>NC_031495.1:54015175-54058671 GCF_000237925.1 Schistosoma mansoni
GATAACGCGATGGCGTTTGAAGTGAAAAATACTGGGTTCGAGTCCCAGAGTGAACATCAACTGTGAGATGCAGGTACATCCAGCTGACGAGTCCCAAGGACGAAACACGAGTCCTGGATTCCACCGCTAGTCACTATCCATCTTTGCTTTAAAAAAAACTTAGTTTCAAAACAATTTCACTTTCAAAATTTACCTTTGTGGTTTATAAATTAATTAAATTATTTATGATGATCTTGATCAATTATATGAAACTAATGACTGAAGGTCATAGAAATGTTTCTTGAATAATGGACTGCGTTTATAATATTAATTGTTTCTTAATGGGATATTCGTAATTTATTGTTTAAAAGCATTGAAGTAAAAAATGGATTATTAGAAGTCAAGTATAATTTAATTGATCTTATATATAAGATCATTTCAGCAGAATATTTACATTCCCTTGAATCCTCAAAGTTTTTATCCAAATGGACAAGACATTGATCAGTTTTCATTATATAATCACTGTACATCCTATTATCAAAAATGAAACAAACTCAGATATGGTCAAACGAAAATCGATCAGCGTTTATCTACATTTTTGTTAGCAAAACTTAAATATCCTACCTTCTATTCCGCATACGGCCGTGGCAATGCACTGCTATGGGATTAAAAACTAAGAAAAACTACCTTTGTAAAGCGTATTAACTTCCAATGATTTTTATTAGATATCGGTTAGTGACAAAGATTAAAAAACTACCTACCTTAATGAATAGTTTATAATTAGTAGATATAAATTTCTCTTTATTGACAGATTTTATCTTGTATTTTATATTTCGTCTTCGGTTGATTAATATAAGAGGGATTATTTAAAGATTCTTATTTATAACATGATCTAAAATTTAATTTCAACTATAGCCCCTAACAGAAAGAATACATTTTTACCATCAGAGGTTATCAATATTCAGTAAATGGATGTTTCTTTACTTTGTCAATCTTTGTATTTACTAAAATATAATTATGCTTAAACGATGACAATAATGTAAAATATTGTGCAAACTAATTTGTGAAAATTGTTGAGTTTTATTGAGGTCACTAGTCAATTTAAGTAAGATAACCATTGAAAACTTGGAAACATAGGACACCTTTTTCGTTTCCTTATGGGACTCATCAGCACTTCATCTTCTTGACTCCGCTGAGGAGGATCGAACCCAGAATCATGCATTGATTGAAGTTAAACTTGTACAGTACTTGATCTCTGCTCCGTCGTCTAGAGTTTTGGTGTTCACACACGGAATTGGATGTCTTGGTCCTATCTCCAGTGGCGTGGTCATGGATGAGCACTATGAACGCTATTAAAGCATTAAAGAATACCATGATAGACTAATAAAAAGTGAGTACATGCTTCCAGTTAGGTCATCAGGAGTTTAAATGATAAATCGTAAACGATGAAGTTAATCAAATTTATGGTTCATGAAAAATTGCTTAGTACCCGTAAAATCTGGAACCAATGTAATCCTATTCAATGGCGGAATGATTTTCATGTCTTGACAGTGATTAATTGAGTTTTGATAAGAATAAAATTGGCGAGTGGCAAAATAAGAAAATATCCACTCAATGAGTTAATTGATGTGATTATAATTCTGGATGGAAACCAATTTTGTCTAAAATTACTTGAATTTTCCTTCGAAGTAATGAATCTTAACAAGACGTATTGTCAATTATAACTCTACACCAATATGTAGTAACATTAATTTAGACACAGGACATATGACCAAAGTTTCTGCACATATTGATTCTCTTTACATTGACTTTTTTATAATTAAATATCATTTACAACTAATAACTTATTCGAATCAGAAGGGATTTTGTGGAGATTTTAATAATTTTATAGAGTTGAGATCACAAGTCAATTGAAGCTAGACCGCCATCGAAAACCTGGAAGTACTGGATGGCCGTTTTGTACTATTGTGGGACTCCTTAGCAGTGCGCATCCACGATCCCGCCTAACGAGATTCGAACACAGGACCACTGAGCCGGCCGGCATCCAACGGTGTTAATGTCTAACTTCAACCAATCTACGAAATTGAGCAGCCATTAACCAATGTCTTCAGTGAGTTGATATCTCCCACCAGAACTGGTTGAACTCCAGGAAATACCTCATGAAGCCAGTCACTAGTGAGCATACGAAACGGCCGTCCAGTACTTCCAGGTTTTCCATGGTGGTCTAGCTTCAATTGACTCATGATCTCGACTAGATGAAATAATAACTTATTCGTCAGTATTTGTTAGATCAACCTATTTCGTAATATATACTGGTAGGTAACTAAATTAACTTTTAACTATTGTTTCAAATAAACAGCCTACCTATAACCAATGACATAATCTCAACTATCATTTTGCAAACGAAAGTCATTTCCAATCTGACCAGCACAATTTGTAGGACTAAAATAAAGAGCCAAACAAAATATGATAGTGAAATCCGAGTTGTAGAATGTATTTACGTAGGTCTGTGAAAATACTAAATACTTTCGCAAATACAACTTCAATGTACATCTATGAATATGACAGTGGTTTAAATCTGAATGAAATGTGCTAAAATTGGTAAATATAAGTATGTATAGGTTGAAGTAGTCAGATTGTCAGATCTACGTTATATATTGGTCTAATACATTTCGAACAATCTGATCACGTATATACTTATTAAGAACATTTATAACTGGAAAAGCTAAAGGTCAATTAGATGAATAGAAGGTAATAGGAAACACAGATATAAGGAAAATAATGTGAAAACAATATGAAACTTATCACGTTGGACAAAGAAAACAATATTACCCTAAACCTACTCCGGTAACAATGTTTTATTATCCAGCGCGGGGAGTTTCACATTATTTTTCACCCCATTTTCTTTATTATCTTTGTTTCCTCATACCGAAGCCGAAACTAAATGGCTAGCAGCGTCTATCTTCCGTCAATTCATGACACTTCACAACCGTCGTCTACCACTAACAAAAATAACTTTTGATCTGAATGAACTCTATCTGTCAAAAGTTCTTGTTAAAAAGTTTGCTGGAATTCTTTTCGAATCCATTCTTTTATAAGTGAATGTTTATTATAGTTATTACTTATCACGGTCATGAATAAAACTGCTGTATAACACCCTGAGTACCGATAAAGTTAATAGTATTTGGACACGCTCAAACGTGTTCTGACCACCTCAGTCGATGAAAGATTTTCTTATAAATTACATTATTTCAAAAAGATTATAATCTAGTTATTATGATATAGTTAGATCAAATTAATTTATCGGGTGACTGTTTCTTTTTTCTTATTTAAGGTTATGTATTTCAATCCAATGTGGACAGATTATTTGGTCAGTCTGCCAATGAAAAGTACACTACCTTTTTTATGCAACATATAAAAAGTAGATCAAATCAAAATGTAAATAACCCATTATCTAATGATGACAAACTAGTATACGAAAATGAACGACCATTTCCAAGTCATGCTTATCCATCTACTCCATCGGAGATCAGTGTTGAATATATTTGTTTTGTAATTAGTTTGTTTATGTTAACTATCCATTATCCTGCACCATTTTATTTCACAAGTCGTATTTTTTCTCTACTTTTTTCAATGTATATAGCAATGACTAGTGTGTACTTATTAGTCGATGTTGAAACAATAGCAGTTATGTATAAATTAAATACAGTTGGTATACGTGATCCTGGTGGATCACTAGTCGTTCACATTGATACAAATTTAAAGTATATAACATCGTGGTATTGTGTACTTCTGAATGCAGCTAGTTTACCTGCAATGATTATTTGTCTTATGGCTATTTATGCTTATGGTGAAACTAAATTCAAAGAAGCTGTAACCAATTATGCTCAGCTATTAATTGCCGGAGAAATTCCATCGACAAATGGATGCTCAAGCAATAAAATAACTACTCGTGATAATTTAATAAAAGGCGTAGATTATGATACAACTAATCATAATCCAGATTCTAATGGTACTATTGAAACTATGATTGGTGAACAGATTAATCTAGAACCAAATTATCACGAATCTATCATCAATCTACCTATCACACTTGCGATTACAACAAAGCATTGGCATCCACCTCTGTTAAACCGACGGAATGGTCAGATTCCTAAAAGATCTAATACTCCTCTACCATATGGTCAATCGCAAAACAATGGAAGTGAAATATCAACATTAAAACGCAATCGTGGAATTCCATTATCCACGAGCACAGAACTAACTAATTCCGTTCATACACTTAATGAGACAACCAATGCTTCATCGAAGTCAACACAGACTCGATGGTCTCGTATTGGATTGAATATCATAGCGACTATAACCTTTTTATGGACTTTAACAACTCGTATCTGTTTAATGGGTTCAATATTAAAATGTTACTGGAAAACTGGTCTCGAAATCGCATTAACAGACACTATCTTAACACTACTGTATATGATATGTTGGCTTATTCTGTGGTTTGGTTTAAGTGTCAAAACTGCTTGGCGATTTCGCTTGTTACATAATAACAATTACTTCAATTCAACAGGTCAAAGAGAAAGTTATCTACAAAAAAGTATTTTCCCTAATGGATGTGATAATCAAACATTTGGATCTCCAGAACTGCAGCAACAACAAATACAAATGAATGTGAATGGTGCTTATCCAAATTTATGGCCATATGTTTCTTATCCACCTTGGATTGTACCAGGGACTGTGATAACTGCAGGTTTACCTGTAGGCACAACTGGTGATGTTCAACAAACAAACAATGTAGTTAACGGATTACCGGTAGGTGCGAGTAGTGGAGGTGATTCACTTTATGGATTCTTCCCAGAATTACCTAACCAGACACAAAACCAATCGGGCGACATGACAAATCCATATCATACACATTCACGTTGCATTTCTCTGCCATCCGGACCACCAACTTTATCCGAAGAATCAGATATAACAGCAAATCAACAGGAACGAAATGATTGTATTAGTAACAACAAGTATTTTAGACCTGTTACAACACCTAGCCTAGCTGGCTCCACTTATTTGAATGACAATCAACAAACATCGATGGAACTGCACCAGCCATATACAACTCCACAAAATAATAATCTACCACGAAGTAGGACAATTCAAGAAATTGCATATTCTGATGCCTATGAACAGTTCTCAGGACAGAATTCTAGCAAAAATAGAAGTGTTCCTAATAATGCTTCTCATTTAAATAATCAAAGACATGGAGTTTCACCAATAGTACCAGAACCAACATATGCTACATTAGCGACTTTGTCGAAACAATCCATACAAAATAATGGGTTTAGACCAAGCTCTGTAACACCACTTGATTCACATAATAAGGGCAAAGTATCACCAACAAACATTTCACGTAACATTTCATATCGTCGCCCATGTACTCGAGTTACTTTTCAAGATATTGATAATAATTTCTCTGGGTCAAGAGCTGTAATTAATGATGGAGCGACAGGAAGTAGTGACAGTGGAGTATGTACTAATGGTCATGGTTCAAGTATTCAACAAAATGGTAATTATCCAGAGAAACAATATCCAAAAGGTAAAATTAAACCAGAATTATTTAGTATGTTTGAACAAGATGTATATAAAACATCAGGTATACAATGTGCTACTGATAGGAGTTACTCAAGTGCACATATAAGGAATGATAATATGCTAAAAAACAATGTTAATAATACGAATAACAACAATAATGATGTTGAAATATCAACCGATATGACAAGTTTCGTTATGAAACGTAATCACAAACCAGAGGAATGCATTTCTTATGGTAATCATCATGATGCTACTGATAATCTTCAAAGACATCCACATTATCCACACCAAATAGATCCCGATGATCGTTTATGCAGTCAAGTGTAATTCATGTTTTTGATTCAAACACATATCCATACTTATTCAAATAAACAGTTTACTCACTTTCACTTAACATATGATTTCGTGTAATTAAAATTGATTTTCATTATTAGGCATATATTCTTACCGATCACCATAAAAATTTGATTTGTGTAGATTATTCTCGCTCCGTTTGCGTCCCTATATATATATGCATTCTTCTGTGTTAAAAATATGCTCTATTATAACATTACATACTCATCTCATTTTTTTTAGCAATCACTTACACAAATACATATTTCTTTACATAATTATATACACGTAGCCTTATCACATATCCGTCGATAAGTCCTAGAGACCATCACAAATCCCGTGGAAACAATTATCTTTCGTAAATATGCATCACGGTGAAAGAATATAATCATTATCATTTGTTATCTACTGTAAATCATGAATATATATATATACTGTTGTTGTTCATCACGTTGTTATCTTAACTTGTGTATTTTATACTTGTTTGTTTGTGTACTAGTTGACCCATTTATTCTTCACCTATCACTTCAATATTGTACATATTCAGCACATTTTCTTTCATTTTATTTAAGATAATTTCTATTCTAACAATTATTAAGTTCAAGACATCTGATTACTATTATAAAAAATGTAATGAATCTAAAAAATTTAAACATTTACTAATATTAGTGATGAGGTTTTTTCTGAAAACTGGTTTAATTTGCAAATTCTAATCATCTTAGATTAACTGTGGTTGAGATACTACTGAGAACTAAAAAGCATTCGATAGATGCTTCGTCCTAGTATTGGTTGAGTTAATTGTTATATGACACATTGACCGAAATTGAAAACGTATACTAGGGGGGCTCCATCTCAGTGAACTGAAATTCAAGAGTAACGACGGTTGTAAGTAATAATATATATAATCCTAAGTAAAAGTAATAAAAGTGAGACTTTCAGTCTTGTCATCTTAAGAACGGGAGAAACGTCATCTCCAAGGTGAATTAAAAAAATAACCAGAAGACTTAATTGAGCTAGTGAAGTCCTTTAATACTAAAAGGTTTACGTTACAAGTGAACGCCTACTAAACTACTTTTTTTAAGGGAGATATTTATCGCTACAGGTTCATTTTATGAGTGGAAAATTAAATCTCAAGAAGAGAAAGTTAACAAGTAGAATAGGTTAAGAAGGATTTTTCAACGCTTCATCTGTTTCTACTCGTTAAGATATTTATCCTTACAGAAGTATATCATACACATGAAATCAAATAAAACATGAATTCATCATCACAAGTAAGGAACATTAATATAATTCTCAATATTGTTAAGATTTAGTTACGGAAATAATCTTGGGTCGGTGGATATAATTGCTAATAGATAATATAACAAGGACAAACACTCAAATAAATCATTTAAATGTTTCAAAGACTTTCTTGCTCATGCATATAATCAAATACTTTGGAATGAATTGATTTGATTTGATTTAAGTTTCCTATATATATATGTTTTACAATTGTAGTCTTATTAGAAACATTCAAAAAAGAAAAAAAACAACTCAGTCCATTCATTGACCGAGATAATCACTAATTACTCAAGTCATCATTTGAACATTGAAAACATGAAACTTAAAAAGACTCTTCTTGACAAATTTACTATAAAGCTACTCATACATATGAGCAGATGAACACTGGATAGATATAATTAACCAATAAAATATTATATTGTTAAGTTATTTGATGTAAATAGTAATAAATATTTTGTGGCGTCCACAGGAAATATGTAACTAGAGAATGAATAGTTTATTAATGCACCAACAATCCATTACAATATAAATAGAGTAATCAGAAGGGATTTTGAGATTTTAGTAATTTTATAGTTAAAATCATTAGTCAATTGAAGCTAGACCACCATGAGGAATCTGGAAGTATTGGACGGCCGTTTCGTCCTATTGTGGGACTCCATAATATCTTGAATCTTCTAGTCTATCATCTTGTGACTGTAAATATCCAGACTAGAATAGAACAGTTTAAAAGTAAGTGGGACGTTCTAAGCAAAGATGGATAGTGACTAGCGATGGAATCCAGGACAATTGTTTCGTCCTATCTAGGACTCGTCAACTGTATGTGCCTGCATCTCACAGTTGATATTCACTCTGAGACTCGAACCCAGTATTTTTCACTTCAAACGCCGTCGCGTTATGCACTCAGCTACTAAGTCCTGTTAGTCACTTGCTTTTGCAATGGGATGAAGTTTAAATTCACTTGGTATTGTTTACTTGAATCCTGAATAACGCGATAGCGTTTGAAGTGAACTGTACTGCGTTCGAGTCCCAGAGTGAACATCAACTGTGAGATTCAGGTACATTCAGCTGATGAGTCCCAAATAGGATGAGACGCGCGTCCTAGATTCCACTGCTAGCCATTATCCATCTCTGCTTATAATGCTTGTGAATTTAGGCTATATCGAGGAAATACGCACAGTATGCACATATGCCAATTAGAGACTGACCAGTTGCAGTCCTAAATATCAATAGGAAGATTTAAGCAAACATTATCAAGTGAATTTAAGTGGGACATTGTTAAGAACAGAATATGGTTACATGTATCTTTATTTATGTCAATACTGAATATTTAAAAAATGAGATGCCTTTTAAATTTTCATATCAAAGTCATGATTTTTCTCGACCGTTACTCTTCAAAGTGTTTATTCTCAATAAAGATTACTATTAAGATTTGATTCGACAATTCAATGTAACTTGACATTTTTTAAAATAATTTAATTGTTGTAATATTAAAACTTGTGTGAATTTCTAAAGAGTTATTAGTTTTCTGAAGAAACAAGTTTTATTTAGTTGCGAAACATTAGAAACTCGTTATTTCTACTGTATTAGAATATTAGGAATAGATTACTTACCTACTTACTTACGCCTGTTACTCCCAATGGAGCATAGGCCACCGAACGGCATTCTCCAACCCACTCTGTCCTGGACCTTCCTTCCTTCCTAGTTCTATCTAGTTTTTGTTCATTCTTTTCATGTCTGTCTCAATTTCTCGGTGTAATGCCTTCTTTGGATTGGGAATAGATGTTATTTTATTATTATATTCATGACCCAAGCGTACTACTGGTATTCATTTCATATTAGGATATGATTTAGAAATAACTTAAGAAATTAAGATTTGAATGATTTTTAAAAAGAAATAATAACATTGTCAGAATTTTATACAAATTTGTCTAACTGTTAAGAAGATTAAATGGAAAGGCCCTTAGAAAAAAATCTAACGAATACTTTTACTTTACATATTATATTAGAAGGTAAGTTTAATAATGATCTGGAAAAAGCAATGATAAGTGATAAAATCGAGTCAGGTTTTTCTTGAATGCTCCCCCTGAAAAAAATGAAATGTATCTTTAGAACATTTTACATTATATACTGAGTTAAACGCATAGACCTTAAGCTAATATTTACTGATCATATTATATGCATTGTTCAAATTTTTAAATATTAGACTCTTATTAAGTTGACCCCAAATGGTTCACATTATAAGATGAATGTACTATCAGTCTTGTTAAGGTTAAGTCTTTAAACTAATAATGATTACTACCAGATAGAGTATCGTAGTTACATCGTCATTATTATTATTATTATTATCATTATTATTACTATTATGATTATTATTTCATGCTTACGTTTAAGGTATATATGAACGAACATTGAACAAACATGTTTTCATCGATTGTTTGTGTTTTCCTCTACGTGTACAAGAACAAAAAAAAACGAAATAAAAGGACAAATAAAAGTAATGAACTAATTTCTTTACAAAAAACAACTTAAACCTGTTTAAACTTGTATCCATAATATACTACTTACATTCAATAAAAGCATCATTATGAGAAAATAATCAATTATTGTTCTCATGTATATACAATGAGAGAATTGGAAATAATTATGATCACTTATGAATTGAAAACTTTCTTCTACTTGAATGCTTATTCATGTCTCATTTTATGATAAGATTATAAGCAACAATTGAATAAGCGGATTTATACATGAATAAACACTTTAGATTTGAACAAGTATGAGAAATTTTTTTAAAAAAAAATATACAATACTACTCTTAAATGTCATGTCAAATAAGTAGAACTAAACCTACCTTGAATAATGATTTACAGCGACAGTAATGTATATTCCTATTAAAGTTGTTTTGAGAAATTTATTCAGTAGATTTATCAAATATATATAAGAAGGAAAACTTGCTTGCAAATTATACGTTGATTGATGACTTTTGGAGTCATTCCTTGATTTCATAATAAAATTGTCAACAAAATACTCATGAACACTTTGAACTTAAATAAGCAACATTGAAAAATGAAAGCGTACCTCATAAGTAACAAAAAGGTTAAGGTAATAAGTAAAAGTAAATTAGCAATCCTTGTAACGACATATTTATTTGTCATTAACAATTTACGGCCGAGAGCGGGGAGAGTCCGCCCTTCCTCTTGAAATGCTCTCATATGGCCACGTTCATACAACTACTGTCAGGGAAGTCCTACTCACTGCCTTCTCGCGGCATTACTGTTGTTTACGAAATTGAGAGGACGAAAAGCAAATGTCCGGCGCTTTAACCAGGTTGGTGGATATGGAGGATCCACCTAGAGGAGTTGGAAAATCCTGATTCCAAACCAATAGTGTACATAGGCTCCAAGATCTTGAAGGAACAAATGGCATATGAACCAATTACTGGTGACCGGCTACCATGGAACTGCATCTCCACACGATGCTTCACTGCATTGTGGATCAGACCTTTCGGTCAAAGGCTCCGGCTGTGGCCCCATAAGAAAACCAATTGGTTTGGTTCCGGCACACGGGCATTATCACAGTTCTCGCACAAATTGAATGATTTATGTGGAGCATATCTATTTGGTGTTTTCTTGTACCAAAGTTTATGTGTTTAAACAAATAAATAAAATAAAGCTTAGCTAAGCATTTTGTGAAATAACAATTAGTTTTCCAATGAATCGAAGCAATTGAAAAATAAAATTTTGGTAGAAATAAAAATTTCATGGATTCAGCTACAAAATACTAAAATCTCCACAAAACCCCATTTCTGATTACAATTATTATATGCACCCTAGTGACTGGCTTCAGGAGGTATTTCCTGGAGTTCTGGTGAGAAGCCGTGACTAGTGGAGTTCGACAGTATCTGTTGTGAGATAGTAACTCACTGAAGATAATGGTGAATGGTTGCTCAATTTCGTGGATTGGTTGAAGTCAGACATTAACATTGTTGGATACCGGCCGGTTGAGTGGTCTAGAGGTTAAGCGTTTGTGCGCGAGACTGATAGGCTCTGGGTTCGAATCTCGTGAGGCGGGATCGTGGATGCGTCCAGTGCTTCCAGGTTTCCATGATGGTCTAGCTTTGATTGACCCATGAATTCAACTATGACATTACTAAAATCTCCACAAAACCCATTCTGAAATAGAAGTAGCCTAATAGTTAACGCTTCAAAACTCATTCACTGTTTGCTATTGTAACAGTTGAAAATATTTTGCTAACAATTATCTAGAAATGAAATAATTTTTTTATCATTTAAGTAACCTGTAAAATGAATGACGTTTCTGAAAAATTTTGTCCACCAATTATTAGAATTTGATTACGGTAAAATTGGCTAAAAAAATGGTTAACAGTAGTTAATGTCATATTCTTCTGGTGTATAGTATGAATTTCCGTGTCTTGATGTGGCAAGCCCATTCAACTACTGTATTTTTTGTGTGCTCTCTGCAATCCTAACATTAATTCACTTTGTAAATTTATGTGTGAGTCTGATTGAGCGCATGTGTCTGCACATCAATCCTTAATCTGTTCTCTCATTGGTTGTAAATAAAGACAATCAATAATTTATCCACAATCCATTAACACTCATAAATATATATGGATTTTTAACACTCACACACACACACACACTTGTTTTCCCTGTGTGCTTGCTATCTGCACGCTTGCGGATTTTACCGAGCTTCAACAATAAACTATCTCTATAACTGGTGTTAAGACTTTTGAATAATCTCGAGTAAACCCGTAATTCTCCTAGGAGATTTAGCCTGCAGTAAATATTCAGTTAGCGGGATACTATTTATTTATTGGAGTCAGATATAGAGGAATTAATCCTTAACAGTCTATGATTAGGCGAAACTCAATTGTCTTGTTATATTTACACTGATAATGCTTAAAGTTGGACAAACTCAAAATTGAGCTAAAATACAATAGTAGTAAAATAAGCATTTAATTTTACCAGGGTCTATACATTGTTCTGTTCTGATATAATTAAGGGCAATAGTCCCATGTGATTTCACTAAGCTTGATTTGAGATATCTGTCTACATGGGGCTAAACTGATATTAAAATGCCCCTGGGGTTATCTTATTCGAAAATCAAAGTATTTTGTACATCTGATGAAGGGGTTTTTTCTATTATTTTCTGCAGTATATCAAACTCATACATTTTTAAAATAAGAACCTATTTAAATAGTTAAACAGTAATAATTGAACTTCTAAATCACTTACAAAAATTGCTCTTTTTACAAACCAAGGGCACATTATCTCTAGTTTTAAGTTCTCTGAATTATATGGTTGTGTTGCATTGCATTCATGGTAGATATTGACAACATCATCAACAATTACTTCCACATGAAAACTCTCCAATTATATCATCTCGTTCAGTAAATAAAACATCACCAAACACATACATCTGAGTTGTAAATCCTCTCCATCATTGCAACAATATGTGTGTATATTTTGATGTGCTTCAAAACTTTGGTGTTCAGGATCACTATTTGTACAAGATCATGCAAATTTACTCGTCGGATTAAATATACATTTTGATGGATTTCAGTGCAGATTAAATTTGTGAAAAAGATCTTTGATGTTTTTAGAATAAATACATAGTGCTTTTCTATAGATTTCTATGTCATCTGATAAGAGAAATTTCGATTCATTCAAAAAGACCTAATAACTATCTTCAAATGCATCCGATGTATTTCTATATGATGACTTTTGAATTTATTTCAAATACAGACAACATGAAATACATCTACCATTGTTTTTGAGTAAAATGTATATGGCATAGCTGATACATGAAACCCACATAGTTTCTGAGCTTAAACCAACACAATATGCATACTTAGGGAAAGAAATAATTTTTTACATAAAAGTTCAGTATGTAATATCAACAGACTGTTTAAAGTAATAGACAACAGATTGTCAGCATACGGTTTTGTTCTCTTTAATCTCTTTGAGGTTTGATCAGTACCTCTTTCAGGGTTGAATTGTTAATGTTGACACTTAAAATTAGTTCAAATCTTTGACTTAAATTTTAACAAGATAAGTTTTCGACTGAAGTCTATAAAGATTGATAGGTACTACACTATTCTGAAATGAGGTTAACCCATTTGTAGTTCTTTATTTTTAACGAAATTCGTAAACATTGTTTAGTTTTTCAATATAAATGCAAGTCTGTGTACACGTTTTACTGAGTTAGGATTTTTAATAACAACTTAAAAAAAGAATATGATTTTTCAATGTCTGTTTCTATGTGGCATTGTAACCGCCCATAAACCTAATTTATCATGATATTGTTCGTCATATTAGGTAATTTAAAAAAAAGAAAACTTTCTTCTATATTTACATGCCTAAGAAAATGGAAAAAAAATTTCTAGGTGGCTTTTTGAGGACAGTTTGACCTTTAGTTTAACATTATTGAGTGTAACTTTTTGGCTTTAACAAAGGTAGAATATTGAAATGAAAATTCACACTATATATAAATATACATATGGTGTTACGGAAATACCTCCCTAAATGTGACCTTATCCGAGGATAACATTAATTTCTTTGGTATATATACAGTACAGTGTTATCTATGTATAATTGCAAGATGAATAAAGTAGAATTCTAAGAAAATTCTAATCTTTACTGTTGCTTCTAATTTCACCGTCATATGTTATGCACAACAATGCCTCTTTATTTTTCTAACTGTTATTTTAACTTACTTTTCCTCTTACAAGATCTAAATGTTACATATGGTAAATCTATCATCAGAATGATAAAGTACCTCAATATCACACATGTCATAAATTTGTGCACCTAATTTAGATAAGGATTCCATCGATAAGTGGGTGTTGCACCGATGGACATCTTTTTATTCGACTAATCAAAGTCCAATTTTGTGTTTATTTCTATGTTTTCAGTAGAGCGTATTGAAAAGATTCAACTTGTACTGTATGAAAAGAACATAAATAAAAATTTGAATAAAACGTTATGAATTCATTTTATACTACTCAATTCTCATCAGCTGTATACAGCTTATAATTTATCGATAATAGCATTTAAAAGCGAAGTTTAACGTACCTATATAGGTGAAGTTGTTTAGAATACAATGCAAACAAATCTTCAAATTATGTAGAAAATACCAAAAAGAATTCAAATGAAGTTCAAATAACTGAACAAAAGATCATATTTGAATATCATATACAAAATCTTTTAGTTATCTAGAGTATTCAAAAAAGATATTCATAATAACGTGACTAATATAGGGACTAGTAAATTGTTTACCTGGAGTTCAACCAGGTCTGTCGAGAGATATCAACTCACTGAAGACATTCGTGAATGGTTGCTCAACTTCGTGGATTGGCTGAAGTTAGACATTAACACTATGTGATGCCGACTCAGTGGTCTATCGGTTAAGTGCTCACGCGCGAGACTGATAGGTCCTGGATTCGAATCTCGTGAGGAGGGATCGTGGATGAGCACTGCTGAGGAGTCCCACACTAGGACGAAACGACCGTCCAGTGCTTCCAGGTTTTCGATGGTGGTCTAGCTTCAATTGACTCATGATCTCAACTATATAAAATTACTGAGAATCTCCACAAAACCCCTTTCTCAAATATACTTTCTCCCAAATTTTGTTTGTCTGTTTTTTTTATATCCAAATGGAAACAATGTTCAATTCACTGACATTTCCAAAGAAAAATATATAATTCATTCACATTCAAATCTTCTTGTACAACATTAAATAAAGAAATTAATTCGATTATTTGTCAGTTTCAGAGATTGTCATTTCGTAATTTCATTCACTTTTGTGAAACTATTGTATTCTTTTTATTTATCATAAGTATAAAATATTATTTATTTTATTTATTTAAAAACATAAATATTGGTACAAGTAAGCACCAGATATATATGCGCCACACAAATCCCATTTGATTTGTGTGAGGGCTGTGATACTGCCCAGGTGCCCAAACTGAAGCAAATAGTTTGTTTAGGGGGCCACGCCTGGAGCCTTTGACCTAAAGGTCCAACCCACGAGGCAATGGAACATCGTAAGGAGATGCAGTCCCATGGTAGCCGGTGACCAACGATTGATTCATACACCATTTGTTCCCTCAGGATACTGGAGCCCATGTGCATCATTGGTTTGGAATCAGGGTTTTCCAACTCCCGTAGATGAACTTTCCGTGTCCGCCAACCCGATTAAAGAGCGGACGTTCGCTTTTCGTCCTCTCAATTTCATAAACAACAGTAATGCCACGAGAAGGCAGTGAGTAGGACTTGTGTGGCAGAGGCTATATACGCGTGGCCATGTGAGGGCATTTGGAGAGGGAGAGCTGACTTTCTCCACTCTCGGCCGTACCAGGGCATTTGGGGGCTACTCGAAATAAAAGAATACTATGATAGGACTTATCAATATTTTTTAAAAGGAGTATATAATCTATGAAATTTTTATTTGTTGATAATAAGTGGCATATTGAAATACATTTTAAAACAAAAATGAAAACAGAATAAATATGGCAAGGCAGAACAGTAGGGAGAAACATGAGGGATTCTTAAGATTTCAATGAGAAAGTAAAACGGTTTTTTAATGAAAAAAAAATAGTTGAAAACAAATAGAATTAAAATGTACATATTATTCTAACATGATATGACTTTGTACAGTTAACTTTAAAGTTCCTGAAATATGAAATAAAAGAACCATCTGCATGCTTATTATTCATTTAGGGTATAGAACATACTTTTATCCTAAATCTCACTCTCAAGCCAATATTTTTACTTGGGCATAATAAATAATTCACTAATCATGTTTAAATAATTTATCTAAGGTAATTTACTTACTTTGTATTGTAAATTGTTTTTATAACAACGTGGTATTATTTGAATGTTAGGAAAATCACTCAAGATTGTAAGTATATTTCCCCTCTCCCACTTTCTACTAGAGTTTCTGTAAGTCCATTTGAACGTTTTCCATTATGATCACAAGAATTTGTGAAGGAATCTATCTTCAAGCTATAAGAAAACATCATCATAAAATCAGTCATTCGATGGGTGATATTTATCTATGTTTACATTGCACGGTAGAAAATTGTCTTACGAAACAATATTTCAGTCTCAATAAGAATACAAGGCTAATATGACTGAGATATTGTATGGATGGCTCGTTGGTAAACTCTAGGAAGCCTTCAAGAAGCCCAGAAATAGCCGAAGACATTCCATCCAATCACTGATAGGGGAATATTCTAGAATGTCGACGTGTACCTTCCCCATTGGATGGATAAAAATGACCCCCTAGATGCCTATTGGTTGTCCGAAATGATGATTTACTCTCAATCAAAAACTATAAATACATGAGATTTCTGTACTATATTTTGACACTGTTTTAGGGAATAAAATTCCTACTTACTAGTCTTCTGTCTTCTCTCTTGCGACGTTGCGGGTTCGATCGTTCAAGTAGTCTAGTAGTACGCGGCATAGTAAGAATCAAAGCTCTAGATATAACAGATATATTAAAGATATTACAAAGCGAACTAAGTACCTTAAAATTACTGCTTTCTAATCATGGAGATAATTGAAATTCTACAATGTATATTTAAATAATGCAAACAATACTTATTTTCTGTCAATTGAAATCAACAAAATATTTTAGATAAAATAAGTCGAGTTCATTACGGCAAATAATCACATCATGCAACAAAATTTGTGAGTAACTAAAGAAATCTTGGTAAAAGTAAAGTATAGGAACAAACCAATCAGAATCAAGAATGCACTTTTTAGGCGTTCGCCCGAAATCCTCATATCACGTATAACGACCAGTAGAAATACCTTTATATACTGTTGGAAACTTAAAGATGATGAAAAATTACGTTTTGCAACCATGTAGTAAAAGTAATAGTAATGAACGTAGTAAGTGCTATTCTATCTTTATAGACTGTATGTGATAGGCGAATGGATACCATAGCGTCAATTCAGGGATAAATCCCTTATTCCTACACCTAAAACCTTAATTTCAAAGTAAACGTTAACCTGGTGCTACTGTAGTGAACAGAAGACGACTGGGGACAATCGGATGTATTTACGCAAAAATTACAGACTATGTCAGTAAATTCTGAAAACCATACAATGGGCAGTCAATTTGCAAATTAACAACCAATAGTCTCGATCTTCACTGTCTCTTCTCTAATTCCATTGTTCTTGCATTTTCCTACCGATTGCGCTTCGTTTCAGTTCTTTCCTCATCGGTCTTCTGCCAAAATACATTCTATGTCTGACCAACACCATATACTACTTATATGGATATAAGTAGATCACACCACAGTACTATATTCAGTGGACGAACTAACTGGACAGCATATCTTGCTTCTTTGTTATACATTTATTTGTCCATTTGGCTACCGAACATTTCCGCACGACGGCTAATATCAGTTCATGGTGAAAACCCTGATCATAAACTTTTAGTCGATGCTACCAATTCCCAACCCTAATTAGGAACAATGTAGGAACTCTGACAAATCTATCTGGATTCTTTTAACGATTGTAGAAAGATTATATTCTATCTTAATGGAGATGAGTTTTTATTTTGTTGTTTTTCAACTTATTGACAAATTTACCCGTAGAAAAGCCTAATATATTCATTAAATATGTAAAATCTATCTACACTTTGTAATATAGTTTTTCCATAGACCATTCATTTACAGTGGTAATTTTCTGATTAGCTCATAACCATATGAAAATTAGTCACAGTTGTCTTATGTTCGTTCTTATACTCTACTCTTGACAAAATCTCAGCTGTAGTATGCACTCGATCTAAAACATTCATGTATGTTAAATGAAAGTTTAACACAAGTGAACAAATAGTCATGTGGAAGCCAATAGGACAGTTTATTTGGACAGAAGATAGTACTTGAATTAAATTATGTTCAACAACTGAACAAGTTTTCAATTATGTTGAACGAAGCCCTAAAGTACCTCACTCAATCAAACATTTAGTATTTGCTAAAATACAAGGATAAAAAGTTGTAAATGTAATGAATACTAAGCTTTCTATTAAATAGATTTTCCGTGTAAAATTGAAACAATTACCTCCTCAAGAGAAAAGATGATACACTTTGAAAGTAAAAAAATAAACTCTTATGATAATTTTTCACATGACGATTCATTATGGATAGGGGAACTGATTGAATGACTTTTCATTCGTATCCAAAGTGAATTCTATTCTCAGAGATTACCTCAATAGATAGTCAATAATTTGAAAATCTAATGCCTTATATAATAAATCATTTGGTACTTCAATTTCTGGTACATTTCTTATTACATTTCAGAGTTTCTTAGTGAGAGAAAAAACATCTTCATACTCAACTGACTAGTGTGATGTTTTATTTCCACTCTTAATAGTGTAATTTTGTGTGATATGTTTCCATGAGTGTATTACATAATTATCCAATGGTCGTTATCTAAACTTTGTAGTCATTTTTCGATGAGGAATTCGGGGATAAGTTTATGAGAAGAGATTAAAAGTAAGATTATTGACTAGTTCAATATGTTATTCTACTGTATTCTGATAATTATTTCACTAAGATTTGACACGTATTCAACATAAAATTTATTTAAATTTATAACAATTTGAATGTAACTGATAATCACTGAAGAGGAAATCAGTATATAAAATGTTATTTTTCCCATAAAAGATATACGTTCTAGTCATTCCAGGTTTTATGTAAATAGTTATCGGTGGATTAAGTAAGGAAATTGGAGGTACAGTATCGAAAAAATGCAGCAGATGTTCATTCATTTCGTTCATCAACGAGCTAACATATATATATATATATTCGAGACAAAATGTAAGTTATTATAGTAGCAACAATGTTTATTATACGTTTAGTAGAATTAAAATGTTCGTTTAAACCTAATTAACTTTTCTCTCAAAGAATAATTTGTTGATTACTTCACTTTTATTTAGTTGAATAACCGGTGAGACTAAAATTTATAGGCGATCTCTGAGAGGGGCCAAAGTAACTTTGAGAAAATTTGCCGAACTACTAGGATCTAAAAAGTTATAAATTAATGTGAGAAATCGGAATTTAGAGTTATAAGTTTTGATTAGGAATTAAAGTTAGGGTTTTCATCACGAACTGACGTCAGCTATAATGCCAAAACGCTATTTAGCCCTATGGATAAATGAATCTTGCTCTAAAATCCAAGACTTGCCATCTTAAATCTGATTGGTTCGTCCGGAAATTATAGTCTCTCCGAATAACCTAGTTTATGATATACCAGTCACTATGTAGCTTACAGGAATACACTAATCATTTAGTCTCTGACTTTATGGCAGAGACACATAAACCGGAAGAAAATACCAAATGAACAGTATAAAATCTCTTGTTCAAAACAGCTAACATTTTTAAGAGATTTTTTTAAAATGGTGAATATTACTTGTAAAAAACAAGAGGAAATTTTAATGCTTATTTCCCTGTTTTTTTGTTGGCAGGTTTACGTAAGCTTAATCTCATTGTCTGCTTGTTATGATAATGTTAAATAAGAGCAAAAAAACCAGAAGGATGCTTATAGATAAATGACCAGTATACAATAAAATCGACAGTCTTTTCTCAACTAGTAACTACAACAATACTTAGTGGATGTGTTAAAGGAAATCTATTTCATATCATTTGAGAATGTAAATAAAACTTTTTCTGTCTGACAATATACGTTAAGTGACAATTGAAAAGTCAAATAATAGGCAACAGAAGGTCTATATGTGTTTAAATCTCACAGTTACTGTAAATCATTATATGTATATGGTCTAAAGTATAAATTAACTCCACCTGTAGCCATTTTAGAGCTACTGCTGGTCCCAAGACAAGGGAAAGGAGGAGGATTGGGCATGAGGTCGGTAAATCCATCACGTAAAAAACAACCTTCTTAAAAAACGCTAACCAAAATAAACAAATAAAACCATCAGAAGGCAGTAAGAAGCAACGACTACAGTTTATTAGCAGATAACACAGATAACAAAGTTACAAGCATATCGAATTAATCTGGAGTTCAGAGGCTAATTTGTGTGAGCGAGCGATTACGAAGGCGAACTTATAGTTCAAATGTAACGAACGCGCAGTTAGGCAACACAAAGGCCTACTCATAGGATTGAGCAAATATAAACATGGGAAAGAGATTGATTCATAAAGCGACATTTAAGCGATTATCACTTAAGCTAGAGAGAGATATGTGTGAAGGCTGTCACATATGATCAAGTAAACATGTTTATAGAGATAAGATAGTGATCACTATTAAACAAAGAGATTGACAAATTTTTAATCGTAATCTAAATTAATCGTAGGAGTGTTGCTATGGTGTGATATAATGGTTGGTCATCTTAAAATCAAAATATACAGATCTACGTAAAGTCTTTTCCAAATCACTTACGCCTGTTACTCCCATTGGAGCATAGGCCCCCGACCACCATTCTTCAACCCACTTTGTCCTGGACCTTCCTTTCTAGTTCTACCCAGTTTTTGTTCATTCTTCTCATGTCTGTCTCCATTTCTCGGCCTAATGTGTTCTTTGGTCTTCCTCTCTTCCTTTGGCCTTCGGGATTCCATATGAGGGCTTGTCTTGTGACGCAGTTGGGTGATTTCCTCAATGTGTGTCCTATCCACTTCCAGCGCTTCATGATTTCTTCCTCCACTGGAATCTGGTTTGTTCTCTCCCACACTAGCTTGTTACTGATAGTGTCTGGTCAACAGATCCGAAGTATTTTGCGTAGATAACTGTTAATAAATACCTGTAACTTCTGGATGATAGCTTTCGTAGTTCTCCAGGTTTCTGCCCCATACAGTAGAACTGTCTTGACATTTGTATTGAAAATTCTGATCTTTGTGTTCGTTTTGAGTTCCAGATGTTGTTCAGTTGTAAATATGCTGCTCTTGCTTTGCCGATCCGCTCCCTCACATCTGCATCAGATCTACCGTGTTCATCGATGATGCTGCCCAGATACGTAAATGTTTTCACATCCTCCAAAGCTTCTCCGTCAAGTATAATTGGATTTCCTCAAATACTAAACAATTGTTAAAATCCATTTTCATTGTAAACTTCATTAAAAAACCATGGATATAAAGAGAAACTACAAGGTATTAATGAACATTCTATAAATAATTCCCTAAATGTTAGAAGGCTATAGAAAATAGCCAAAATTAAACACAGTTGTAAATTATATTGATTTATAGAAGTGAAAGGATTCTCTTGAACAATTTATGTGAGCTAAATAGAAGCTCATGAAATGTGATTTTAGGGAAATCACATGGAATATATTCCGTTGTCGAGTATGACAATGATTATGGAGTAGTAAAGGCCTATTGCTCAAAAAGAAAGATTATCTTGATTAATGGACACTATGCATTAATTAGTAGTCTGAGGAAAACACTTAAGATATATCATCACAAATTCTCATTAGTATGTCTAATCACTTGGTCAAACATTCGTTAAAAATACCTTGATCAACTTCAAATAACCGAATCTCTGAATTATTGACAACCTATTTGCAATGAATGATAAGTGAGAATTACTAATCAACGGGACTTTAGTAATCATCTTCTGTGTTTCATATTTGGCTTCCACACATTTTTTCCCATCATTTAGAAAGTGATAACATAATATCCGCAACCATTCTTAATGGTTCACAATAAGAGTTACGTTTAATTTGACAGCTCTGACAAAATGACACCTCTAAAATCTTCCTCCACAGCCACACATACTCTCTGTCATATTTGGTTTCTGGTATTTAATGCAACCATTTATATGATGTCCACCATCATGTTGTTACTGAACATGAGAGCTAAACACTTTTTAGATGGGCTTTCAGGCCGAATCCTAAACTTTTACTAACTAGTGGATCCTGGACCTTCAAGAAATCTAAAAGGCAGTTGTGCAATCAGAAACAATTTAGCTTGTGAAAGTCAAAATATGTCGGAAATGTTTTATCGGTTTGATTAGTCAGCTTAAGGATGAATGTAAATACACCAACTTTTGAAAATTATTCGAATCCGGTAAGTGTAATCAATTAATCTAACATATCTTGAGTAACTCTTGCATTTTGTAGGATTACCAGGATTTATTATTGTTTTCCTATCCTAATACTAAGTACAACAGATTAGTATTATACTACACATGTAATTTTCCGTTAATTGATACACAAATGACTTTATAGGAGAATATAAAGTCGACTTATGTTTTCATGTATTTACAAATCATTATTCACTAGATGGTAACCAATGTCATATGTGTCTTGTCCTTCTTAGTTCGAATCGAATATTATCGATCAAGTTGCGATGTGGCCACTAGTCTAGGTGACTCGACATTGCATGCACTATGTTGAAATGAGATGATGGTTGAAAGTAGTCGACAGGAAACCCTTGACCCGAGTTTCGTGCTATTCGGAACTCGTCAGCAAGGTGTACCTGTAATCCTGAGGCACGTCTCTGACTGTGAAGCTGGGTGACACGGCATCGAATCCATCAGGGAGCATCAGTTCCCTCAAAATCATAGGTACACCTTGCAGACGAGTACCAAATATCACGAAGCCCAGGTTCAGGATTTCCTATCGACTATCTCCAACTACCGTCTTATTTTTTCATGCATTTTGAATGGATCAACATTCTTTTTAGTACAATATTATCATTATATTAGAGAAGGTGATGTATATTAACATAACTTTTGTAAATGTATTGTTTTGCATAAAACATATTCATTCTTAGATAAACATCATTATAATTCATTTAAACACTCATGTTCAATTTTTTTCAAATTTTATTATTAATTTACTATCTACTACTAAATATATTGATAATAGTAGGCAGAAATATACAATGAAATAAAGGGTGTGTCTAATTAGTGAGTAATAATGTTAACGAAGAAAATTTCTACTTTAACTCATTATTATTGGTGAACTGATCTAATTATCTATTATACATATATACTGTTAAGTTATTGTTATTGACTTATGATCACACAAACCTCAAATTTCTAAATTAGTTATGAGAGGATTTGAATATATTTTATGGATAAGTCAAGATTACTTATTAGTAGTAACTTTTAGCCTAACTATTTAATCCTATGGCTATTTAGTCATGAGATCCATTGTTTGCGAAGGTGATTTCATTCAATCACTTAGCACTTAAGTTAACAATTTTATAATTTAAAAATAGTAAACAGTATATAAGAACTTTCACTTGATCGAATACGTTTACAGTATTCGGGTAGCGAGTTGATGTGAGACATTAAAGAGGAAGAATGTATTTGTAAAATCTCAACAAATGAATTCGAAGTAAAGTGAACGTTTCATTTAGCAAGCTGACCCAAACTTTTTCAAGGAATTATAATCGAACATCATAACTATCGAGTAGCTTGGACCAGCTTGCCAGGTAAAACATTGGATTTACTTCAACTTCATTTGTTGAAATCTTACAAATACATTCTTTCTCATTAGTGAAAGAAAACGATAGATTGATCTTGTGACTCAGTCAAACTGTTTGGAAAGTATATATTACGATCGAATACTGTAACGACCAAAATATTAATTATAAATATCTGATTCCTTTATACAATGTTTGTTGTAGCAGTTCTCCTGTTAAATTTCATAATCATTACGTAACATTTAGACGAGAACAAATGTAAGAAATACAAGATGTTTACACCTTAATATTTCATCAGTTTCCCGATGTTTTGAAACACTGCACATTATAATTTTGCAGGGGACTATTTTATGAATACTATCATTTCCATATATACATACCTTGTTTTGTTTTATGGTACAAACACATGAAAATAACTCAGTGATTTACTTTACTTTGGCTTGAATTACTGAAAATGTATCAATTGTTATATTTACACCTTGATTAGAAATGATCTAATCAGTATTAAGTTTCATCAGGCTTTCGTAAGTTGGACTAAAATAGCTTAAACAGACTCTGTTCAGTCTGATTATCTGTGTTCATAGTCAATATACATCACTTACGAGTGTTTAAAAGGTTTAGTTTTCAGGAGAAATCCTTCAATACAATATTATTCAAATTATACAGCAACATCTTATTGTCATTCACGCGAATAATCAGTTTTGGTAGTCAGTCAATATTATTAAATTCAGTGGATTAAAAATTATTTTTTCCTGCTCACTGTAAGAATACCAATATTTTCTGGTGTAGGCCAAGTCTTTAAGATTCTAATGAATAAACTGGATAGTTAAAATGAATGAAACTGAGTTATACTAATAGGATATTTATAACATATAACTAGGTTCATTTTAAACTTAGTTTATCTTTTGAATTATTAGGGTTATTACACAAAGAGATCAGTGGACCAATAACGAAGGTATCTAAAGTCTTAATTCTAAAATCAATAAACAAGACATACTCGTAAAGTAATAATGAAATTTAATCTTTGACTGTTCTATCTGTTATCCCATACTTCTACTCTATAATCACTCTCTATCCAATGTACATCAATCGGTACTTTTTGGGTACTTGTTTGCTATTACGAGATGTGATGTTTCGGAAATCCCATAAATCCAAACCTTCCAAATAACAACGTTATACTGAGGTCTTCCTCCGCGGGCCAAACATAAAACCAACCTTTCCTAACTAATAATACATTAAAATGTTTATGTTCTGTATTGTGACAACTCCTAATAAGCGTTTATAGTACGTAGGTCTAATTCAAGATTATTGAAATCCGTCTTGAAATTACTTCTGTCTAGAAACCCTCTTATCCAACTAATTGTAGAATATGCATACAAACAGTTGGTAAACCATATATCTGTATTTAAAATAGTTCTCTTTATCAACTATTAGCAAAATGTGAGTGTGAAATACGATGACGTTAAGGATAAATTTAGTTTCTTCAGTGATGTAATAAAACACATAACTTCAAAAGTGGTAGTTGTTATCAAATACTTGACCGTCATTTGTGTCTGACAAACCAATAGTCATGACAACCCCTTCATTTTATTTTAAAATAATAATAATTATAATGGTGTGACAGAATTGGCAATTTACTCACAGGAACTATCCCCAAATCCAAGTACAATAGACTACTAGATGTTTGATTTAATATATGAATATGTAATAGAATCAAACATACTAATTATCTTCAAAATCTCCTATCTGATAATAACATAATTACGTTTCAAATATAATAGAATGTAAGCAGCTGATGAGAACCAAACGAAACGAAGTGAATTTATGCTATTCTGCTAGGATCTTCCTACTTACTCTTTTCGAAATAAATGAATAATCAAGTGTATGAAATGAATGTGACGAAACAGCCAATGATCACTTACTTTTTCTTATCACTACACCGAATATAAAACATAAAAGAATCACCCGTATGGACACAAAATGACAATATTGAACTATTTTTCTCACCAGCGAGCATATGAAAAGAACTTTTCATCTTACTTTTTCTGTAAAACTTTCTACAATTATTTTCTCCTGTTGCCTTTACTCTGGAATTAAAATTATTCCTGTTAATCCGTTTACTTGATTCACTTACAAGTTGTAAGAAATCGTAGCACTGCTTTTAACTATAAAGCTATTAAATGTTTAACGTTCATGGATGACTTCTTATTAAACGTGATTGAAATCAGCCATAACTATGTAGTGTTCGTGATAATTTCATTATACGAATACAACTAGTTACAATTTAGGAGTAGCATACTGCTTTTTGAAAATATTTGGAATGTTGATTACTGAGTTAAGCTTTATTTAAAATAAGGTTTGAACAGTAATGAACAAAACATTTACATACTTTATAGGAACTTGTAACACTATGTGGTACACGAACTTTTCTTTGTTTTCATTCATCTAATTTTCAGTAAATAATTCTATATTTTAACAGCCGACTTCATGATTTGATCTAAGCTGTGACCACCACTGAAAATCTTGAAGCAATGGACAGCCGTTCGGTCATGGTGTGAGACCCCTTCAGAAGTGCTCATCCACGATCCCACACAAAGGACTCGAATCCAAGACCTTCAGTTTCGCACGAGAACAATTAACCTCTAGGCCACTGAGCCGACATCCAACGGTGTTAGTGTCTAACTTCAATCGACCCGTGATCTTGTGCAACAGTTCATCCACTGTCTGAGGTTGATAAGTGTCTCCACCCCACACGGGTTGGCCTCCACTGGTCATAGCTTCTCATTATAACTCCAAGAAATCCATCTTGAGGTTAATCGATAGTAAGCACATTATGATTATGAGGATGGAGATTTGTGGAGATTATAGTAATCTTAACAGTTGAATTCATAAGTCGATCTAAGCCATGACCAATGGAGGCCAATCCGTGTGGGTTGGAGACAGTTATCTACCTCAAAAAACTGATGAAGTGTTGCACAAGATCATAGACCGAATGAAGTTAGGTTTTTTCCAATAGGCTAAGGTCGACTCATAAATTTAACTGTTTAAGTTACTACAATTTCCACAAATCTTCATTTTGATAACTCTACATTTTCATTACAAACTTTAGTAAACAGTAAATGATTTGGATATTCTACACCTATTTCATTATATTGAATTAAAACCAGTTCTCGACTTTGAGTACATTCAAAAATGCGCCGCAAATAACAAAGGAAGCATTAATACTTCACATAATGTGGGTAACTGCTTACTTGTGGTTAAGTTATGTTCATTTAAGAGTTTACTACTGGTTTCAATATGTTTCCTGAAAAAAATATTCATTCTGTTTAGATCCAATTACTGTATCTCGTCCACTTCTCAATTTTAACAGTTTTTAATAATGTTTTCTTCAAACCATATGTTACGTCTGATTGACGTAATTAGTTTTACCGCAGTTAGCGCATTCATACTGTAAAGAAATTGTATGTTTGTTGATCTTAAGCCTGCTGACTAATCGAACTACTATATCACCCACACATGAAATATGTCATGAGTATGACCAGATATTTGGCTAATTAGTGAATTCTGGATTTCAAGCAAACAACTGTTTGTAGATTGAACCAGTGGTCAGAGTTTACATAGATTCCAGTTGTTGCGTGTCACTTACACAACTTTTAATGCAACCATTGACTTTTTGAATGAAGTCCCAAAAACTTACTACTCACTAAAGCTATCGGAATAAATGACTATGTTTTTTTCACAGTAAGCTTTTCAAAATAAAAACTAATAGCTTAGGTAGATAAACTTGAAATCAACGTTTACCGAAAAATAGGTATCCTCAGTGAATATAAGTGAACCCAAAAAGTTTTTCGCATACTCACTCATTTTCAGTTTTATCCTCTTAAGTGTACATATCAGTTTGTAAGTATGTAAGTTGAATGATGACTACCACAACATTGTATGTATATTGAGTTATGCTTGTGGGTTTGATAGTTTCACGAACTTTCGTTCATTTTATTCACTAATCCTCTTTGACTTTTGCTTAACATAAATTATATCTATATAGTTGAGATCCAGAGGTGTGTCGAGCAGCGGGTCACTTGAATAACTTTACGTTATTCAAAGCAGGGCGAACATGTTGGTTATAATTATAATAGATTGATGATGTTTAGAAAAATTGATGTAGATAGAAGTTGTTGATTTATGTATTTAAAAATTTTGGTATATATATAATGGGTTGAATTATGATTATTTTTTGTGAAAAATAGTTGAGGAAGTTTATAGTGTTTTGAAATGTATTATTTTAAGTAGATGGTTGTAGTGGTTATGAATTCTTGTTAAATATGAAGATAATTGGTTTTTATAACCCGTTTTTTTTTTATACCGCGCCCAGATGGGTCCAAACCCAGGGGACCCGAAGAAATTGAAGAAGGGAAGAGACAAGCAACAGAGGGGGAGAGCAGGCCCGACAAACGCCGGTAAGCGAACGCACGGCCCAAGGAGATGCGAATCAGAAAAGAGGGCCCGGCCAAGGCGCGGCCGAGCCGAAGGGGAAAACAGGAGGGGGACAGGCCACCACGAGGCCCAACGGGACAAAACAAACCCCCCCGGGAACCCCAAGGAGCCCCCCAGCAAAAAAAACCAAGGGGGAGGACCGAACGAGAGCGGAAGGAGGGACAGCCCACACAGCCGCGAAGAGGAAGAGCAAAACACGAGAACAGGGAGGAAAGGAGGACAAACCGGGCGAGAAGCGAGAAGACAACCCAAAAGCACATGCCAAAACCAGCTGAGCCATCACGGTAGGCCATGATCAGATGACCCATGATCTCAACTATATAAAATTACTAAAATCTCCACAAAACCCCCTTATGAATAATTATCTCTATTTAATGAATACATTCAACTGAAAGTAAGATAGACAATTATTCATATCGCAGTATACGTATACTATATGATTAGCTATCTCTATAGTTCTCTGTATAATTCAGAAATCTAATAAAGAGACTATAAGAATAAAAGATTAACTCGAAATATATTGTGCTACGATTGAAAACATTTTCAAACAGTGTTCCAGCAAAGTGGATATTATGCATATATACATATACTAATTTAAAACTGATCATAGATTCAATTAAAAAATAGATTATTAAACGTTTGTGAATTTTATCGGATTCATTCACACTAATTTACTACAATATTTATTGAACTAATTTTTTTTTAAAAAGTGTGAAAAGTCATTAGTTGCATTAACGTTTTGATTTTATAACAAAAATATGAATGGTAAAACAGGAAATGGTGAGACGGGAAGCAAGGAATGCAATGGATATCTTAGAATCAATGAGAAGATTTGGACTTCGCAGATGGCATGGCCATCCTATCTCATACACACGAACAAATACAGACGAAGACAGCAAATGTAGCAGCAGCCTCTGCATCAATAGGCCTCAACATACACAAAGGTTAAAGCAAGATTCTCAAATACAACACGGAGAACGCCAAGCCAGTCACATTTGGTGGGGAAATTCTGGAAGATGTGGATACATTCACGTACCTGGGAAGCATCATTGATGAATGTGGAGGATCTGATACAGATGTAAAAGTAAGGATTGGCAAAGCTAGGACTGCATTCTTACAGTTGATGAACATACGGAACTCAAAACAACTGTCAACTAATTTCAAAGTTAGAATCTTTAACACGAACGTCAAGACATTCCTACTGTACGGAGCTGAAACGTGGAGAATTACTACATCCATCGTCAAGAAGGTACAAGTGTTTATAAACAGTTGTCTACGCAAAATACTCAACATTCACTGGCCGGATACAATCAGCAACAGCATTTTATGAGAGAGGACAAACCAGCTTCCAGCTGAAGAGGAAATTTGGAAAAGACGTTGGAAGTGGATCGGACATACATTGAGGAAATCACTAAACTGCATCACGAGGCAAGTCCCAACTTGGAATCCGGAAGGGAAGCGAAAAAGAGGAAGGCCAAAGAACACATTACGTCGGGAAATAGAAGCGGATATAAGGAGGATGAATGTTAAGTGGGAAGAACTGGAAAGGACTGCCCAGGACAGGGTTGAATGGAGAATTCTGGTCAGCAGCCTATGCTCACCCATGAGGGGAAACACGCGTAAGTAAATAAATAAATAATGAGTGAATTTCGTGCCAAACTCCGAGACCTGTTATCCTATACCTGATTGGCTCATCCATAAATTATAGTCTCGCCCAGGAAATTTATTGGTTTAATAAACAGATACATTTGAATGAGGCCAAAAAATATGACAGTCAAATCAGTTTAATGTAATATCAAGAAAGGTATTTCCTTTATTTGTTTCAAAAAATTTTTGTGGAGTTGAATACACCTGACAGTGGATATTAAATTTGATTATTTTCGTATAACACATGATTGTAAATAAAATTCAAATTTTCTCTGTTATGTACTTTTATTGTTTAGCAGTGAAATTTAATAATGTTATACTGTGGTGGGTACTAATGATGTCAACAGATATAAGTAGTATATATCATCATTTGAAAGTGAAATGACCAGGGGCAGAAGGTTGAGAAAATCGAAGAAAAGAGAATGAGAACAGAGAATTATTGGTATGGAAACAAAGGAACAATCAATTCTGAGACGATTGATTGACATTTTGCAAATGAAGTTTTGCATGGTTCTCAGATTTTACTAAGATATTCTGTAATTTTGTATTCAAATGCATTTGGTTGTCCCCTCTTGTGTTCTCGCTCACTACATTGCTACTTATTTCAAACTATAGTTATTTAATGAGTAGTGAACGAGAACTTAGGTGGTGACAACTAACTTGTTGTTCGATGTAAAGTTATAAGGTTCTTTTGTAAAAAGTGAAAACCATTCATTAAATACTTCATTTGCAAATCTTCCATCAATTGTCTTTTAAATCCTTCATGATTCTTCCGATTCCCAATTTCTTTTTGTTTCCCTTTCTTTTATCTTCAGTTTAATCTCCTTAACCTTCTTTTGACATGCAGAGTTACATACTACTTATATCAGTCAACATAAGTAGTATCTAATATACCCAGAAAAAAAGACATTTACAAATTTAATATAATTTACATAATAATGTTATAATTTCGTTTCAGTTCGTTTCGCATATTATAGTAGATAATTCAGCATGGTTTTTTGATTATAAAATAAAAAGACTACTGGATTCTGTTTGGTTACATTTTTTCCAGGACAGAGTAAGTTATTATTAAACGTTTATCAGTTCACTGATCAGTGATGACATAATATAAAAATAATAATTGGACGATTTAATTACATTATATTAAATGGGTAATTGAGAACAGCTGAATTATTTTGTAATTACTAGAACGGAATAGAACTGACGGTTGATCTAGGTCAGCTTTTATAGAACTAATACAATTACATGTCATAGTAAATATTAACAAATCTAAAAAACATGCCTCTTCCTACCTGTAATACATGGGTCTCATAGAATCATACTACAGAAAACCAGATGGATCACATTTGCATCACTAAACATTCACAAGGTCAGTGGAAGATGTGAGAACCAGGCGAGGAACTAGTATAGCTTCAGGTCACCACTAACTGCTGGTCATCAAGATGAAACTGAAGCTAAAGAAGCACTGAACAGCTGAGGAAACAGTATTACAAAGGTTCAATACAGCCTTCCTTCAACATATTAACAAACTCAACAACAGGTTTCAAGCCTTAGAAGATCTACTGGAAGAAGAGGGAACCACTATGGAGGACAACTGAAAAAAGGATGAAAGAAGCACTAACTTCAACGTCTTAGGAAATACTGGGCCTCAACAAGCATCAAGATCATAAAGAATGCATCTCTATCAAAAAACTGGACAGGATTCCAGAAAAAAAGAACAAGAAGACAGTAATTAATAACATTCGAACAAGAAGAGGGAAAGTCAAGGCACAGCCCAAATGCACAGTAACAAACAAGCAAGTAAAAAGGAGCATGAGAACTGACAAGCAGAAATACGTGGAACATCTAGCAATGACAGTGGATAAAGCTGCAACAGAAGGAAATAACAAACGACTCAACAACACAACGAAGAAACTAGTAGGGAAATATAGTAAACCAGAGAGACCACTGAAGGACAAAGAAGACAAGACAATCACTGAAATTGAAATGCAGAGGAACAAATGGGTAGAACACTTCGAGGAACTGCTGAATAGTTCAAATCAAGACACTACAGATCATCGTGGAACAATCAGTTGGATCGAACTTGCCATCATAAATCAACTTCATTGATTATGAGAAAGTGTATGACAGTATGGATGGAACATTATGGAACTGTCTTCGACACTATGGTGTATGTGAGAAAGTCATCAACATCAGACGGAATTCATACGATGGACTACACTGCAAAGTGGTACACGGACGACAGCTGACAGACACATTCCAAGTGAGAATCCGAGTCAGTCAAGTCTGCTTACTCTCACCCTTTCTCCTTCTTCTGATGGTTGACTGGATTATGAAGACCTTCACATCTGACAGGAAGTATGGAATGCAATGGACAGCTTGGATACAATTAGACGATTTTCAATTCACAGTTGACCTAGCTCTTCTCTTCTATACACACGATGAAATCCAGGTCAAAACAACCAGTGTAGCAACAGCCTCTGCATCAGTAGGCCTCAACATACATAAGGGGGTGACCGAAATCATCAAATACAACACAGAGAACACCAATGCAATCACATTTGATAGAAAAACTCCGGAAGAGGTAGAATCTTTTTCGTACCTGGGGAGAATCATTGATGAACAAGGAGGATCTGATGTGGATGTAAAGGCGAGGATTGGCAAAGTAAGGATCGCATTTATACAGTTGAAGAACATATGGAACTCAAAACAACTCTCAACTAATCTCAAAGTGAGAATCTTCAATACGAAGGTCAAGATAGTTCTACTGTATGGAGCTGAAACGTGAAGAACTATCACAACCGACATCAAAAATGTGCAGTTATTTACGAACAACTGTCTACGCTAGATACACAGTGTTCATTGACCGGATACCATCAGCAAAAACCTATTGTGAGGGAGAACACTCTAACTTCCAACTGAAGAGGAAATTAGGAAAATAAGTTGGAAGTGAATATGACACATGTTAAAGTAACTGAATTTGGTCGTGTTAAAAAGCAAGTTCACAACAGTATGTAAAGAAAACGATAATAACAAATAAAATTATAAATTAATTAAACTGTGACTAATTTGTCACAGTACTTTCCTCCCTTTTTTCTTTATTTGGATTTATCCTTATCGTTTTAAATGTCAACTGAATGTGTCGTGTTAAGCACTGGTGGTCAATTTTCCGTTCACCTGGTGGATGAGTATGCTATCCTACAGTATAACTGTCATAAAAGCATTTCAAATAACAGCCTTTACTACATCTGTATTTCTATACTCCTGACTGAGCTTCACTTCACTGAGCATGTTCACATTCAACTGTTGTGGATACATTTAGTCTCTTGACATGAATTATTTGATAAGATGTACGCTCTGAAGTATAGCCCTTACTAAATAAAAGAATGAAAAATGACGAAAAGTGCTTGGTACGATGCAGTGAACATTAAAAATTTCCCGGTTTACCTCAGCTCCCTGTTCAACAATAACTAATTTGATTAATATCTCTTTTGATCTTATAACATACAACATCACTTCAAAATAGAATTTTCACGCAGAGCTTAGCAAATTATTTCTATCAATGAACAAAAATAATCACAAACAAATGGTGAAGCTGTCATACTTATTATTATTTCTCATATACGCTTATTACACTGGTTGTAAGCTGTTAACATTATTCGTATCAGACCTAACATAGTTATAAAGTAATCATTTATCAAAAAAATATACACAAATTCCAGTCTTCCCAACTCTTATGATATAGGAAGCTACAATTTCATCAATTCAGCCATTCTCGATTACATTACTTTAATCCCCTTAATATTACCAAGTACAATAATACTTAGATTGTCATTCATGAATCAAATTTCCCCTCTAGTAAACTTATCACTGCATTAGACCATCAAACAATGAAACAATATCGAAAGAAATCATAACTTATTGTTAATCAGAGATGGATAGTGGCTAGCAGTGGAATCCAGGACGCGCGTTTCGTCCTATTTGGGACTCGTCACCTGGATGTACCTGCATCTCAGAGTTGACGTTCACTCTGGGACTCGAACTCAGTACTTTTCGCTTCATAGGCCATCGCGTTATCCACTAGATAGTGGCACAGTATGCACATATGCCAATTAGAGACTGACCAGTTGCAGTCCTAAGCATCAATGGGAAGATTCAAACAAACGATACTAAGTGAATTTATTGTTAATCAGTTTTTCGTAATTCATCTGATAATGCTTAACACTCCTCTTTCTAATATTGCCAAGGCATTTTTAATTCGTTTGTTGTTTGAATAGAAACCTCTTAATTGATTGATTAATAGATGAATACAATTAACTTATAATCAATATGATGTATATGAATGATCACTTAATAGGTTACACAATTAATCCTAGATGTACCGTGCTTTAAGACATTATTTCAAACAATCAATTCTATCAATAGCCACTTCAAATCACTTCGATAGTTTTTAAGGTGCTGGTCATAGGATTGATAATTAAGAGGTAATTTTGAAAACACTGCTTTAACCATTTGGGCTGTAACCAAAGTTTTTAAGAACGTCTGAGAAATAACTTCTAAGCACTGGAGTATAAAACTGTTTAGTAGATTATATACATTTCTATACATCATATAAGGAATTGACAATAATTTGACAATTTGCTAATCAATAGTCAGGGTGTGGCATATCACGATACATAAAATAGTTAACTTAGCAATAAAAGTCAATTGATATTTTGTTGATGAATCTATATCACCATTAATATTTAATCTGTGATCAAGAAACAGAACAAAATACAGTTACCCAATTTTATTTTTGATTTACTTTGTTAGTGAATCTTATATTGGCACTAAATTGTTTGATTACGTGCCTGATCTAATCTTTCAAGGAATCAATGGTGATTTAAGTATTTCATGTTAAACAATCCAAGTTATTTAGAGAGATATCTGACGTTGGAAAGAGAACTTATAATTTTTCAAACAGCTCTAAAATGAACAGTTGAAGAGTTAATTGTTACTTCTAAATCTACTTGACCTAAAAATCATAAATTTTGTCCTGTAAAGTTTTCTTTTTCAATTTAATATAAGTAAATAATACAGATTTCTTGATTGAGATCCAAATATAAGTAAGTACTTATGATTTACAAAATTACAGAATGAACTGAATCGGTATGTGTGATAATAACTAACCGAATTTAACTACAGAATGAGACCAATATTCATGATAAAGTCCTCTCTCAACACTTTATGTTTTGATAAGCTGTGAAGATATAAGAAAATAATATTTAACGTGTGATGGCGTAGAACTATTACTCATTTAGAAGTCTATCTTTTTATCTACATTTTGTCAAATTTCAAGTTACAGTGAAAGTATAACCAAATGTTCTTTAATTCAGCAATCTATTAGGACTTTATATAAACAACGTAAAAGTGAGAATCAAAATATGATGTGGAAAAATCTCCAATTCATCCATCAAAAGCATAAAATAAATAGCAATAATTAGCTTCAATAAAACTAAAGACCCCTGTAGACCACTTAACTAGAATTCGATTGTTCACATTTCCAGTTTCAGTCAATTATCGACGTATAGCTCAATGTAATATGCTTGATGAATATGATTATCAATGCCCTCACAATATGTTTACATACTTATATTAGTAATATCCAGGTATCAGTCCTAATCTATTGAAGTATATAACTGTTGCCTCGGTATTTAGTTAACATTATGTTAGATAGAAACATCTAACAATAATGCATCGAATCACCGACTTTTAATCTTGATGAAAATTTCGATTATGTTTCAAGGATTGGAATCCCAATTGTTAAAGATACTAAATACTATTACTAACTATTATTATGTTATTCGTACTTAATTTCCTTAGAAAAATTTAATCTCCCATTTATTTTGATCTAAACCTTAAGAAAACAATCAAGGAATTTACTTTATTTTATCAATAAGGACCTCTGGAATTCTTATATACATCTCCCTTAAATCATGCAACATAAGCATTATTTTCATGATATCAGTTATCTCTAGGTCAGTCAAAGTATGTCAGTCACTGAATGTATCGAGATAACGGATAACGAATTATTAAAATTAAGACCTAATTTTTTCAAGTATTTTTATAATGATGAAAATCTGAACTTCAAGCCTTTGTTAGATTCGTAATCTCAAATGGAGCTTTAACGTAATTTGTAGAACGGTTTTTCAATGAAACTTACTGTGAAACTAGAAAAAGACACAATGGATTATTGGTTGGATTATTATCGAAAAACCGGCTTTCTCTCAATAAACGTTTGTTCTAATCTTGTATTTCTAGTCGCTGATTACACTGTATTGATCACGTAATCCAAATGTAATTACTGGAGTAGGCAATATTGTATTACATTTCCCTCTGCTTAGTATTTAAAGCTATTTTTCCATTTAACCTGAATATTCAATAATAAAACAGTTTATCACATGAATCAATTAGTAGATAATCTACTCCCAACATGATTGACATTATAAAACGTGATGTAATCAATAAAGTCCCAATTAATTCACCCAAAATCACACCATGAAAAATTAATTTTAGGACTTGTAGGTAATGTATTCTTCGAAACACTGTTCAAATGTAAAGCTTTAAATATGATAAGAGTAAAAATTAGACGCTAAACTAGAAGTTATTTCAAGAACTAATGAATCCGTTACAAGATTATATGATTACAGTTCTCAGGATTCCAATTGCTGTAGGTTTATGACAAGTTATTAAAACACCAATGTTTTACAAAAGATCTATGATTATAAGAATTATTAGGTATCTATTTTATGTTAAGTAAATTGAGTATAGGCTTTTATTTACATTACCTTATTAAGGAACTATAAATGTTGATACTAGACAAGGATATAACGAAATAATAATTGAATAATAAGATCCAAGATATTGTGAAATTTTATTTTTGTCTATTTAGTTTAATAGCATTATTTAAGTTAAATTCAAATGTGTATATTACTAAACTTCCACCTCAAAATGAATTTTATAAACTGTATGTTAAGTATAGATTATTTTAGCATACCGCAAAGAATTGAAACTCCATATGTAACTCTTCTACGGTTATTGCCGGTCTCAAGACAAAGGAAAGAGGGAGGGTTGGGCAAGGCGTCAGTAACCCCATCCCGTAGAAAATAACACTAATTAAAAACAGTAACCACGATCAATAAATTAAATCATTTAGACTCTCTCCTGGGAACTTAAGGATCTTCATTCAGAACAATTATAACACCACATGGTGAAAGCTCATATTCTCCGGAGGTCAAGAGGCCGACGCCCCTTCTAACAATCAGAGCAAAAACTAATATATGTACATGGAATGTCCGGACAATATGGGAGAGACCGGCAGCATCAATCAAATAGTTACGAAAATAGGGAGATACAACTTGATGGTGCTCGGAATCAGTGAAACTCATTGGATCCAAGCTGGATAGAAAAGATTAACTGCGAGAGAGAGTCTGTTGTCCTCTGAACATAAAGAAGATGCTAGACACATACAAGGAGTTGTACTGATGCTGTTCAAAAAGCACGTAAACCACCTATAGGACGGTAATACCATGGTTCCAGGAACAAAAAAGAATCCTTCAAAACAAAGAAGGAGGGGATTACAATGAATGTCATTCGGTATCATGCTCCCACCAATGATGACAATGAAGAGGATAAACATCAGTTTTACGAGAGGCTGCAATCAATCACAGCGAAGTGATTAGGAAACGACCTGACCATCCTGATGGGAGACCTAAACGCCAAAGTCGGAATGGACAACACCGCATATGAAGATATCATGGGACGACATGAACTAGGGACTTGAATAACGGGACGAGAATGGTGAGAGATTTGCAAATTTATGTACATCCAACAAAGTGGTTACAGGCAGAACAACCATTATTCTTTCCTGAGCTTTTGAGAAAAGACTGCTGTACTGCGGAGAGTGCTGAAGGCTGTTTGCAAGGTGTGTGGTGAGTCTTTTGAGGTCATTATTGACATGCTTGTGGATAGACATCTTAGGTCCTGCAAACTCCTGGCAGGTGTTATCTTATCAGATACTAACTATCCACTTCATTCATATCTTTCTCCTTGTATATCTTCTGGTAGAACGAGACGTGAATACACTAAAATCTATGCACGCAAGCAAATCTATAAAAATTCTGTAATACCTTACCTAGCAAATATACTCTGTGACGAACAGATTGTTAAAGTTAATCTAGTAAATAACCTGTATTCTTGAGCATGTCTCGCATCTGATAATTTGTACAGACTCAGACTTTTTTTCATTTCTTTATTTCTGCTTTTGTGGTAAAAAAACTTGTTAAAATAACTCGTGCTGAGAATTCTATATTGTACCAGAATATAATATCGAATAAAGTCATTAATAATAATAATACACAAACACATACACAAAGCTATGTAGGTCTCACCAGATAACACTACACAGAACCAGATCGATCATATTTGCATCACTAAAAAATTCAAAAGGTCAGTGGAAGACGTAAGAACAAAGAGAGGAGCTGAAACAGCTTCGGATCACCACTAACTGCTGGTCATCAAGATGAAACTGAAGCTAAAGAAGCACTGAACAGCTGAGGAAACAGCATTACAAAGGTCCGATACAGTCTTCCTTCGACATATTAACAAACTTGAAAAATTAATCATAGCTCTCAACAACAGGTTTCAAGCCTTAGAAGATCCACTGGAAGAAGAGGGAACCACTATGGAGGACAACTGAAAAAAGGATGAAAGAAGCACTAACTTCAACGTCTTAGGAAATACTGGGCCTCAACAAGCATCAAGATCATAAAGAATGCATCTCTATCAAAGAACCGAACAGGATTCGAGAAAAGAAGAACAAGAAGACAGCAATTAATAATATTCGAACAAGAAGAGGGAAAGTCAAGGCACAGCCCAAATGCACAGTAACAAACAAGCAAGTAAAAAGGAGCATGAGAACTGACAAGCAGAAATACGTGGAACATCTAGCAATGACAGTGGATAAAGCTGCAACAGAAGGAAATAACAAACGACTCAACAACACAACGAAGAAACTAGTAGGGAAATATAGTAAACCAGAGAGACCACTGAAGGACAAAGAAGACAAGACAATCACTGAAATTGAAATGCAGAGGAACAAATGGGTAGAACACTTCGAGGAACTGCTGAATAGACCAGCCCCATTGAATCCACCACACATCGAAGCAGCTCACACAGAAATTCCTACAGATGTCACTCCACCTACGATCGAAGAAATCAAGATGGTCATCAAACAAATTAAGAATGGGAAGGCACCGGCACCTGACGATGCATCAGCTGAAGCACTGACGTCAGATATAGAAGTAACTGCAAATATGCTCCGGATTCTATTCATGAAGATTTGGGAGTTAGAACAAGTGCCACTGACAAACTGGGAAGAAGGATACCTCATCAAGATACCAAAGAGAGGTGATCTGAGCAAATGTGAGAACTACACATGCATCACATTACTGTCATAACTAGGAAACGTTTTTAACAGAGTATTACGGAATTGAATGAAAGATTGAGTAGACGCCCGACTTAGAGATCAACATGCTGGATTCCGTAAGGATCGGTCATGCACAGAGCGAATCTCGACGCTACAGATCATTGTTGAGCAATCGTTTGAATGAAATTCGTCACTATATATCAACTTCCTTCACTATGAAAAATCGTATGATATTATGGAACTTTCTGCGACATCATACGGAATTTATGCGATGGAGTAGACTGGGTCATGGTAACTTGAACCTATGTACACAAGTACCATGTTCTACTTTATTGTTTAGCTTAGTGACTGACATCATTTGATCCGAAATTACAAATAAATGTTTTCTACAAAATTACAAATAACTACAAGAAGAGTAGATAAAATTAAACTTTCTATTCATGGAAATAAAGCACATTGCCCCTCCACCTACTAGCACTAACCAGTTCTACTTGAGTGGATATAAATGCGTGTAATATGTTTAAGTTTCGAATAGTACAATTAATCTTTAAAAGTGTAAGAAATTTATTCTGGCAATTAGGCTAAAATTGTTTGATTTTCTTATTGTAGAGATCCTACATATCAAATTAAAACTATTTACTAAAATATCCCTGTAGAAATGCCTACGAAAGTTCATTAACTTTTTCAAAAAGATAAGCATTTCATATGCCATATCTAAACAGATTTTCAATGCCTACTTGAAAGAGAACTGTTTTTTTAAAAGGAGAAGAAGTTTTCAACAATCATGTTTATGTAATACGCTAATTATCTTACTACCTAAGTTTAAATATACTATAGAATAATATCATAAACTTATACTGTGATTATTATCGTTCTTACCGGTTTTCTGTTTAGGATGATATTGTCAAGTAAACGAAACTACTTACTGGTAGTTATTATGTTGTCAGAAGAAAGTTAATAAAGCATTTCAAACACTTTTTGGCTTCTGAGTTCATAAGTATTCATGCAAACTAAATAAAGAATTTAGTCGAGTAACTTTAGGATGTTTATTTGAAAATCAATGAAAACTGTTTCTATTGGTTAATTGCTACATTTCAGATTCCATTTCGAAAGTATTGTGAATTCATAGGAAATCACATGCTAAAAACTATACTTACTCTGGTTAGCGTTTTTTTAGCAAAGTTGTTTTCTACGGGATGAGGTCGCCGACCCTACACTCCACTCTTCTCTTGGAACTGGCAACAGCTCTAGAAGAGCTAAGACGAAGTTTCTAAAAACTATGATGTTCATATATCACATCAAGCCTATTATCAATCTAAAACTGAACTATAATCTAGCTGCTGACATCCTTGGAAGGTGGTTAACCATAAAATATGTAAAGTCAGAAGACCATAACAAGTAGATTTCAGCAGCTTTTACGCAACATATACTTTACGTTTACAGTGTAATTGCATACTGACACAATGTTATGCATTGCTGAGGGTTCTAAACCAAAATTATGTCCATGTGTAATGAACTCTCAATTTTGACTATATAAGTGATAATTTACCCGGAAGTTATTTAAAACTATATAATTTAGATTCACTTTACATACTCGATATCATAGAAATATTGTACATCAAAATCGATAGAAAAATGAAAAAAAGGTCGTGGTAAAATTATAATCTTTATCTGTTTACATCAAAATGTTTTTGATAACTCGTTCAGTGGATTGAAACATTTTCAGCTAATGTAAAACATCCTGAAGATAAATTATTTCTTGAATTTCTGGAAGTGTGCTTTTGAAAAACTGGTGTATGTTTCTGTGAACAGGTTTCACAGACATATGGTTAATTATTTATAAAAAATGAACATACTTTCACTTGATTCCTGATTAAATTACATCTCTTCATAAGTTACATCACAGACTGGTTTTGGTAAAACAACCATTGAAAATCAGAAAGCAGTGAACTAGAATGATTATTATTACTAATCACGTGCCCATTAGGGATTGATATCAACGGATTATTCCAAGAATTCTAGTAAGAACCCGTAAACAATAGAGCTCAATCATGTTGAGTGTGAGGAACGTGCCTGTCGAAGACAATAGAAAGGAGTCGAGTAATATCTTAAAATGACTGAAGTTAGATATGCACACCACTGGTCAAGATTCAGCTGAATAAAGTTTAAGTGCCTACTTTGAAACCTGAAGGTTTTGGGTTTGGTCACTCGTGGTGAGGTCCTGTATATCCACTGTTGAGGAGTCCCATACTAGAACGAAACTGTTGTTCATTACATTGTGATTTTCAATGGTAGTCTAAATATGGGTTATCCATGATGCAAACTTTGAAGGTTCAACAACCTCCACAAACCCTTATACGAACATATCCTTAATAGCAAAACAAATGAAAAAATTTACTCCATTTTTCATTCAGTCATAACATGAAAAATAAAATTTTCCCACTTGGAAGTTTCTTAAAAGCTTAGTTTGTTTTAATACTTTAAATAATAACTTTAATAAAGACATGTATTTAGAGAATAAGTTATCAATGTGTTATATCCCGTGGAGAATTATGAATGGTAACTTTGAGAACTATTTATGGACAAATACGATATGTATATTTCATATTGTATAATTGTTAAGTAACTAAACTATTCATATTCACGTTCCTTTTATTATGAGCTTTATTTTGACCCATAGACTATTATTATACGATTTACTGTTCTTGAGTTATCCTCAGTCTATCAATGACTATCTCCATTATTCATAGCCACAATTGACTAAATCTTGTACAAATATTATTTTCTATTTTACGGTACGATGTGGTCAGTCTGTTTGGTATATAAACCCAGTATGTTTGAGAATAATGATTTATATTGCAGAGGCTGTTATTGGTGTTCTGGACTTAACTGGCTGGGCCAGGCAGAAAAGCAGGACTGTTAAGTACTGAAGACTGCTCATACGGCTTTGTGTATCATTGAGCGATCAATAAATTCACTGCTCTCTAATTGGCGGGGATCATCACGTTCATATATCAAAACAGCACACGCACTCACTCAATATAACACAATGATTATGATAGATATAATAACAATTACCATATTCTGTATATGAATAAGATTGTTATGAAAGAATTAGAAACTCTTAACAGACTTGACTTAAATGCATGAATAACCTCAATCAAAATCAATGAAATGGCTATTTCATCTATTAGAAGAAATAATAAAATTTAATTTTTTTTTAGAAAAAGAAAAGTTATATTTTATTAAATGATACCCCCCGAAACACCTCATCATTATAATTTATTAATAATCAATGAATACTTCATTTATTTTGATCAATTTTTTTTTATCTAGAGTTAAGTTCAATCAATTGATTAAACAAAATGGATATAATCAATAGGTAACAAATTTCTTTTTTTTTTTAATGTATCATTCATAATTATCAATGTATCTATATGAGTATAATATAATAATCAATAATAGGAAAAAAAACAACAACTTTAAATCATTCAATTTTTTTTTATCATATTTAATCAACAAAATGTAGATAATATGAATAAATGATTTTTTAAAAAAAAGGAAACAAACAAAACAATCAATTAATTATATATCTATTATAAACAATCATAATTTACTTTTTTAATCATTAAAAAGTGTAATTAATATAAATCAAAAAAAAACATTAATCAACCGGATAATTTTATTGATTATTTTTATAAGATAAAATATTTAAAATGTAATTTAATGATAGTACTGCACTGATTTATATCATTTGAATGAATGATTAAAATCGTTTTACCTAAAAGAGAAAAAAAAGCAAGGAAAAGAAAAAAATATACATATACATAGAAACAATTAACATTGTTTAGAATAAATATTAAATAAATTGAAAGCGTTAGTCAATTGATTTAATATTTATTCTAAACAATGTTAATTGTTTCTATGTATATGTATATTTTTTTCTTTTCCTTGCTTTTTTTTCTCTTTTAGGTAAAACGATTTTAATCATTCATTCAAATGATATAAATCAGTGCAGTACTATCATTAAATTACATTTTAAATATTTTATCTTATAAAAATAATCAATAAAATTATCCGGTTGATTAATGTTTTTTTTTGATTTATATTAATTACACTTTTTAATGATTAAAAAAGTAAATTATGATTGTTTATAATAGATATATAATTAATTGATTGTTTTGTTTGTTTCCTTTTTTTTAAAAAATCATTTATTCATATTATCTACATTTTGTTGATTAAATATGATAAAAAAAAATTGAATGATTTAAAGTTGTTGTTTTTTTTCCTATT
>NC_031495.1:54058871-54068135 GCF_000237925.1 Schistosoma mansoni
TTGACAGTTTAAATCTATAGGCATACGCTCTAGGGATTAGCTTTGCATGCTATTTCAGAAACATACAGGCATAGTACACTCTCTTAAACATTAATATTCAGCATTCTATCTTGTGCAGATCTTTAAAACTATTCACTACTAAGCTTTTTCAAACTATTCAAAAAGCAACTATTTGACTCTTGAACCTCTAATCATTCACTAGAAGATAATATACCTCCCTATGTATTGGGTTAGTAATCTATGAATTACAGAAGAATACTTCGTGACAATCACCTTATCCTAAACTTTATTTTAATAAATATGATGGTGAAACTTATTTTTTTTATAAACAAAAACTAATTAAACATTAAATAGACAATACTCTGGTTGATGAGGCATGTTGTCATGAGAATTACACAACAGAGCATAGAGATAATTATGTAAATATTTATATTTCATTTAAAAACTCTGTCTTATTTAATCCATTAATTAATAATGATGTGAAAATTGAATTATTCTAAAATTATAGACAAAGTTATATATATATATATATACATCCAACTATTTATAATTTTATCAATTAAATAACTTATATTGTTAATTTAATCACAATTCGCCTAATAAAATTTATTTATTTTGTGATTAATTTTAAAATGTTTCCATTGGAAAATCTATTCTGGTACTGGCGGCCTGTTTAAACATCTGGGCTACCTGTTCCTGTCATCTAGATATTTCAACAAGTTATCTAATTTCGTTTGTTTTAATACATCATTATGCCTATTAATCGCACAACCTATTCAGGTGCGTTTCTGAAAAGTGTAAGACCTTTCGCTGTAAAGGTTACAGAAGGCCTAATCAGAGATATTGTGGTTACTGGCAATATGCAGCGAGAAGAATGTACATTATCCAGAAGTCGATTGACTGGGCTGCTAACTTCTAACTGGTGATCACTCAATATTTATCGTCAGGAAGGACGAAGATGTAATAAACGGAAACTTGTTGAAGTACCTTGTGCTGAGAATTCTATATTGTACCAAAAATATAATATTGAATAAAGCTAATAATAATAATGATTAAAAAGAAACAATTAAACTACATATAACTATATATAGATTAGATATAAGTAGTGATAATATATAAGATGAAATTTCATTATGTATATACAGTGTTTATTGAAAATTATCACTAAATATATATACAGATAAAATTAAATTCAACTGTGTTATTGTAAGGATGGCTCGTTGGCAAACTCAAGGAAGCCTCAAGAAGCCCAGAAAAAGCCGAAGATATTTGTTATAAACGCAAAGATGCCGTCGCCAATTGTTATAAACGTAGAGAGAGAGAGAGGATGCTGGTTATAACTTTAGGGGTTTCTGGTTATAACAGTCCTTTTACTTCTTACACGTATGTGGGACGTTAATTTATCTTAGACGAATATCTACACTAGATTCCCACCCAGTGTCTATTCTACAGGACTTCAACAGAACTCAGATCAAGAACACAATATTAGCCTGACTGTAACGTCAATATATTTCACACCAAAATCCGACACAGGGAACAGTCAATAAGTCTCAATAAGTGTCCATCCATAATAAGGATAGGGAAATATATATATACATAACACCTGTCATCCTGTCTAATGTCTGACTCATCAAGACAACCAATCATTATCATTCTCGCCCACACATCACCTCCCTCGCGAAGTTCGATCGTATGATTTCACTTTGGGGTCTACTTGAAAAAATTTCGTTTGTTTCCGTTTCCTGAATGACCTTCGTCTAACTTCTGATTCTAGATCATTTTTTCTCATTTCAACTTGTGGTGGTGGTGGTGGAATATCAAACGTATCACATAATACTTCCATTGGTAATGGTTTGAGTTTAGATGACTCATAAACACATTTTCTATCTCGCAGTTGATTTACATGTCTAATAATTAGTGTATTTTCGACCATCACTTCATATAATACTGTACCACGTCGTTTTTTTATAAACCCAAAAATCCATTTTGGCTTGCCAGGCCGGAAATCCCGTGCATAAACTGAGTCACCTACTTTGAATTCTCGAATTTTTAGGCAATTCCCTTTGTTATTTTTTTGTAGTCCACTGATTCTGTCTTTCGGGTTCAAAACATCAAAAAATGTTCTAATCGGTCGGCCAAACATTATTTCGGCTGGAGATTTCCCATCTTGACAGTTTGGACTTGGCGTAATTCTATAGGAAATGAGAAATTGTTGCAGAGCCTCTTCTACGTTGCCTTCTCCTCCCATCTTTAAGAGAGCTCGTTTAAGAATATCAACAAATTTCTCTGCCTGCCCGTTCGACTTAGGGTGATACGGTGGAGTTCTAACGTGCTCGATTCCATTCTGTTTACAGAACTCCGCAAACTCTAACGACGTGAACTGCGTCCCGTTATCTGAAACCAAAACATTAGGTGTACCAAACCTACCAAATAGTTGTCTCAGATGTAGCAGTGTTTCAGACGTAGATGGTCTTCGTACCACATAAATTTCAGACCACTTTGAGTATGAATCAACCACCACCAAAAAATATTGTCCACTTATTGGTCCAGCATAATCAACATGTAGTCGGACCCAAGGCTTTGTCGTTTCTGGCCATGGCTGGGATTCTACCTTCGGTGGATCTTTTGCAACTTCGGCACATCGCCGACATCTCACTACGTATTCTTCCACAGCCTTATCCATGAATGGCCAATAGACATAACTACGCATAACAGCCTTCATTCTGTTCATTCCCGGATGACCAATGTGAAACTGTTTAAGCACAAAAAGCTGAAGAGATCTAGGAATAACAACACGTTCACCATACATCAAACAATTATCATAAATCGATATAGACTCACGTCTCAAGAAAAATTGGTGAAACTCTCGATCAGCTTTGTCCTGTTTCCAACCCTTTAAAACAGCTTCTTTTATTCTTTTAAGTAGAGGATCACTACCCGTGGCTTCTTTAACTGCTTCTGCCGTTACTGGTAGGATTCTGATAGCATCACAGAACACTCTTTTTATTTCCGGTTCAATTGATATAGAAGCAACCACGCAATCTTCCTCTAACTTGCAGTTATGTGGTATTTCTTTTGAAGTCTGTATCTTATTTCGTTTACGGAACTTATGCTCACGGTCAGAAACCTTCGGCCTACTTTTACAACATACTTGAGCATGACCATATTTACCACATTGAAAGCATACTCGTTTTTTAAAATAGCAAACATTGGCAGAATGACACTTACCACATCGCCAACATGACGTTTTGTGTTTCACTTGATTTGGGATTTTCTGGGAGTTCGAATCTTTATTTCCATTTAAAGATTTACGTAAAGCATTAACTCCAACGTGTTCACTGTTCCTTTCTACGAGATTCGTGTCATGCTTCAAATTAACCATTCTTTGACAATCTTCAGATACTGATTGTAGACTGATATTAGGATCTTGTTCGATTCTCGTTAGAATCCGTGTTCTAATATCTGCATCTACTGGAGATTGTAATCCACATACAAAAATAAGGCACTTGAATTGATCTGAGGACATTTCCTGTAATCGGAACCGCTCACATTCCCGGTTCACGATACTTGCATACGTTACGTAATCGTCCTGTACTTTCTTTACAAGTTGAAGACACTGGTATCTAGTGTGAAAAATTGATGACCGTTCACCAAATATACGAGTCAGGCATTCAACTGTTTCTTTGAACGTTATGTCGGATGGCTTCTTTGGGAGGATAAAATTACAGAATTTTTCATGTTCGGACACTCCGAGCTTTCGTAATAATAATCTCAATTTCGAACTTTCGTCCCACTCTTTACATTCATTAATAAATAAATCCTCATGGCGTTTAAACCACGCCTCAAAAGTAACTCCACTTTCTGGATCAAATCTGAATTCAGCTATTGAATTAGCAATAGAATCCGGAGTCATAGTGGAATTAGACACATCAGTTCTTGAGGATATCGACATATTTTTGACTAATAATTCGATAAGAGTATTTTGTTGTTGCAAAAAGGTTTTCAGATCATCCATTTTCTTGATACAAAGTTCACTTTAACTGAATACGTAAGCGTAGATCCGTTTTAATCACCGTCGCCAATGTTATAAACGCAAAGATGCCGTCGCCAATTGTTATAAACGTAGAGAGAGAGAGAGGATGCTGGTTATAACTTTAGGGGTTTCTGGTTATAACAGTCCTTTTACTTCTTACACGTATGTGGGACGTTAATTTATCTTAGACGAATATCTACACTAGATTCCCACCCAGTGTCTATTCTACAGGACTTCAACAGAACTCAGATCAAGAACACAATATTAGCCTGACTGTAACGTCAATATATTTCACACCAAAATCCGACACAGGGAACAGTCAATAAGTCTCAATAAGTGTCCATCCATAATAAGGATAGGGAAATATATATATATACATAACACCTGTCATCCTGTCTAATGTCTGACTCACCAAGACAACCAATCATTATCATTCTCGCCCACACATCAATATTCCATCTAATCACCGCTAGAGGAATATCCTAGAATGTCAACGTGTAGCTCCTCCATTGGATGAATAAGAAGGCCTTCCTATGTGCTTCTTGGCTGTCCGAAATGATTAAATTTCAGCCAAAAAACTATAAATACATAAGATTTCTGTACTATATTTGACACTGTGTCGGGGAATACACTCCTACTTACTAGTCTTCTGTCTTCTCATTTTGCGACTTGGGAGGGTCCTAGAGTTCGAGTGCTCAAGTATTACGCGACATACTAAGAATCTAAGTTCGAGATATAACAGTTATATTTAACTACATCTCAAGGTTTTAATGAGAATTTTACTCAATAGATAATTGCAGAATATACAACATTGTAACTTGTATTCTACTATTAATATGTATACATCTTATTCAAATTATAATAATATTAAAATGAATTTTTCATTTCATGTTGCACATCTAATGAGTGTATAAGTATAGGTCGTATAAAATAACTAATTGATCAATACATTACTTATAAGTTAATTTCCTCTTTTATCAAATATATGAATAGACTAAGTGAAATCATAAGGAACAGAATTTTAAAAGTTTTCTACTTTATACATGATGATTTAGGATATTGATAACAATGTAATTCTGTATTCTGTTGTTCAAGTATAAAATTATAAGCAACTAACAATAGAATATAAAATGAAATTGGCTATTGAAGATTGTTTTTTTAAATAAGAAATTTCAGTTTAAATTTACTCGATTTAATAGTATTTGAAACAAACTGAAAAAAGAAATTTTCTTATTACCAACAAAACAAAGAGAATAGAAAATTAAGATGTGACATGATAGTTCATTCAGTATTGATCAGTACTAAATACTGATTATCTGAATGATAATATCACAGCATGACGTAAAAAAAAAACAACTTCGAAATGAGATAAAGTGTCAAAGAAAAAAAACGAATAGGAAGATCAGCTAAATGAAGGCGTATTTAAAATATATATATATTATCTAGTGTCATTTTGGTTTTATTTTAGTTTAAGAACCAGTACTGTTTTCAACATATTGTAAAGACAAATGAACTGCTATTGAACATTAAAATTTGTCAAGACAAAACATCAATAATTGATCAAGTCTGATGTTAAGGCTACAATAAAACTACCCAATCTGGGACAAAATGAATTTTTTATGCTATATAATGGGATGCATGCACATCTAATTATATAGTAATGTATCATAGCAGTTCCAATATCTTTACCTAGATTAAGACATGTATACACAGAATAGAAATTTGGCACTATCTCACTCCATAATTAAGCATATACTATAAGAACCACTCTTGAACACTTGAAAAGAGAAACCTATACTTAATACAACCAACATGCAAATTAATGCTTTATTTACTCACACCAATAATGTAAATTCTACTGAAGTATATAGAAAATTATTTTCACTTTCAGATGGTATTGAGTTCGACGCAGTTATATTTGAACTATTCAAGATATTAGTACGATATTCATTTTTTGATGAAACATCCTTACACAGTGGTCTTACTTCGAAATCAGGAGGTAAGAGATCTAGTTTCACAGTTACTGACGTCACTATTGAACTATTCGTTTAACGAGTGACCTCCTATCTGACTTGAATATTTACGCTTTGTGATCTCTTTAGAGTGACGAGTTTCTTGCCCTTCTATCCACTGAGATTTTGATATAATCATCAGTCTAATAAACTCACCTAAAAATCCCAGATATATCTTGCTGGTAAATGCTAACTAAAGCGAAGCAAAAGCCCAGAACTTCATATCCATTTCCTCTCAGCATCTAACGTCCAAATACAGTGAACGTAATTCTAAGTCGCCTACGCTGGTCACCATATTGTGACGTAACTGATGGAATTCGACCAACATACGGAATATGGCAAACATCACGTCGATTACTACTCAGTGTGTAATAACCAAGTATGTATAGCAGATGGTTTTATTTTAATAAAATGGATTAATGGGTGAAATAATTTCACTTACAACAATGTGTATGTTGTAGATTTATAACTGTTATTGAGAAAATAACCGTCAGATAGTTTACAAATGTTTGTGATACAAATAATTAAATTACTATACCATAAATACACATTGTCTTGGAAATTCTTACGAACCTCTAACCAAAGATTAATTCTAAGCTGTTATTTAATTAAAAATTTAGAAGTTTCGTTTACAATTCAAGTTAATAGTTTGATTCTATCATTGTTAAACAGAAAGGCTTAGAATAGTCATTAACTTAAGCAAGTATAATTTCAAAACCTAACAGTCTTCATTGGTTTTGTCAACAACCTGATGATATATACATTTAGTTCTAAGTAATATTGGAAAAACCGGTATAAATTTCCAGGTTTCTTTCATATGAAAGGTAATAAAATAATTTATTAAAGCTGTGATTGGAAAAAACTAGACTTAATTTCTAAATTACTGATCTTCAAAGTAAATATTTACAAATACGTTGTCAAACACCCAACTGACTAATTCATATTAATTCATGCAAAAGCTGTAGACAAATACTTTTAATGAAAATAAATTAAAGCTACTTCCATTTAGGGTAACAAATTACGCAATACCCCAGTAAACATTTTAATTCATTAAAAGCATTTTATGGAGCAACTCCTGGAAAGTTCTTAATTTATTCATGATTAAAACTATTAGACTTCTTTTGTGAGGTTTTTATTTAATGGAACGATAAAAATAATGCAAATAATCAGTCGGTACTAAGTACACAATAAATTACCGACTAAAAAGGTGAAATAAGATTTTCATTCAGTCACATGTTATTAATCTAATTAACAGAAGTTGAATAAGTATTTATGGACTCATTAAAAGGGGAAAAACCTGTTTAACTTTAGTACCATTTCTCTAGAAATTTCATTTTCCCCTTGTTTCTTTTCGAAGGGGTGGGGAGATAAGAATAAACTGTCTTACCGGCTCATTAAGTAATTTTTTGCATTAACGAATATGTGTATGTACGAAATGTTGCAACCCACATGCAGTTTCACATCATTGCCTGATTCTCAATTTTGTCTAGTCTACAGTTCATAGCTGTACAAAAGGATTTCTAAAAATTCATTTTGAAGCTTCTCAGCAGCCACTAATGTTTGATGACTGTCAATAGTTGATCAACTGACCAGAATTTATGATAACAACTATCTTCAAAATATACAAAGATTTCCACAAAACTACCCTTCGCAATGTATACATATATAAACAATTTGTTTGTGCATATATTTCTCATACTGTTTCAATATAAAATATAAAATAACTTTTAGCTTTTAGTATTCCGATATAAAAAATATTTTTAGGGATAAAGGTACTTCAACTCACCGGTATGATTGTTGAATGTTTACATTGAGCTTTGAAAACTGATTCAATATAAACTGGATTGAATCCTTTTGTTTCCGGTAAATATAAAGCAATTAGAATAATCACAATTATGAGCACACAAATAAATGGTACAAAAGCAAAGCAATCTATAAGGGCCTGAAAAATAAATAAAAAAGACAGAAAATGTTAATTATTGAAATAGAAAATATTTTGCATCGCAATATTATTAAGACTGTTTTATCTCATTTGAGCTACAATGTTTCCGTTATTATTACAGAGAATATTGTACAATAATATACAGAAGATCTTCGTTTTCAAATAAAACTTTGAAAGTAGGTAAATAACTTTTTGAAACCTCAAAAAAGTACATTCATTCTGTGAGGATGTAATGACTAAATCTTAAGTCTTTAGTAGTAAAGAATAATAATAGCTTGGTAACTCAATGTCAGTAAGTGTCACATTCAAGCCCAGAATCTTATTCATTATAATGTTTCTATGTTGCTTTAACTTCAGTTGTATCTAAAAACAATATAGATTTAATAGACAATAAATAAATGATGTTAAACCTGACGAATGGAAATCTTTTTTTTTGATTACTGAAGACATCTAAGCTTTTAAATTTCTCTTATTTTCACTTACAATGAAAATAAGGTGAATAAATTATCACCCTTCTGAATGGTAACTGAAATAAAAGAGTATTCATGGTTTTTAAAGATTCTATCCGCATATCTAAAGTCCTCAAAACTGCCAGAAAACAAAGGTAGGAGAGTTTGTCATAAAAATCATTCATAGAATGAGTTTGAATTACTTTTTAACAATGACTATACAATATCAGATAAAAGTGAATACAGATATAGATAATTCATGTAGAAAATAGCTTTTGTCAGGGGGATATCAAAAGTGAATAGACTAAACAAAGATATATGTCTATTACCATATAAAGTAACAAAATTGTTCGCAAGTCAAGGTAAAACAAAACTTAACCTTAACTGTACATCTGATAAATTTACTAAACTATATGATGATGTGACTGATAAAGGGTTAGACAAACATGAGAAAGATAAATATGAACAGTTTATAGCTGAGAGCACCTTGTATTTTACTTTAATTAGAATCTTAACAGAGGTTAAAGACCATTTGTATTATACCCATTCAATTTCGTTCTCTAATAATAATGCGTTTTCTACATCTCAACAGAAAAACAAAATAAGATTAAATTCAATAAACATAAAACAATTTTTATCATTATCAGAAGCGGTTTTGTGGAGATTTAGTATATTTCATAGTTGAAAGCGTGAGTCAATTAAAGCTAGACCACCAAGGAAAACCTGGAAGCACTGGACGGCCGTTTCGTCCTATTATGGGACGCCTCAGCAGTACGCATCCACGATCCCACACTCGTGAGATTCGAACCCAGGACCTACCAGTCTCGC
>NC_031495.1:54068335-54162683 GCF_000237925.1 Schistosoma mansoni
TTGGTGACGGTTGCTCACTTCGTGGATCAGTTGAAGTTAGACATTAACACCGTTGGATGCCAGCTCAGTGGTCTATCGGTTAAGGGCTTCGGCTCGAGACTGGTAGGTCCTCGGTTCGGATCTCGCGAGAGCGGGTTCGTGGATGCGCACTGCTGAGGAGTCCCATAATAGGACGAAACGGTCGTCCAGTGTTTCCAGGTTTTCCATGATGGTCTAGCTTCAATTGACTCATGCTTTCTACTATGAAAAATACTAAATCTCCACAAAACCCCTTCTGATAATTAATATAATCATATGCTCACTAGTGACTTCGAGAAGTATATCTAGGAGCTCTAGTGAGAAGCAGTGACCAGTGGAGTTCAAAACCACGTCTGTTGTGAGATAGGAACTCACTGAAGACAATTGGTGAACGGTTGCTCAACTTCGTGGATCAGTTGAAGTTAGACATTAACACCGTTGGGTACCGGCCGGCTCAGTGGTCTATCGGTAGAGTGCTCTGGTGCGAGACTGGTAGGTCCTGGGTTCGAATCTCACGAGTGTGGGATCGTGGGTGCGCACTGCTGAGGAGGAAATATCTCATGGAGCCAGTCAATAGTGAGAATATGAAATGGCCGTCCAGTGCTTCCAGGTTTTTCATGGTGGTCTAGCTTCAATTGACTCACGCTTTCAACTATAAAACAATTTCACTGAAATAAATTTATACAACAGAAGTGGTTCCATATAACTCAATATTTACTACACAATATTAGAAAATGAAAATACAACTGACAAGTTTAAGAATATTTTGTTTTGTAAACGATTTCACGATGGAAACTTGATGCAATGAAATGGACTGGTAACTGAGAAAAATAAAGTCTAAATTCAATTTCAAACAAAGATCAATATTATTTTACTGGAAATTTATTGAATATGAGACTATTTGATAACATATACATTTTTTTCTTTATACAAATATGAAAATTAACTTAACTGTAGTTTTCAAGTGAAATATAGATGAGTTATTTATTTAAATTAACGAAACATTATGTGAAGGGGGATTTTGTGGAGATTTTAGTAATTTTATATTGTTGAGATCATGAGTCAATTGAAGCTAGACCATCATGGAAAACCTGGAAGCACTGGACGGCCGTTTCATATGCTCACTAGTGACTGGCTCCATGAGGTATTTCCTGGAGTTCTAGTGAGAAGCAGTAACCAGTGGAGATCAAAACCACGTCTGTTGTGAGATAGGAACTCACTGAAGACAATTGGTGAACGGTTGCTCAACTTCGTGGATCAGTTGAAGTTAGACATTAACACCGTTGGATGCCAGCTCAGTGGTCTATCGGTTAAGGGCTTCGGCTCGAGACTGGTAGGTCCTCGGTTCGGATCTCGCGAGAGCGGGTTCGTGGATGCGCACTGCTGAGGAGTCCCATAATAGGACGAAACGGTCGTCCAGTGTTTCCAGGTTTTCCATGATGGTCTAGCTTCAATTGACTCATGCTTTCTACTATGAAAAATACTAAATCTCCACAAAACCCCTTCTGATAATTAATATAATCATATGCTCACTAGTGACTTCGAGAAGTATATCTAGGAGCTCTAGTGAGAAGCAGTGACCAGTGGAGTTCAAAACCACGTCTGTTGTGAGATAGGAACTCACTGAAGACAATTGGTGAACGGTTGCTCAACTTCGTGGATCAGTTGAAGTTAGACATTAACACCGTTGGGTACCGGCCGGCTCAGTGGTCTATCGGTAGAGTGCTCTGGTGCGAGACTGGTAGGTCCTGGGTTCGAATCTCACGAGTGTGGGATCGTGGGTGCGCACTGCTGAGGAGGAAATATCTCATGGAGCCAGTCAATAGTGAGAATATGAAATGGCCGTCCAGTGCTTCCAGGTTTTTCATGGTGGTCTAGCTTCAATTGACTCACGCTTTCAACTATAAAACAATTTCACTGAAATAAATTTATACAACAGAAGTGGTTCCATATAACTCAATATTTACTACACAATATTAGAAAATGAAAATACAACTGACAAGTTTAAGAATATTTTGTTTTGTAAACGATTTCACGATGGAAACTTGATGCAATGAAATGGACTGGTAACTGAGAAAAATAAAGTCTAAATTCAATTTCAAACAAAGATCAATATTATTTTACTGGAAATTTATTGAATATGAGACTATTTGATAACATATACATTTTTTTCTTTATACAAATATGAAAATTAACTTAACTGTAGTTTTCAAGTGAAATATAGATGAGTTATTTATTTAAATTAACGAAACATTATGTGAAGGGGGATTTTGTGGAGATTTTAGTAATTTTATATTGTTGAGATCATGAGTCAATTGAAGCTAGACCATCATGGAAAACCTGGAAGCACTGGACGGCCGTTTCATATGCTCACTAGTGACTGGCTCCATGAGGTATTTCCTGGAGTTCTAGTGAGAAGCAGTAACCAGTGGAGATCAAAACCACGTCTGTTGTGAGATAGGAACTCACTGAAGACAATTGGTGAACGGTTGCTCAACTTCGTGGATCAGTTGAAGTTAGACATTAACACCGTTGGGTACCGGCCGGCTCAGTGGTCTATCGGTAGAGTGCTCTGGTGCGAGACTGGTAGGTCCTGGGTTCGAATCTCACGAGTGTGGGATCGTGGATGCGCACTGCTGAGGAGTCCCACAATAGGACGAAACGGCCGTCCAGTGCTTCCAGGTTTTCCTTGGTGGTCTAGCTTCAATTGACTCATGATCTCAACTATATGAATCGGGGGAATGTTTTACTAAATGCATGAAAATTGTTTGAAACTCATGTAACATGTTTGACACCTATGTCACTTACAACAAGGTAAACAATTATGCGTGTTCGTACTCAATTATTAGTTGAAAATAAATAATATATTTCTCTTCGTATATCAATGAAATACTCAAAAGAATAAACGTTTACCTATATCACGTTGAATCAACAAATACTTAACAAAAAACTCAATATTTTATACAGGTGGTTTGAATTAGCACACGTAGGTAAACTTCTCAATGACCGATAAATATTTGTGCCTCACAGAGTAAAACTATACGGTGCATGTACTAACCTTCATACTGAATTTCTATTTTTGTTGTTAAAAGTTAAAGTCAGATATTGAAAGAATGCAATGTTTCCTTATTAAGTCACAAAGATTACTGATGAAAGACTCAATTCACCTCTTTTCTAGTTGAAATTATAGTTTCTACAGTGATTAATACATATCTGTTTATCTGACGAATATAAAATGAGACAAACTCTTGTTTCGCATAGTATCAAAATAACTCAAAAATATCTATGATATCACTTAAATATTTAGGAATGTTTTCATGATAGAAAGAAATCACAATAAACTCATTAATCAAACTGATAACCATTCAAAAAATCTTATTGTAAAATGAGTTGATCTAGACTAAGAGAATTCTCTCTCCCATAAAATAATTCTTCGATTGTTTCGAATTTATCAATATATATATATATATATATATATATATATATATATATATATAAGGCTGAGTTGTGCATATATGGCCCTAGAAATAAAAACTCCAAAAAAACGACCAGTTTGCATCCAAAATATCCTTGTGTAATAAAATATTAAGATACAAATAATTTTGTTCACAGACACAATTATTTAGTTCATTTTTATTGTTGTTTGAACATGTATAAACAAAACGTTACATAGATTTACAAAATATGTTTTATAGATGGGAATAGATGAAATTGAAAATTTAACCATGTTCACATAACGTTGATTTATTAGGATGATTTCACAACAATCAAATTATCATACCTGAGTTCAGAGATTTATACAAAGATGAATAATAGGAGGAATGCGACTGGAATAATATCCTTTAATTAAATATTTACACTTATTTCTTAAGCCAAACATAAATGGATGATCAGAATTGATGAATGCATATCATACAGAAACGTCAAATTATATAAACTGAGGTCCACGGTGATACCATATTTATTAAAAATAAAGTTCAATCGATTGTCACATACTCCTGCTTTAGGAAAGCTGTATCGTAAGGAGTGCCCGAGAACATCTTATTTAGTAAACCCAGCTTTTTAAACTAGGTTTTTAGTTCGACCACATGATTAAGTGAAAGATATACCCATATTAACATTGAACCACATTGAAAAACAACTATGTGTCACCTTTGTAATAGACTGATTGGAAGCAGACTTGATGTCCTAGACCATAGGATATATTTACAAGATGATTCGTGCACAATTCTGCCTATAAATATGCGTATGCCTTTTAATATACTTTTTGTCGACATCTCGTTTCAGTCGTAATTCATAAATTAAGATAAGTATATGCAGTAAATAATTTTATAATTTCCAGATTAATATATGGAAGTTTTGTTTATGATTTTTTAAACATTCGATGAACATCTAAGGTGATAGATTGTTCACTAAACATCTTTTTTAAACATCATCAAAACTTACGAGTAGTTGAGGGAAAAGGAGTCCAACCAGAATATTACACAACCAATTCGTTCCCACAACCACACTTTGTGCAGCATCCCTATATTCTTGAGTGAATAGTTCAGCCACGAGAAACCAAGGAACAGAGCCTGAAAATTTAATAAGAATATTATAACTGCAGAAACATAAGGTATATTAAGTAAGCGATTCACTTATTTTAAAATGTACAGATTTGATAAATGCTAATTTTTACTTGTTATATGACTACAGACCACTAACCTCTGTTTATTAGCAATTTTAGATATCTCCTACTTTTAGGCTTAAAATAATTTTTCTGGATACAGTTATTCAAGAATTTCTCATATTTACTAATCAGCTGATGTTACTCTATGATTCTCGATCATTAAGAACTAGCTATTAAAGGGTTTTCTTTGTCTTACTCATATTAATTATCAGAAGGGGTTTTGTGGAGATTTAGTATTTATCATAGTTGAAAGCGTGAGTCAATTGAAGCTAGACCACCATGGAAAACCTGGAAACACTGGAGCTCTAGTGAGAAGCAGTGACCAGTGGAGTTCAAAACCACGTCTGTTGTGAGATAGGAACTCACTGAAGACAATTGGTGAACGGTTGCTCAACTTCGTGGATCAGTTGAAGTTAGACATTAACACCGTTGGGTACCGGCCGGCTCAGTGGTCTATCGGTAGAGTGCTCTGGTGCGAGACTGGTAGGTCCTGGGTTCGAATCTCGCGAGAGCGGGTTCGTGGATGCGCATTACTCATATTAGTCTAATGATCAACCGTAAGCTGTTTTCAGGACTGTTTAAAGCACTCTATCTGAAATTCCCAATCGCTTTGTAACAAAGTTCCTTTTATATGTTAAATAGGTGTAAATACGATGGTGCTGTGGTGTATGCTACTTATGTTGGCAGATATGAATAGTATGTAATAACGATCAGAAGTGGAATGCATGTCAAAATAAAGTTAAGAAGATTGAACTAAAGAAAACAGAAAGGGAAACATAAAGGAATTGAGGATTGTTGGAATCATGAAAGATGTACAAGTGAAATATCTTATGTATGGTTTACATAATTTACGAAGACACTGTAATTTTGCACTGAACAATCGGTTGGCCTTCCCCACCTGAGTCTTCATTCACTACAGTACAAACGGCCGTTGATAAAATCACGGAAAAGAAATTTGTCTTCACTGAATCGTTCCATCCATCAACAAAATATCTCCTTTCAGTACGAAATTCACCTATATTAAATTTGTTTGAATCTGGATATCCAAATAAATGTTAAAGCGTTCCTATATTTTTTAAACATGTTTGCAGATATTAGTATTTTGATTTCTGTTGGAAGGCAATAAATTTTTAATGATTAACTCCACTGTCCAATAAACAGATATTTCGAAAACAAACTTTTAGAGTAAATTTAGGCATTACTGACTTCAACGATTATTTGACTCTCTGTTTAATGGGGAACTAAGAATATGACCGAAAAATATGATGAAGATCATAAATCATGAGGGGTGAAATTAAAGTGATTATTCGTTTTATACGAATGATAATGATAACATACATCCTGAGAAATAGTAAAATCTAGTAAATTTTTTACTTTAGTCTACAACTGTGTAATTTTATAGTGAGGCTAATTATTTGTTTGACGGAACATTGAAAATATTAATGAGAACTTTATTGATAATGCGTGTCCCATAGTGTCAACTATTCAAGTAGTTTTTGTAAGATGTTTTTTTCTTTGATCCTGTTAACAACAATAAAACTGAGAGGTTTTTGTCTGTGTACTTCTTATCATATTTTAAGTTCACATTTAACAAGCACACTTTATTCTGGAACTATAAAAGATCATTATTTGACCAGATTCTTTCCGCTTTATATTCACTTTAATTTAAATAACAAAGTTAGGCAAATATAACCGTATCTATTACTGAGTCCATTTCATTTCAAACAACATTTTTGTGATCATGAAACATGTATTTGTCGGACACATTTTTGCCAACGATGGCAGTTTTAAAGACTAAATAACTTTATTACTTTGTTATCTTCAGTTCTATACAAATATTTAGAGGTAGTTAGTAGATGAAGTTGTATTTTATGAGCTGATCCTAAACTTTTGATCAAAAAACATCGTTTAAATTGCTGATGTTTCCCAATCCACATACGTTGAAGCTTACTTCGATATCAAAAGTTTGCTGTAGGTTTGCAACAGTTGGAATAAGATCTCAATATAAGCACGCAACTGTTGCAATACATAAGTTTCATGTTCGTCTAAACAATATTCTAATTGCAGATAAAGAGCTTCATAGGAGAGTAGCAGACACAAGTAGTAGTATTTCCATATGTTTAAGTTACCTTGAAAAAGTTATTTATTTGCGTACAAGCTGTACACAATATTGTTAACCGTTTTTGTATATGTTACGCAAATAAGTTGCCTTAGCTTTTGGACGGACACAGCTGATTAAAAGTCGATTTTTGTCAGATGATTGAATAACAGAAATATTTGTTTATATACCTGGGCCAAAGGAGAATCCTGAGACAAATAAGTATAATACAAGAATAGAAATGTAGGTTAACCAAGATGTATGACTGAACTTCCGAATTGACAAAACTGTTGTAAATGTAGCTAAACTGGCTAAGCATATTGAAAATCCAACGAGTAATAGCATGCGTCTGCCTCCTCTGTCAATAACACATACAGACACAATTGTGCCTAACACAATAACCGCTCCAACCCCAAGATTGACAAAACTGGCGTCTCTGTTAGTTAGGCCGACACTTTCAAATAGTGGAACAGAGTAATATAAAACCTAAAGTTAAAAAAACAAGAGGCCCAATATTAATTCGAGCAAAGATGTTTTTTAATAAATCTGCGTATTATCTTGAATCAAACTTTGCATGACATAAACCTGACTACTCTCTCACTGAGCTTAATCCGTTGATAAATCTCAAAACGGAAAATGGTTTGAATAGTTATATACATCTTTGCTGACCTGAAAGTTCAACAATTTGAGAGAGAGAAAGAGAAGTAAATAGGCAATATAACTTCTAATTGTTTTGTTTTTTTAGATTGGTTTCATCAAGCTGTAATGTTTTAAAGTATAATTGCAAAGTGTTTTGGAAGCTTTTACAAAAGTTTGTGCAGTTAGAAGCCAATGTAAATAAATATAAATGTGGTATAATGAATATTTGAATACAGTTCAGAAAGTAAGTAAAAAGACGGCAAATGTATATCATACGCCAAAGAATAAAAAGTGATAAATTACCAACAAAAGTGGTAATTTATTGGATAAAACTAGACATACAAACGGCCATTTATTAATACCACTTTTTAGTTTCTACGTGTGTCAGCCATGATTTTCAGATAAAATGCATTTATATTTAATCAAAAACGCTTATAAGAAATAAATCCTTAGATTAAAATACATTTTCAGAACTTCTGCAACTATCTAAACTATTAAGCGATGTATGGGGTGGAACATAAATTCTAATTTCCTTGTAAATAGAGAAATGGAATATTTCCAGTCAGTTGAATAACAAGAGATGAATGTTAAAACTAAAACGTTTCACACGAGTTTATACGATGCAAACCGATAAATAAACATCAAAGCATTAGAATAGCTAATGGATTGCATATAATCCCTATTGCTACAACAAACGGTCAAATCCGTAACCAACTTTGCTGACTTTATAAGTAGTCTGTTTTTCACTAGGCTGACAAAAAGTAAAACGTAAAATTAGGCTTCTTCTTAATACCACTTATGCTCTTACTTTGTACTAACAAATCTCAGGATTTCTGAAAAAACTGTCCATTTTTATCAGTTATGTTATGTATGAGCATTAACTGCGCCAAATGCAAACCTAGTCTCAGACAGGACGGCAGACTAACTTTGATAAACTGTTAATACAAAAATAGTTATAAGATAAAAGATAATCAAAATGTGGATAATCGGATGCCAATGATTTATAACAAAAGAAGCCGGTTTTTCATCATAAAATTCTGTACGTCCCAATTTAAATGACTTTGATGTTTTGTGTGTTACTTAAATTTAATATTTATCAAAAGAAAGCAGATGTGCTAAGATGTATCTAAACGACTTTTGTAGAAAGCCGGAGATGAGACCATTAAGTCAATGATCAGTTTAACAGCCCGAGCTGATTTATCTATGACCGGCGGGAATGTCTGATTTTAACTGTCATGGCTTCACAAAATGAACTTTGAGGCTTCAATAGCTTTTTAAACACGTTAGTCAATAAAAGACAAAGTGCCGGAATATATCACCTTCAAAAGTTTACTTGACAAACCAAGATGTGTATTATAACTTAATCCATCATATGAAGTGTAATTTTTTATTCAAACTTAACAAAACATTATTAGTTGTAATAAAAGTCGACAATGGTAATACTGAGACTATGATGACTGAAAATATGGCCGTTGAATAATACGTAGGTTTGTAACTATATCAACGAATCTAAAAAATAATCGTCTGATCCATTCGATTAGGAATAAAACTGGTTAACAAATACTTTTCTTTGAATAACCACTGCCTGATACAATGAATTTTGATTTTCTTGTACTTCTAAGCGTCTTTATTTACCGGTTATTGCAAATCAAGATGCATTTATACAGGCTTCCAATGTTTAAGTCTTAACAGTAATTTTAAAGAAATTAATTGTGAAGTCATTCAAAATAATCTATACCCTATACGCTTTAGCCTAATCTTAAAAGTGTCTATTTAAAATGTTGATTTATTCTAATTGGTGACAAATCTTGAACAAACAAGGAAGGAAACGGCTAGCTGGGTGTGGTGTTTGTATGAATTAATGATTCTTTTGTACTCGATGTCTGGCTGATGTTGAATTTTAAATACAATACGTTCGTTTGTTTTCACATAGTTATGTGTGGTTCAATCGCTCTGATTCGGGGATTCCTGGTTCAAATAAAAATTCAAATACTTCTAATTACCACATTGGGTTATGTAACTTGAAAGTATATAACTAGTATCCAAATTAATCTGACAGTAATCCCCATAAAAATATGTTATTACCGCTTTAAAGATAAATTGCTTACTATTCCGTAAGTTAGATTTAAATTGTATATCATAATTGCAAAATTATTTAATCAGTAACTCACGCCATTGATTCCTGAGAGTTGCTGCCCAAAATGTGGAATGAGTGCAACAAATAAACCCCATCGGAGATGTTGAACTCGGAATAAGTCACCCATTCCAAAATAATTTCTGGTAATATATTCCGGGTCTCGTTGAAATGAGTCAAGCTCCATATCGACATCATAGTCCTTACCTCTTAATAACAAAAGAGCTACACTGTTTAAGGAATTTAATTAACGAAAAAGTACCATGTTTTGCAGCATCTTTATCTCCCTTTACTAAATACAAGTAGCTAGGACTTTCAGGACAGAACGTCATAAGTATCACGTGCAAAAAACAAACAGGAGCGCAAAGACCTGAAACCAGACCATAACAACGATATTATTACCTAACAAGAATGGCCAGAATTTATCCGTCCCCATTATTTGCGACAGACCTAGGACCTGAGATAAAAAAATGGCCAGCACTGTAACAAATTGATTCATAATCCCTGCCGCGCCACGTGACTTTATTGGAGCGATCTCTGAAAGGTATGTAGGTGTGACAACTGTATAAGCACCTGAAAAAGCATTCGAATACATTCCAAAACGAGTACCTGCAGAAAAACCGACTATAAATCTTCCGAATATAATAGCCTCGAACGACTTCAAACTCACCGAGACCGTGATCAGTACAGATCCTAAGATTGTTGGGATAGAAAGAAGGAATAGAGTTTTTCTTCTAAATTTTAAAGTCATTTACAGTCTATAGACATACCGACCAAGTCTGTTAGCTAAAAATCCACCAAACAAGCCCCCAAATAACCCACCGATAACAAATCCCGTTACGCATATTGACATAATCACTCTCACGCATGAAGAGCCACATGTGTATTGTCTTTCGTCAATAACTTTTTGAGTAAAATTTTGAATGAGCTTGAAAAATATCTTCATCATATTTTGAAAACCTACTGATAATGGTGCATTAATAACTCCTGTATGATATCCGAATACGAAAGAACTCCCGATAGTTATGGAAACGTAAGTAAAGTATAAGCGCCAAGGAGGCATGAGAAGCAGAAACTCGTAGCACTTTTGAAAGTGTCATTTTTAGGATCTATTCAGTGTCCAATACGTTTGGCCTTGAATCATTAACGTTCTGTTGTATTGTTCTTTCAATCTTAATCATCAAGTAAACATGAAAATGAGTTGAATAAATCTTTGAGATGTCTGAACACAAACGTTGTATTAGACTAAACAAGTAACCGATGTAGCGAAAGAAACGAACCTGTAAACGTACTATGGTGGCTCCAAGTTTTTGTGTCGAGCATAGAACATTTCTGTGTCCATGGGTTATAGATCCGCGTAATATCAAAGGTACTCTAAGTATTAAGGATCCAGTCTCCACCATAATCGGTTTCTGTGTTTGCGATGGAGTAATTTTCTTTGTTCTTGTAATTAATGGGCCACCCCCATCACCAATTTACTGACTCGAAAACGGAGAGTACCCGGTCGAAAAGTTGTCGTCAGAATCTTTACTTTTTTATATACTAATGCTCATAACTGTCGCAAATTGGCTGTTCACATCAAACTCCAGAACAATCCGGTAGAGGAACTGCCCAGAGAAATATCATATTGTCGAGACCACCAGTTTCAGTAAACTAATGCCGGCTTCAAAAAAAAGCCTTATAAGTCGCGAAGGAGAAGTTGTCGACTCATGCCACCTTCTTAACCCTCTCACTCGATCCCTAAATGATTTAAGGTTTCTTCGAACTTTATAGTTACGCTCGTTACGTGTAAGATATATTAGCTGATGAAGACATCAGTTACTTCCGACAGTTTATCTGAAGTATTGAAGCGGAACACTATCGTTATTATTGCAGGAAAGCTTCGACTCAAAAGTTTCCCCCCTCCACAGGCGTTTTTGGTATCATTAGGCGTTTCTAACATTTCACTGATTTTAGTGATCTATAGTAAAAAATATTGCTACAGAGGGAAGAATACATTTTGCATCGGCAGGCGATGACATCTTTGGAGGTGAAATGGGTTTGCCAGAAAAATGAAACTCATTCATGTGCTAAATTAGATGTTCTAGAGCACAAGCACAATGATGCATTTATTTGCTTAGTAACGCTTAACGGTTGCAGTTTATATCCACAAAGGATCGATCATAAATTTGAAGCGTACTTCAAACATTTGTTACCCAAGTATCAATAACCATAACAAACAATCAAATAGTTGGTAAGCTTGACATGCAACACATGGCTCAAAGATCCAAACCGATGAAAATTCACAACCTCATCTAACGATTTGCCATCATTCATTAATACTTGTTGCAAATAGTACTCTTCATTTTCTAACCCTCCTAGTTATTTGGTGTTAACAAACAAACTGCAGGCACCAAATAAACGGATTCAAAGACTTTAATAAGTAATGTGAAATCTGAGAAAAATCCAATTACAGCGTTCATAACACTCTTAGCAATTCACTGTTTACATGCAGTGATAAAATAACTGGTAAGCACTATTTCGATATTACTCGTCAACATGAATCAAAACTTTGTTTGGGATTTGGTCAGTGGTTTCGGATTCTGCTGACAGGAATTTATTTGTTATTCCTATAACAGACATAAAAACTAGTATTAATCACGATAGTTTTTAGATACCATGCTCAAAACAAACACGCATCGCTTTACTTACGAGTAATATTCACCTAGTTTATGTGGCGCTCACAGTAATGTTACACACAAATCCCGTAAACGTTCAGAAAGCGGACAGGGAAGGCTATCAACGTCAATTGTTACTTATATAATTTTTTTCTCAGATACTCTACGTAACAATATGTCAGTTCAGTCGAAAACGATTATACTTATAGTGGATAGAACTGTTTAGGGCTGTATGTTAGCAAGTTATGTAAAATTCATAAATAGTTTAACGCTCAATAGCTTCAACCTGCATTTTATAAACAACTGCCAACACCCATGTTCATGACTACCACAATTGGGGAGGTGAGTCATATGTAAATGATTTTAGAGCACATTTTTGATTCAAACTCTGATTCCGGTCTATTTTTGACTTGATAAATGGTGAATTTCACTTGCCTGAGTTTGCGTTGTTACAAATGACCAAATTAGGCTTACCAAACATTCACTCAGGTTGTGGGCAACAAATAAGTCAAGCTACTGAAAGACCGGTATAAACGCTATGTAACAAGCACAGAAATTACGAAAGTTTACGTGTGACGAAAAAAGAAGCTGTTAATAGCTGATAGATAAGGACATCCAAAATCCCCGACAACCTGTAACATGTGAGCGAGAACCAATGGCATGACGTTTTGACCGTGCGGATGGGCTGAGCGCCTTCAGAAGGGGAATGTCCCATAGAGCCAGTAATGTCAGCATCAGTGTCGAAGAATTGCAGGTCTCAGTCAGATATCTACAACGTAGGATCAGGCATATATATACATCATTCAAAGTTGCTACGCCTAATAAGCACTACAAAATGAACATTAAATTCATAGAAGTAGTTACTTCAATGGCAGTATTATTTAAAAAAAGATCGCATATAAGGATATGATACAGAGGGAAAGAACTAATTCGTAAAAAGAAAGGTTAAAGTAATTTTAATAACACGGCATAAGGGAGGGCAGAGAGTGTGTACGTTTATGCCATTGTGATCCATTCACAGACATATCACTCAGTCTCCAATTTTTGGTTACGGTAGTCACGCAGAACCCAACCATTTAGTCTGCATCTACCAACATAAGGCAAAACAGAACGAACTGCTGCGCACTATACTCGTCCCTTAATTGATAGACGGATGTCTGGCCTTTGCCAGAGGTTACATAAGTTGTCAAACGTTGAACGAGCTTTTTGAATCCGTGCAGAGATTTCTTCGAACACCAACCCATTCGAGATGATCAGACTTCCTTAATAATGGAAGTTGTCAACGCGTTCGACTACTTCACTCCCTATTCTTAGTTCAGGTGTTGATGCAGACCAGTCCTAAAACAACAGTTTACATTTACAGGCGAAGAAATGCATCTCAAACATCCTGGCAATGTTGCTCAGTGCTACCAAAATACTCTGCATTTTGTCAGTGTCTTCACCAAACTGAACCATGTCATCTGCGTATTCTGAGTCAATGAGTGAACCTTCTGGTAGGAGATCGATGCCCGAAAATTCAGTAGACGAGAGCGTTATTTTCGGCAGTAGGTCTATGATGAAACTGAACAAATGGAGATAGTGGACAGTCCTTTCGGACAGTACATGAGGTTGCAAAATAAAATGACCGTTCCCCATAAGTTCTGGCTCAACTAGTAGTGTTTGAGTAAAAAAACTTCACAAGGTTTATATACTTCTGAGGTACATTCTTTCCTCGCCTGTGACCCTGCACGAACTTTAGTACGCTCGGTAGTTCCGTTTGTAAACTTTGGCACGTCTTGGTATTCTTCAATACCAACAAATATATCTTATCTGGAACATTAACAGCCTTCTGGTTTTCGGCTTACGGAGGGATCTAACGCGATACCTGATGCGTAATCTTCCTGTGGTGGTGACCACAGTCAATCGTGACGCGACGCCATCTACATACTTATTGGATTTGATGCAGATAAAGAGGTTCAATAGTTTTTTTCACGACTTATTTGTTGTTTTCAAAATTGCATGAAGCTGAGGTCCTCATATGTTTTCTGTTATGTAATCCATATATCCTGTCAACTAATTGGAAGGCTCGAACCTTTCTGATAATCAAGTATACGCCGATAAACGACTTAGCGAATTTCTGAAAATGGAAGTTTATGTGGAGAAACAATTTACAAGTTGACGACAACTGTGTTTTATAGTGACTACTACTACGTTTATTCATCCAGTGAATCATCCCAATATAAATATAACAACTGTACAGTTTTCACACTATAAATCTTGTTAGTATGTGTAATTATAGTCTAGTTCGGCACTAATACTAATTTGATAGTGATGATGCAACGGATATTCTAGTTTTACAACTGGATACCAGTAGCACCTTCTATGTTTGATCGTTCCCAGTCAGATAGAAATCAGAAGTCAGACGAGAGGAGGCAGGAAAGATATATTTGATTCGTTACCAATATATCGAGGACCTTTTCTATGAGCTGGCTAATGAAACGTAGGAGCTGTGTCCCACGCCGAGTCGAAACGTGATCTGGTGCGGATGCATGACCGAAAGCCTTCAGCTAAACAAGTCCACTTAAACAACGTGGTCAGCATCCAATGTCGAACACTTAATGAGCTATTGATTTTGGGGAATTATTTACAGCTACAGATCACTCCCCCTCTAGTGAGGTAGTGATGCCCCTAAGACGTGACCAGCCAGAAGTGTAAACCCAACGAGTTTGTCGTTGGTAAACACTCTTCTGATAGCTTGCTTCGTTTAGCAGCGTCTGGTCGTCTTTCCTTAAACTATGGGACCAAAATGTACAACGTAGCAATAAAGAAATATAGTACAATGAAAATTTCGGTTCCTTGCGAAACTTCGTCGTTCTTTTCCAGCCGTCCTGGAAAAGAGGAAAAATAAAACGTGTGAGTGCATGTCGAAAATACACTCGTACTTGCGTAAGGACACAAGATGAGCGGAAAAAAATAAACTGATACACTTACAAACAGCGTAAAAGCGATCAGAAAAAAAGGTTTTCTTTTGGTTTTTTTCAATATATAAATATATACGCTCAAAAAAAATGTTTTGTTTTTTTTTTTTTTTATATAAATAAAAAAAATGAGCATATTAAAAAAAATTTATAATAAACTTTGAAAGGGTAATTCAAGATAAAGCTTATGTCCTACGTGCAATATTCGTTAAGATGTTCTGGAAATCTTACTCGTCTTCCAGAACGCGTTGTTTTAGGTTTTTCTATCGACGTTGACGAAGTATCAAGTTGTGTGTCGGTTGTCGTGTAGGGTACTACGAGTGTAGTAGCTGTGTCGTTTGCTTGTACCGAAGGAAAATCGACGTAGCTAGGGTTTCCTTCTAGGTACGCAGCTTTGAGTCGATCGATACTGATGCTATCTTTCGTACCGTTCTTATCGACTACATAGTACTTAGGTTCGCGTTGAAGAACTTTGAAGGGTCCTTCGTATGCTGATTCGAGGGGTCGTCGATGTGAGTCTCGACGAACGAAGACGTGTGTACTATGTCGTAAGTCAGGTTGAACGAAAACATCAGTTGATTGAGGTCGAGTGTGAGCAGGTTTAACTGAACGCATAGCGTTTGTAAGCCTACTCGTGTAAGAGTTTAGATCCATGTTCAATGAAGAAGCTGAAGGATCCACGAATTCTCCTGGGAGTCGGAGTGTCGTTCCGTAAACGAGTTGAGATGCCGTGTATCCAATGTCAGCTTTCACTGCATTGCGGATACCTAGCAAGACGAGTGGAAGAGCGTCTGTCCACTGTGAAACGTTTGAAGCTGATAATGAAGCTTTTAGTTGTCGATGAAAACGTTCTACCAACCCGTTTGCTTGTGGGTGGTAGGCGGTCGTTCGGAAGCGCGTGATTCCTAATAGTGAGGTCAGACAACGGAAAAGTCCAGATTCGAACTGGCGTCCGCGGTCTGTAGTGATTGTGGAAGGGCAGCCGAAATTTGCTACCCATCGTTCGACGAAAGCACGGGCCACGGTTTCAGCAGTAATGTCCTTAATCGGTACTGCTTCTGGCCATCGCGTGAAACGGTCTACGCATGTTAGGAGATATGAGTATCCGTTCGAGTCGGGTAAGGGTCCTACTAAATCTATATGGACGTGGTCGAAACGAGCGTCAGGGGTTTTGAAAGAGCCTAAGGGACATTTGTTATGTCTTATGACCTTAGATTTCTGACAGCTTACACAGGAGCGTGCCCACTCCCTCACGTCTTTATTCATGCCAGGCCAACAAAAGCGTTCGGCTATAAGTTCGATTGTTGCACGAGCACCTGGATGAGAAAGATTGTGCAACGTATTGAAGACGTTGCGGCGATAATGTTTTGGTACAATTGGACGATCCCTACCTGTAGATGTGTCACAGAGTAAGGTTTCCTTACCTGTTCCCATCTGCCTAATACTTAGTTTAAGAGTTGTCGAGGATAACTCATGCTGAAGATCAATGTCTTCTTTTTGAAGCTGAGCGAGTTTAAGAAGGTCGATTCCTTGGAAACTGTTCAAGGAGCTAATTCGAGACAAGGCGTCTGCGACTACATTGTTTGCTCCAGAAATATGTTGTATGTCTGAAGTAAACTGCGAAATATAGTCGAGTTGTCGAGACTCTCGCGGTGAGTACTTGTCTGAAGACGAACTTAAAGAGAAGGTAAGAGGTTTGTGATCGGTGAAAAGCGTGAATTCTCTTCCTTCGATGGAATGTTGGAAATGCCGTACAGCACAATACATAGCTAGGAGTTCCCTACCGAACGTGCTGCACCTAGATTCCGCGTCTAGCAACCGTCTCGAGAAAAATCCTAAGGGTTGCCACGAGTTGTTAACCCATTGTTGTAAGACTGCTCCGATTGCTGAGTCGGATGCGTCTACGGCGATACTAATGGGCGCTTGACTGTCCTGATGAGCAAGCAAGGTTGCTTTAGCGATGTGTTCCTTAACTGTGGAAAATGCTTTACGGGCTATGTCGTCTAAACTAATTGATTTCGCATTTCCACGAAGCTGATCGGTTAACGGTTTCATTAGGGATGCGCATTTGGGTATGAACCGTCTATAGAAACTTACGAGTCCGTTAAAAATTCGTAAGTGCTTGATCGTGGTCGGTTCTGGGTAATCCAGAATGGCCGCCACTTTGCTCCTAAGGGGTCGGATGCCTTGGGCATCAATGGTGTGTCCTAAGAAGTCTAAGCAGTTAGTTCCGATTTGGCATTTCTGAATGTTGACAGTAATGCCATGCCTTTGGAGTCGATCGAAAACAATGTCCAGATGCTTGAGATGTGATTCTCTGTCCGGACTTGCTATTAGACAGTCATCAACATACGCATGTACGAAGTTGAGACCTCGGAAGACGTCGTCTATAAACCTTTGGAAGGTTTGAGCCGCGTTTCTTAAACCAAAAGGCATTCGTAGAAATTCGTAAAGACCGAAGGGAGTGATGATGGCGGTTTTAGGAATGTCGTCAGTTGCCATCGGGATTTGGTTATAAGCTTTAACCAAGTCGATTTTCGAAAAGACAGTTGTACCTTTCAAGGTAGCTGTCAAATCGTGAATATGAGGCAGCGGGTAACGATCGGGAATGGTTTTAGCATTCAGACGCCGATAATCACCAGTTGGCCGCCAATCATTGCTGTCCTTTTTAGGGACCATGTGCAATGGGGATGCCCATGGACTATTCGATGGTCGAATTATCCCTAGGTCCATCATGTGGTCGAATTCGTTTTTAGCTAACCTAAGCTTCTCGGGAGCGAGTCTTCGAGCTTTCGAAAATACAGGTGGTCCTGTAGTCGAGATGTGATGTGTAACATTGCTGGTTACACAAGGTAATTTCGATTGCGATTGGCATATCCCGGGGTATTTGTCGAGTACTGCTTGGTACAAGGGGTCTATGGCGTGCTTAATCGTGACTGGGGATAACCTGCAACCAGAACAAGGAGTTACGCAAACGGATAACTTAGTGTTTCCGTCTATTAACCTTCGTGCGCGTGTGTCGATGAGTAGATTGTGGTGTTGTAACAGGTCTATACCAATGATTGGCATAGAGACATCTGCAACCACGAAAATCCAGTGTATGGGTTTGCGTAAACCCACGTTAAGGTAGACGTACCTTTTACCGTAAGTAGCGATCGGCTTTCCGTTTGCCGCCTGTAAACTTAAAACAGACTCGCGAAGTCTGTCGTCGGGATTTGCTGGAAGAACGCTAACTTCTGCGCCAGTGTCGACGAGGTAGCGAACTTTCGTAGTCACATCCGTGACATATAAGAGGCGGCTGTGTTCGCCGGCTACGGTTGCCGTTAACGCGTGCCGGCTGGGAAGTTTCCCGAACTGTTTTTCGTGTCACTCGATTTTGGGGTCGGATAATTGCAAGGTTTCCTGCAGTTTCTGGAAAACTTACCGTACTGGTTATGATACCAGCACCAGTCGGGATTGTCTGTCTCTCGTGGTCGAGAGCCAGATCGCTTACGTGAGGCACTTCTACGCGGGGTTTTTGACCGACTACGGTCATTGCGAACTCTAAGATATCGTGTAAGCGTGTGACATAGTTCGGCCATGTCAGTCGAGGTCGATTGGGGTTTTTCTTTGATGGAAAAAACCTCGGCCTTAGAAGATCTAGTGATTTCCAAGATTCGATCGGCAGATGCAGCTAGTTCATCTATGGCATTGTTTTGAAATGAAACAAGCACTGCCTGCACCTGTTGAGGGAGTTTAGACAAGAAAAGTTGTCGAAATAGGCCATCATCGAAAGTTCGTTGGCCGATGACTTCTCTCATTCTAAGCAACATGTCCGTCGCAGAACCAAGTTGCAAGTCGATATTGTTAAGGAGTTGGTCTAACCGTTGTCGATCAGTTAGGTCTCCTCGTTTTAAAATCGATAGCTTAAGCGATTCGTAAGGTTCGGAAACATCACTAGTAAACATACTAGGTGTTACGTACCTGTTAAACTCGCGCGGTAACGCCTTAACTACCGCGAGGAAACGTGTGCGCGAGTCCGTGATTCCGTGCATGCAAAAATCGGCTTCTGCATAGCAGAACCAGGACTCGATATTGTCGGGCCAAAATGGCGTTAACTGAATCGAAATAGGGGGAATAGACTTTAACTTAAAGACCTTGGGTGAGTGTTCCGTCATAGTAATATAGCTAACGAAAAATGTCTAATTAAAATATATCCGAGAAAAAAAATTCGCGAAAAAAGGTATATCACAATATATAAAATTCAAATAAGGAATAACAATGAATAATAATATTCCAAAATGGAACAGACTCACAGTATATTGACTTGGTGTACCAGATCACGTCGGTCTCACCAATGATGATGCAACGGATATTCTAGTTTTACAACTGGATACCAGTAGCACCTTCTATGTTTGATCGTTCCCAGTCAGATAGAAATCAGAAGTCAGACGAGAGGAGGCAGGAAAGATATGTTTGATTCGTTACCAATATATCGAGGACCTTTTCTATGAGCTGGCTAATGAAACGTAGGAGCTGTGTCCCACGCCGAGTCGAAACGTGATCTGGTGCGGATGCATGACCGAAAGCCTTCAGCTAAACAAGTCCACTTAAACAACGTGGTCAGCATCCAATGTCGAACACTTAATGAGCTATTGATTTTGGGGAATTATTTACAGCTACAATAGTAGACCTAATCCGAAAAAGGTAAATTGGTCATGTGATTGCCTAATCTGTAAGATCTTACGTGGAAGTCTCATCACCATCTACACTGACTCATCGTATCGTGACAATTAACAATGACACTTAGTACTTCTGAAGAACACATGTGTGCTGGGGATAGAATAATCCATTTAATATGGATAGTCATAGGTTACACATATAGAGCACGTCTGCAAGGCTGAGCCATGTCATTCGATTGAATGAATGCCTTCACATCCACCACTTCCGACCTTCGCCACGTGTAACATGTCGAATATACATCTTTTCAGTCATTATTTGCTTAGCTTCGAAGACCATGTGGTTAGGAAACAATGACACTACAAGTATTCATCCGAATAAACTGTCAAAGTGAAAAGATTTATGCATACAACGCAACATTCTAGCAAAACCTCTAAACTGGTGCGGTACTATAAGTTTTCGTAACGAAGCGGGCACTTATAAAGCAAACAATTAGTAGTGCTTTTAATTTTCACAAACAGTTACTCGTTATGATTATCGGTATATCTCGCCATGAAACTACGAAGAAGACGGAAATAAAATTGGGTAAAATTTTATTGATGCATCATTACTACTGGTACAGAAACAGCAACATTTGATGCAGAAAAATCAGTTTACAAGTTGCAGATATAGTTAAGTTGAAAATACTACTACAAAAAACCTCTTCTAGTAAACAGTTCCTGTCACGTCTCCACACTTTGTTGTACTCCGATTCATATTTTGTATCGTGAAGAATACTACATAAAGACAAGCGTTAGAGAGACTACAGTCTTACCTGCTTATTGATGATTCTTAAGTAAAAATTAGCTTCGTTGAATCCACATACTGTTTGCTTAGTTTGGGTAGTTAATTTGTTGTTATTAGGACAGGTGTGAGTGTTATCCACCTTTCATCGACTGCAATGTCTAGGAATATGATGAACTATACAGCTTATATTTCGCGATTGATCGAGCTAACGTGCAAGAGTTCGTCTTCTTATGTATAGCAGTAGCATATGACGGCAAGGACACAGATATGTCACGATTTATCCACGATCCAGGTTACATCTGCTCTCAATTCCTTTCGCTTTCAGAAAAACAGAACAGGATGCCCTCGACCAAAATTGTCCCTAAAATTTACCCAAACTGGACAACATTTTCGCCAAAATGGGGAGACTGGTAAATTACGAAGCAACAATAGATTCAACGTGTGCACTACAAGACAGAGAAAGCTAAATCAATGTTCTACGCAATGATTTTGTGGTTTTGCTGCGGCAAGAGAACACTTACATACGAGAAAACCTGATATTCATCCAACTCAACAGACACCCAACGGAAATACGGACCGCCTCTTGTAGGGTCGTTCAAGGTTGTTTAAACGGAACAGCGAGCGTCTTTGAAAGGATCTCACTTTTTTAACCGTCCCCAAAAGTATTTGCTGTAACGTTTTTGCATTTGGAAGTTAAATTGCGCTTCTCACACCAACAATAAAATTATTTGTAGAAGTAAAGTATGTGGACAAGTCAATCAGGTTTTGTCGTCATATCAATTGTTGAAATATAGTGGATGCCATTTCGTGAAAAGAACCATAATAATTTGTTTACATTCCCAATCTCATCATTTTGGGGAAAATTGTGTTCGCTTTGGAAGAAATTTTGGAAAGCCGTTATAGAAAATTTTAGGGAATCGACACTTCGGGTTTTCTCCCCATGATTTCGTACGACTAAGGGAAATTCAAGTCTTTGCCCAAATGTCCCCAAAATATGGAGGTTGGGTTATACTTTGTTCATGTAAAAATTGTCTGTCCGTTGTAATTGTATTGATTTTTCATCATAAATATTTTCATAACAAAACAATGTTTTTCGTAGGCAGAGGATTGTCCACATACTTTATTTCTAACGACATCTGAGTTTAACGGAATGAGGTGTTTTACCTTTCTTGAAGAATATATAGAATCGTTTTCCCCAATTGTTGTCCACAATTGGCCTGACAACCTCAAAGCTAGTAAACTAGTCAGTTAGTAGACGTTTTCCTCTCATCTAGTTAAAAATTGTGGAAAACAATAGAGGTTTTCTAGTTGCTTGTCATTTTAGGTCTGAAAGATCTTCCAAAATCTGTCTCAAATGGGTCCTAAAACTTATGAGTAATACTACTCGGCTACATAACATTTTATCGCAATATTTTTAATGCTTGTAAATTGAAATCAAGGATATTTAGATAATGTCTGTCGGCAGGTTTATCGAGGAGATTACTTCATATTCTGCCGACCGTATAAGTCTAATAGTGTACAGGTTACTGCAGTCGGCTGAATATCGGTCAATTTTTCTGAGTATCAGTACTGAAAGATAAAACAGCTGATGATAAATCTTAATTCATCGTAACTACACAGAACCAGAATGCTAGACGTCTTATATCTGTTTGTTAAAACAACTTCCGTAGCCACCAATCTCTGTTTTGACCTCACAGCGCTGTAATTATAACCATTAAGTGGTTTTTATATGAGATCTTCATGAAGTTTTTTGGGTGTTAGAGCAAATAGACACACAATACTCCCTTAAATTTTGTCAAAGAAAATATGCTTAGCTCGTCATTTCTCATCAAAATTTATTTCTTTTTCTTGTTACAAGTGTCTTAAACATATCCCACAAACATTCAACCTATATTCACACATAACGGATACTGTATCACTACCTTTCTCTCTTCTGAATTAGATGGAGAGATTATAATTTATGGACAAACTAATCAAATTTAAGTTAATAGGTCCTGAATTTTAACACGATTTTCATTCATCCACTTGGCTAAATAGCATTATAGCTGATGCCAGTTCATAGTGAAAACTCTGATTCATAAAGTCAACGTCCAGCTGCGAATCCTAATTCTTCACACTAATTTGTAACTTTCACTTAGTCCCAGTAAACAGGCATACACCCTCAAGGCCACTAGCATCGCTTAAAGGTCCTCTATGTGTTATAGTCTCACCCCAATTTTTTCGCAATCATTTATGCTGCTACTATCACTTTAATATTCATCTTGATAGTTTCGTTTCGTTGTGCCAATGGGTTTTAGGTACCTGGTCCGTTGTACATGTGCCAAGCTCTGCGTTTCTTATGTCCGACTGACTGTGACCAAAGCAATCTAATACAGGTAGACTTATTTTGGACCAGCGGTAACCCTATGATATAAACTGTTACGTTATATATATAGCTGAACTAAGTAAATATATTTAAAAATCTACGATCGAGCTGCTATATACTAAATAACATCCTACTTTCATTTTTGTGTGCTGAGTTATGGCTTTAACATCGTCACGAATACGATTATCACGCACCAATTACTTCCTGTGTCAAAAATATATCATATTTTGTCAAAAGTGTAAATTGACGGAGATCAGTCCCATTCGTGTACGTTTCGCACCAAGTCCTACAGGTTTTATGCATTTAGGCGGTTTACGTACTGCCTTATTTAACAAGTTGTTTGCTGTGAAACATTCGGGAAAATTCATACTACGTATTGAAGATACGGATAAAGTAAAGTAATTATTCCTACATGCTTATTCAGTAGTCCAGAGTTCAACCATATGCTAAGGACGATATTATAGAGTCGCTTCACTGGTCTGGACTAATTCCGGACGAAAGTCCAACCACTGGTGGAAATTATGGTTCGTACATTCAAGTATGTTCGCTAGAATTTTCTTAATGTCTTTATCATAAATGTTCACAATTTGAAGCAGTTTAATTAGTCTGAAGTTCATTCTTGTGTTGTTACTCAACAAGTACAGTACATATGTCTATTTCAACCACCTTACACGTTAGGTAGTGATAGTACTTAACCACCTGGGTCAATTAGATCATGTTTTGCTTTCTCAGTCGTGTGGAAACGATTTGGATAGTATTTTGTGCACTAATTATGCTACTAGTCAGTTTTCACGACTCCTGAACCGTGTATGAATAGCAACAAAAACAAATTGCTTATCTGGATATTAGCTTTTATCACCTGTCTTTTTTATTTATTGATTTTATGTAGTCACTTAGAGGGTAGGTAACATTAATTGTTATTACTGGTAAAAGATCTTTATCTTATTATGTCATATACTTCTGTTGCTGCTTTTATTACAGCTCAGATTAATTGATTTTCCTGACCCTTAGTAAAAGTAGCATTCAGTGCTCAAACTTGCCAATGAAGCAGTATTAATATTCTTTAAAATAGCATCATGTGTAGGGAATATTTATAAATATGGTTACATAGTCTTAGTAAGTGGCAGCAGAAATATTTTATTCGTTCCAATGGCTGTAGTTTTCTCCCTCCTGGATTAAGAGCTGACATCAAAGCGTAACATAAGTCCGTGTAGTCGTTAACTGTTGATATAAATTGTCAGTCAATGCTAACTTATTGGCTGTGGTCCATACAATACCCGTGATCATTGACATGAAGCTAAACCAGTCACAACTATTCAGTTGTATTCATTCATTAATTATCTGCAAATCGATATGGCTTCTCTTTTTATTCGTTGGGAAACACACCTTACTGTGATATTTATTTTTTACTATGTACTCATAGTTCTTATAATCATTATGCCTGAATTTGGATTGAGTAGCTACTTGTGGAGTATTTTCAGTGAATGATTGAAGGTATCCGTTTACATACTGGATGTACACATTTAATCATTCACTAATTTGATAAGGTATAGTGGAAATAAAGTGTATCAATTGTATATATCTTTATGTTATGATCTCTTATTACTTACTATTCTTCGGCCACTACGTCACTCGACTAGTTGCTAAATCAGAACACGGTTGAACAGGAACCTAATTATATTCTAAATATACAAGGTTAAAGGGGAGTATGAATCACAGTAAGAAACACATTAATATATTTATAATTTTATGCGAGATTCTAGAGTCCTCTCCAATTATTCTCTTGCGTCTATTGACCGAGAAATAACCAATCAGAATGCTTGAGTGTAATCCTTCACAGAACATGCTTTAATCCAATCTACATCCTGTTAACACTTTATCTATTTACGGGAATGATTATAAATTGTAAAGGTTAGGTTTATAAATCCCTTCATCTTATCGTAACAATCTTTTGCCATAACTCTTCATAAATCTTCATTAGATAGTCATCGTCTACTGCAGACATCCTTATATGGATAGTAAGACTAAACTCCCATGTTTCTCCTACAATTTAGCTTATGATACCTTATTTTCAGCTCTTTGTAATCATTCACATAAGTTTGGCATTGTATTAACTTTGTTATGAATTAAATTTGACAACCATCTACAATATTCATCTAGATTTGTGTTTATTCGGTAACTCTCCAGTGCAAGCATATCTTGAGCATCAAAAGCTTGTTGTATGGACATGAGAAATACTATTTTCACATCATTTTCTGTTATCTGTTGGTATTTTAGTCGGAAAGAAGACCCCTGTACTTATCTATCGCTCAAAAGTTAATTGATGAAGGATTTGCTTATCGATGCTTCTGCTCCTCAGAACGACTAGCTATCTTACGCAAGGAACAAAATCGTCGTAGGGAACCTCAACGTTATGATAATCGTTGCCGTAATTTGTCTCAAAGGGAAATCGACGAAAACTTAGCTTCTCTACCATATGTTATTCGATTCAAGGTTTGTTATTATTCTCATAATAATTTACGGTCGTTTTTAAGTTTGAAAAATCAATAAGTGTTGCATTATCGGAAAACAACATACTGGACTGCTGTCACAAGAAGCTCTTACACCAACCGAATTTCGGGATAGTCAAACTATTGGCCTGAACTGATTGTTTTCATCTCCGAACCCGAAAGTCCTAAATTCCTCGTTATGTTTCATTATGGTTCCACGAAACATTAAAATATCTTTTTCAGTCCTCCATGATTTTCACTGTTTATTCATCTGATTGAGTTTCCTAGTAATATAATCGTAAATACTTAAAAAACGTGATTGATTAAAAATTCGTAATAAGTGTGAACAGTTACAAACCACTGAAGAATCATAATTTTATTAGTTGCCAACCATCAATTTACGCCTGAAAATCATTTTGCTTTCCATTTAAAGTAATAAGACTTTTGAGTGACGTCAGACCAGTGAATCATGATTTAGGAGGACAGGTTTTTTGAAATCTGTGTAATAATCAACAATACTAGTGGACGAACTTTTAGATATTTAAGGTTTTACAGTTTATACGATCACTACCATTTTAGTGTTGTGTTATATCACACAGAGTATCAAGAGACATATGTAAAAGCTATGTTTGAATAAGCCGGTATTAAAATTAAAAAAAGTGGATTTCGCGTTCATAATGTCTCATATACCGAGAGAAAGCGCCATAAGTTAAGCTAAAAGATCATCGAAGAAGGGGGCAAGAAAGAGTATTAGTTTTAATCAATAGGCTTAATTCACATGCAGAAATTAAAAATAAAATAGTAGAGATGTGTCTTACTTTCCGGAATTCGCATGTATGATCCAGTTGTAGTCATTCACTTGACCTCACGTAGTCAATATAGACAGACTACACGATGCACTATTCATGTATCTTGGATATTTATTTATTTGAACACATAAATATTGGTACAAAGGGGCACCAGATACATATGCGCCACATAAATCTCATTCGATTGGTGTGAGGGCTATGCCCGAACCGAAGCAGATGGTTTTCTTAGGGAGCCACACCCGGAGCCTTTGACCGAAAGATCTGATCCACAAGGCAGTGGAGCATCGTAAGGAGATGCAGTCCCATAGTAGCCAGTGACCAACGATTGATTCATACGCCATTTGTTCCCCCAGGATACTGGAGCCCATGTTCACCGTTGGTTTGGAATCAGGGTTTTCCAACTCCCCTAGGTGGACTTTCCGTGTCCACCAACCCGGTTAAAGCGCCAGACATTCGCTTTTGGTTCTCTCAATTTTGTAAACAACACCGGTGCCACGAGAAGGCAGTGAGTAGGACTTCCCTGTCAGAGGCTATATACGCGTAACCATGTGAGAGCATTTGGAGAGGGAGAGCGGACTCTCCCCACTCTCGGGCATACCAGGGTATTTGGGGGCATCTTGGATCAAGAATTATAGAGAGCGGAGCATATGTCAGTAAGGCGATATTCCATAATCAAAGCTAATAAAGCCTGTTATCCAATATGATATTGAAGGCTCCAAATACATGGTTTAGAATGCATTCTCCGGAAACCAAGAATAACACTTAAATTCGAATCATTAACACTGGTAGTACGTGGAGATAATGGTGGAGCCATAATAGAAGGTTTGATAACAGGGATGATGAAGTGACGAGACTCCAGAAATTCAGTTTTTTGCTAATTGGTGTATTATAAGGACACCACTATTCTATTTTTTTTACCCGTCTACATCACTTGATCATTATCTATTTCATGGTACATTTTGAGGTTATGTAAGTTATATATACATTTCGACTTGTTGATTCATGACTGCATGAAGAACAGCAAATAAATCAATAGGATTTTTAGTACTTATTTCTTCATTCTTAATCAGACCACAGATTTAAGAATATTACATTCTCTGTAAACGAAATTGAAGAAACTCCCCTATGCAATTGGGGTTGTTCCCCAATGAATGACCTGTGTACATAGCTCCTCAAGGGCAAGTGAATGAGTAAATGCACATCAGTCAGTTAGGGTAACTTATCCCCTACATAGCTGTGTATCAGTGAGCGACTAGTATAAGATACTGGTAATGACTGTGTATCGAGCGTTCCAGCAACTTTGACCAGGTAATTACTAAAAGTTTACTCCCTAATATCACCCTTACTTCTGGATTAGCGTATAATTTCTTCGGTACATTCACGATTTCTTAATAACCCTTAGGATACTTAGTATTTTCCTCAATAAACCGTTGAGTTACTTGTTCGATCGCATTGTCGACAGAAGAAACTAGGTGGTTTATTCTCTGGAGGGTAGAATTGTGGTTTCAACGTTGTGTTGTCTGAGAGCCACTCCTATCAGGACGATTGGCATCTATTATTAGAGAAACGGTCATTTTTAAAAATTTTCTTTAGTTTGTATATGCGAATTGAAATCATTCTCACCAGTGACAAAGTTAACAAGTAAAGTTATTTTTCTCTAGCTTTGAATAGTAATCGGCTTTTTTACTTCATACATAAATGTAACTTCATATACAAGTATTCCATTCTTCTTGCACTTTTTTGGATATTATACGTAGAAAATGGAGTTTAAAAAGCCAATAGAGGATAACAGTTTTCTTGATAATGAACATTATAATCTACCAAGAGTTTACACGATGTTAAATAATATTGTATAAGGATAAGGCGTTAATTGTAGATGAATAGGTTTATTACTTCGTTCATCTGGTAATTTATTTTAATCACATTGGATTTCCAGTCAACAAAATCTACGGGTTTTTTTCATCTGCCCGCTGATACCCATATTTATTTTACACCGAGAATTTTTTAATTATCGAAAGTATTTTATCTTTTATCTGATTCGCTTAGACTGATAATTCACCAATAGAAGTAAATGACATCGTTTACGGAAGTTCTATCTTCAATCCACTTAGTTCTGAAGGAGATTTTGTAAGTACCATTTTATTAACATTATTTCTTTTACTATCAATACCTAGTTGATTAGACTAATTGTTGTTCTATGCAGTACGTGAATTAAAATACCTTTAGACTTCCACTATTGTTTATTCGACTACAGTGAATGGAGTAAACAAACCCGTTGACTACCTAATTTATTATGGAAATCTCACCAACCTCGATAGACCATTGGTTAACATAGTCTCGTCACAGATACTAAAAGATATATGGATTTTTTTCCAGCTTACGCCATCACTAGTATGAGCGACATGTTCTTCTGCATAGCACTCTGTTCTATACTATTTTATAACTGTAAGTGAAGAAAAAAATGGCTTGATTGAGTATATGATTAGTTGGTCATCTTTTAAGACTAAAGGTACGCTTTTTAAAGGTTTTGAGGCGTCTTCTTTATTTTCTAACTCTGTAAAGGGAATTATATTAGCTGAATATTTCAAATTAATTATTCTTTTCTTATTGCTTATCTATTACACTAATTTTACAGTCTCCTACGGACTTAAAGATTGAAACTGTTACAAAAAATATCAAGTATTTGATAAATCTTTTGATCATTGAAAAAATGTTATAGCTGGCCATTGAACTCTCCATTTAGTACATTTTGGCAATAAGTTTCCTTGAATAGGTTTGCAAATTAATTCCTGTTTGACTAAAAAGCGTGTGTTTGCATTGTGTCATCCAAACATTTTGTAATAAGTATATACTTTATCAGCTTGGCAGTATATTTTTTTATACAAGCATGTAGTAGAATGACTTATGGTTTTACAAAAATAATCAATGAGATATTTTGTACTGACTGTGTTTTCTTTGATTTATTTTATTGCTTCAAACAGATCATTGTGAAATCCGATGGTATGCCTGTTTACCATTTGGCCAACGTAATTGATGATCATCATATGGAAATCAGTCATGTTATTAGAGGATTTGTAAGTTTATCATGTTTTTCCATCTGTTTAATTTTATTTCAATTGATGGGTGGCTTCAGCAATCAAAGGTTATTTCCACTAAATATTAAATTCAATAATATAATAGTGTGTATAGGCTAATTGCCTCTATATCTGACTCCAATAAGTAGTATCCCGTTAACTGAGTATTTACGCAGACTAAATCTCCCAGTAGTATTATGAATTTACTCAAGACTATTCAAAAGCCTGAACACTAGTTGTAGAGCTAGTTTATTGTTAATGATTAGTAAAAATCCGCAAGCGTCTAGAAAGCAAGCACCCAGGAAAACCAGTGAGAGTGTTTAGGGGGTATTAAATATATATATATATATATATATATATATATATATATATGTTCATGAGTGTTAATCGTTTGTGAATAAATTATTGATTGTCTGTGTGTTACAACCAATGGGAGAATAGATAAATATTGGTGTGCAGACATGTGCTCAATCAAACTTACACATAATTTTACATAGTGGATTAAATATCTAAATTACAACGAGTAAACAAATAATAAAATAATTGAATGGGCTCACTAAAAGTGATCACCTAGTACTCTAAAGCCTTTTCAAAAGTGGTCATTGGTATACACACACGGGCATCATTAAAATAAAGCAAAATATGGCTCATTAGTATTTCAGTACTCTCTACTGGTTTATAAAGGGAGTAGTATGAAAGTAACGTGGTATTCACTTGATCAAAATATTTTAGAGTCGATTTCTAACAGATCCGTGGAAGCCAACTGTCAGGAAATTCTACGCTAGGACGAAACATCTGTTCAGTGCTCTCTAGTTTTCAATGTTTATACAGCTGATATCAATCCGTGTTGAGAAATCTGCCTCAGTATTCAAGCTCCATATCTAAAATTATTTGGTTGATAGTCATCCGTCGTTTTGTTATGGAATTCATAAAGCTTATTTTTGTAATTAAACTGTGTGTGTTTTCCTTACTCCATTACTGTTAGTAATAAACCACGAGCCACATAGTTTTATAATGATATTTATATTCATAAAACAAGTATCTTCAAAATGTAATGTTTCTGATAAGCAACCCAAATGATACGTTCAAGTGATAAAATTTACATTCTGAAATTGAATTTTAACTAAGGAATAGATTTATACTAGTTATGAATTAAAGTTACTTTTACTCACTACTTACACCTGGTACACCTCATGATGCAGTTTGGCGATTTCCGAAATGTATGTCCTATCCACTTCCAACGTCTTTTCCTGATTTTCTCTTGAGCTGGAAGCTGGTTTGTCCTCTCCCACATTAGGCTGTTGCTGACGATATCCGGCCAACGGACATTCAGTATCTTGAGGAGACAGCTGTTTATAAATACTTGCACCTTTTGGATGATGGTTGTAGTAATTCTCCAAGTCTCAGCTCCGTACAGTAGAACTATCTTGACGTTCGTATTGAAGATTCTGACTTTAATGTTCGTTGACAGTTGTTTCGAGTTCTATATGTTCTTCAGTTGTAGGAATGAGGCCCTTGCTTTGCCAATCCTCGTCTTTATATCTGCATCGGATCCTCCTTGTCCATTGATGATGCCGTCCAGGCACGTGAAAGTTTCCACCTCTTCCAGAGTTTCCTCATTAAGTGTAATTGGGTTGGTATCCTCCATGTTGTATTTGAGGATCTCGGTTATTCTCTTATGTATGTTGAGGCCTACTGATGCAGAGACTGCTGCTACACTAGTTGTCTTCATCTGCATTTGTTCGTGCGTATGGGATAGGATGGCTGGGTCAGCTGCGAAGTCCAAATCATCTAATTGATTCTGAGCTGTCCATTGCATTCCATACTTTCCGTCAGATGTGGAGGTCTTCATAATTCAGTCAACCACCAGAAGGAAGAGAAAGGGTGAGAGTAATCGGACTTCTCTGACCCATTCCTTATGATCTTGATGCTTGTTGAGGCCCAGCATTTCCTAAGACGTTGAAGCTAGTACTTCTTTCATCTCTTTCCAGTTGTCCTCCATAGTAGTTCCCTTTTCTTCCAGTAGATCTTCTAAGGCTTAGGACCTGTTGTTGAGAGCTATGTGTTATGAATTTATAAGAAGGCCGTTGCCAATTCGTTATGATTTTATGTCCGGCTTTTTATCACGTGAATTATCCACCAATCGAGATACGACTTGTCTAATCTTAACACTGCCAAATCAATGACGTTCGACCAGTATGGGCAGTCTATCGTCCTTATTGATCCCTTACCCGCCTAGCTCTTCCAATTGAGTCCAGAACACCAGTTGCAGCTTCTGCTACGCGAATCATTTATTTCAAGCATACTCGGTTTATATACCAAACAGACAGACCGCATCACACCATAAAATTGAAAATAATATTTGTACAAGATCAAGCCAAATGTGGCTGTGAACGTGAGATACAATAATCAATAAACTGAATATAATTTAGGGACAGTAATTCGTTTGGTAATAATCCATAGGTCAAAATGAAGCTTATAATAAGATGAATATAGATATACACAATCTAACTACTCAATAGTTAAACAATAAGAATATATATAAAATGATAGTCCATTAATAGGTCCCGGAAGTTACCTGTACTTACGTGTTCACTAGGATATAACACTATGGTGAATTCTTTGAGTTTGTTAATATATCGAATGAAGGCTGTGTTGGACCTCTGTAATGCTGTTTCCTCAGCTGTCCAGTGCTTCTTTAGCTTCAGTTTCATCTTGGTAACCACCAGTTGGTGGTGATCCGAAGCTTTCTCAGCTCCTCCCTTTGTTCTCACATCTTCCACTGACCTTGTGAATATTTTAGTGATGCAAATATGATCGATCTGGTTCTGTGTAGTGTTATCCGGTGAGACCTACATAGCTTTGTGTATGCGTTTGTGTAGGAATATTGTTCCGCCTATAACCATTTTGTTGAGTTTACATAAGTTTTGCAAATCTGCCACCATTCTCGTTCCTTTATTCCAGTCCCTAGTCCACGTCGTCCCATGATATCTTCATATGCGGTGTCATCCATTCCGACTTTGGCGTTTAGGTCTCCCATCAGGATGGTCAGGTCGTTTCCTGATCACTTCGGTGTGATTGATTGCAACCTCTTGTAAAACTGATGTTTATCCTGTTCATTGTTATCATTGGTGGGAGCATGACGCCGGATGACATTCATTGTAATTCCCTCCTTCTTTGTTTTGAAGGATCCTGTTTGTTCCTGGAACCATGATATTACCGTCGTATAAGTGGTTTACGTGCTTTTTTGGACAGCATCAGTACAACTCCTTGTATGTGTCAAGCGTCTTCTTCTTTATGTTCAGAGGACGACAAACACTCTCCCGCAGTTAATCTTTTCTGTCCAGCTTGGATCCAATGAGTTTCACAGATCCCGAGTACCATCAAGTTGTATCTCCCTATTTTCGTAGCTATTTGATTGGTCCTCCCGGTCTCTCCCATATTGTCCGGACATTCCATGTACATATATTAGTTTTTGCTCTGATTGTTAGAAGAGGCATCGGCCTCTTGACTTCCGGAGAATATGAGCTTTCACCATGTGGTGTTATAATTGTTCTGAATGAAGATCCTTAAGTTCCCAGGAGAGAGTCTAAATGGTTCAATTTATTGATCCTGGTTAGTGTTTTTAACTAGTGTTGTTTTCTACGGGGTGGGGTTACTGACGCCATACCCAACCCTCCTTCTTTCCCTTGTCTTGTAACCGACAGTAACCCTAGAAGAGCTACAGGCCGATGTAAAGTTATTTTTACATTCTTGAAAAAATTTATCACTCTCTTAACTCTATCTCATTAAATTTGTAACTTTTGAAACAATGTTTCTTTTTCAATAAGCGTCTTTTGGTGTTTACTTTGCATCTCCAATTTTTCATACTTTAATTGTTTGTCGAATACAAGTGGTAGAGCTTACTAAACTGTTTTAAATAACCTAAAAATGTTTTTCAGGTTTAAACATTTATTCCTGCCTTTTGTTCTTAGAATATCTTTTATTAACCTGAAGTCAGTATCCCTGTAATGACATTCGCCTTTTCATTGTCTTCTATTTCCACTATATTATGTTTTTCCGTTCAGAAACTGTCTGTATAACAGATCTGTTGTACAAGAAGACGGATTTTTATTGGGATGTTAAAGGCTTCCTCGCAAAAGATCAATCTTTATTTTTTTACGAGCATGTTTTACGAACAGTTGGATTGTTGTTGTAACTCTGAGTGTCGCTGAGTCACACTAAAGTCGTGTCAGTTTTTTAATTAGCGCCCTGTCACTATCTAATTAAATACGTAATGAATCATAAGTAAGGTAACCAAATCAACAAATACGCAGTTAACGGATGGAAAGGATAAAGCAGCCTGAAGAGATTGCTAATACTAAGTGCTACAATAGTGTTTATCAGATATCCTAGATACAATATTTAATATATGACCTTTCGTTATGGGCAATGATTTTATTTTCGGAAATAAAGAACTGTATATTGAGTTTTAACAAAATTAAAATTGAAGTAAATGAAAAGTTGACTAGTTGAGCGTGATCGATTTAATCGTGATTCAAACAGCTTAAAATGCCGCACTCCATCCAACCCACATCTTATCAGTGAAGCTGTTAATTAGTTTATTCTCTGATTGAATGTGTAATAACCATGTAAATAGAAGTTTAAAAGAATGAATTGAAGCCTAATATTTGTTGACAAGTTGATATAGTGGAGGATAGTTGTGGAATCACCTATCAGCGTTTACTAGTGATTCATCTACCATATCGATCCCCACATTCTTGAGGGCCATATTTCCCTTCTTATACATATTATCGATTAAGTCATGAATTAATGCCATATTGGAGTCACCATTGTGGAAACTTTTACAGTTATTTTTCTTTTCTAACTAGTTTGACTCTATGAAAGCGAAGCCTTTAATATATATTTAATGAATGACTACTTGACCACTTCGTTGTACGTTTTGAGACATTGTTCAAGTATCAGTCCTCTCATATAAAATCTGACTCATTATTTTTCAAGTTCTGCGCTACCTGAAGTCTTTTCGACAGAGTTTACCATTACTTACCATTATCAACTATCCATCTTCCTGGTACTAACTCATCTATCTCCACAGCTTTCCAATATTTAGTTTCGCTGTCCTATCATGAAAGGGCCATCAAACGCTCAAGTGAATTCAATAATCTTCTCTTGGTTAAATCTAGGTGATGTAAATACTCATATAAATTTATAGTATGCTAATTTAATGTCATTTAGATCTCTACCCAAAATATCTTTAATTTTTTTATATATCCTTGCCCTTAAATACAGGAATGGCTTACTTCCACGCCTAAGCATTTGATGCTATACAAAGCTTTAAATTGGTCGCCTCCAAAGTTTGCACATCTCCCTCTGTTACTTTCCAGGTTAGTGATAAACATTTTTTAGTTGCTTAAGACTTTGAGCAGGCAATCACTATGTATGTATTCGTCAGATTATAGTTTATGGATTTTAGTAATTTTAAACATAACTGTAATCATGTGTTCTGAATCGTTTCATCCATTTCGGTTCGTGCAGTTGAGTTCCACCTTTAAGCTATTGCTCCGGTCGTAAAATACAAACTAGTAAATAACTTAAGTGTAACTCACAAAACGGTCAAAATTAGTACATACTATTTGTCGAGTTAATTTGAATGATTATATAGTGTATAAACATTTCTCTTTTCTGTCATACCAATTTAGTTCAGGTGGTAAACTGTCTAAACGTAGTCCAGAATTCTCTCTTATCGGTAGTGTTCACAGTTTGCGTAAAGCTGGGTATATGCCGTCTGCTGTATTGAATTGGTTAACAGCCACTGGAGGTGGTGTCTGTCATGATAATTTTAACGGAAAAGGTGACTTTTCGTATGAGTGGAGGCCTGATTTTGAATTCTCTGAATTAGTTTCTCGAGTAAGTTAAATTTTATAGATGGGTTCTTTCCTGGTTCTATATGCTTGATCTTAATTTCCTAAACCCCTATGATATCTTCCGCTTTTTATCTCTGTCATTTTGGTCGAACAACGTTAAAAACCGAAATTCGCAACTTTAAATATATCAGTCCTACTTGTTTACGCACACCAAAGCACCACCCCAAACACACTTTGGTGTCTTGTCAGGGGGGCTAGAACATCTTTCTTGATAAGTTTGCAAGATACTTTTTGACTGTTTGAAAGCTAGGGAATCGTCAATCGGATATTTTACAAGCCTTATCATGAAATTCATTTACTTCGGCTTTTAAATGTTTATAAATACGATCGATAATCTATCACAAAATACTACCCTTGATTTGTGGATCACACTAGCTTTTCCGATCACAATAAATGGTGAGCAGAATTAGGAGGCAGATTTACCAAGCGTTTGTGCAGCAGTTATAGAAAGTGAAAGATTTTTGTTTCGATATAGACTAACGAATGTCTTGAACTATTAAGGCAATGCTCTGAAGAAGACAATTTCTTCTAAGTAATCCATCGACAAACAGCGCGTAGTTATGAATTTCAAAAGCAAACGAGTAAAATTATAGACGAAACACTCTGAAGTTAAATCTAACTAAATTAGTTAGGACTGGTATGTCTCAAAGCCGAGTACACATATTTGTACTTGGTAAGTTACGTTGTCAAATAAAACCAGAAAAGTACCCACATCTTCCATATTTTATAAGGATGTCAGAGAAAACCAGCACATTTTCTTGGATCATCCCCAATCACCTGATAAAATCAATGTTTATTTATTGTAGCGAAAGTATTTGTATTCTTTATCCGAGTAGCACTGTTAGGTTAGTTTGTCAGCGAAAACACCATTCACTAAAATATGGGAACATCTCATATAGTGTAAATGCATTCTGAAGTTCAATAAAACACTTTAAACTTCGTTTCATCGAATGCAATAAATTTTAATACATTATATTTTTGGTTTTATATGAACTAGCTTGAAATGTACCATTTAATTATTCCATATAGTTCGACTTAAGCAATATCAATCGTCATAACGCTCATTTATCAATAGATATGTTAAAAATATGCGGTCAATTTCATTTTGACAAAGCTGTAAACAATGCATTGGATTATTGTATAATGCATCAAAAGCAAAGTAATCAGACTACTTATAAAACTCCGCAAATACTAGAAACAATTGAAGAATATCTGCAATCAAATGTAGAAAACCTGTCTATTCGTAAAAGGTAAGATGCATGGTATTATAATGTTTAATGTCGTAATTATATTTTAGCTCGTGATTTCATTAAATTTTTGTTTTATTAACCATGTGTCATTTTGGGTATCTTTTCGATAAGCAAAAATAGGAGGAATGTTTAGTCACTTTGCGCTTTCACTTAATACTTGCTGTTAATTGTAAAGTGATGCGACTGCTGGATTCTAGTTTTAGTAGGGTAGTAAACATAGCCATCTGGTCACCAGAAATGTAAAGCACAAACCTAGACTCCGTCACCAGTCGTTAGCAAAACATTTATGCTTTATGTTTAGCTAGCATACACAACCCGTTATACATCAACTTCATTGACTATGAGAAGGCGTTTGACAGTGTGAACCGGAGAACATTATGAAAACTTATTCGACACTATGGAGTTCCTGAGAAGATTGCCAACATTATCCGGAACTCATACAACGGACTACAGTGCAAAGTCGTGCATAGGGGACAGCTAACAGATGCATTTCCAGTAAGGACTGGAGTCAGACAAGGCTGTCTACTCTCCCCCTTCCTCTTTCTTCTAGTGATTGACTGGATTATGAAAACCTCGTCATCTGATGGAAAGCACGGAATACAATAAACATCTCAGAATCAATTAGACGACTTGGACTTCGCAGATGACCTAGCCCTCCTCTCTCATACACACGAACAAATACAGACGAAGACAACTAATGTAGCAGCAGCCTCAGCATATACAAAGGTAAAAGCAAGATTCTCAAATACAACACAGAAAACACCAACCCAGTCGCACTTGATGTAGAAACTCTGGAAGATGTAGAAACATTCACGTACCTGGGAAGCATCATTGATGAACAAGGAGGATCTGATGTGGATGTAAAGGCGAGGACTGGCAAAGCAAGGACAGCGTTCCTACAGTTGAAGAATATATGGAACTCAAAACAACTCTCAACTAATTTCAAAGTGAGAATCTTCAGTACGAACGTCAAGACAGTCCTACTGTACAGAGCTGAAACGTGGAGAACTACTAAGTCCATCGTTAATTAGGTACACGTATTTATAAACAGTTGTCTACGCAAAATAATCAACATTCATTGGCCGGATACTATCAGCAACAACCTACTGTGGGAAAGGACAAACCAGCTTCCGGCTCAAGAGGAAATTAAGAGAAGACGTTGGAAGTGAATCGGACATACATTAAGGAAATCACCAGACTGCATCACGAGGCAATCCCTAACTTGGAATCCGGAAGGGAAGCGGAAAAGAGGAAGGCCAAAGAACACATTACGCAGATATGAAAAGGATTGCCCAGGACAGGGCTGGATGGAGAATACTGGTGTGCGGCCTATGCTCCTCGACGAGGGGTAACAGGCGTAAGTAAGTAAGCATACACAACCACTTTATATCAGCTATTTCATCTACGCACGTAAGGGATGTATATAATTAAAACTTACTAATTCCTATGCAACTTACAGTATTTACTAGTCTTCAATAAGCTTTATTTTTTACTGTTTACAGTTCTAAAATATATGTGGAAATATGCTGATCAATAGAAATTTTTTTTTATTATTTATTTAAACACATATATATTGGTACAAAAGGGCACCAGGTACATATGCGCCACACTATTTGTGTGTGTGGGCTGTGATACTGCCCGGGTGCCCAAACCGAAGCAGGTGGTTTTCTTAGGGGGCCACACCCCGAGCCTTTGACCAAAAGGTCTGATCCACAAGGCAATGGAGCATCGTGAGGAGATGCAGTCCCATGGTAGCCGTTGACCAATGACAGGTTCGTCCGCCATTCGTTCCATCAGGATACTGGAGCCCATGTGCACCATTGGTTTGGAATCAGGGTTTTCCAACTCCCCTAGGTGGACCCTCCGTGTCCACCAACCCGGTTAAGGCGCCGGACATTCGCTTTTCGTCCTCTCACTTTCGTAAACAACACCCCCGCCACGAGAAGGCAGTGAGTAGGACTTCCCTGGCAGAGGCTATATATTCGCTGGCCATGTGCGAGCATTTCGAGAGGGAGAGTAGACTCTCCCCACTCTCGGCCGTACCAGGGCATTTGGGGGCGATCAATAGAAATCACGCCTACATATCTGGAACTCAAATAATAAATAGAAGTCATCTAAGACAGGCTGAATACAATGAAAAATTAAGTGTAATATATTGTTAATGACTCGTAAGATAAACGTATACATTAATCATACAGGGAAAAAAAGAAATTCAATGAGTTGTGAAAGGCGTTTGAATCATTAGAAATACCACCTGGATGTAGGGTGATATCAACGGAACTAGGGAGTCAGTTGTATACAGTCATTTATCATGCCAGTATATGGTAGCAATAACGCTTAATTGTATCATTCTCAATGGTTTTCAACAGACGAACTCTGGAGTTTAGTTTTACTTAGAAACCATTATAGACTTGAGTGGCGTAGAGTATGGTCTACTCACCTACTAATTTTCGCACATTTTAAATACAATTTTCTAAGCAGTTTCACGTGTGGATAAGTATTGTTCCCTCCTATTGTACAGACCACTCTTTTTGCCTTAATATTTATATTTGTAGTCAATCTGCTCAAAATGATTTACATGTGTTGAGACGACTGCATCTCTTGAAATGTCGCGTTCACTGTTTAGATGATTTAGTCGACCCCAATAATGGTTTCTTATTTATGTGGAAGTCTCCAGATTTAGCTACTTGTGAAGGGGTGATCAATAAACGTTTTTTCAAAATACCTTTACAAGATATACTCAGATTGTTTGGATGTTTTATTGAAGAAATGAATCATATTCTTAAAAAAGAACAAGTGAATGACAGCACAGATTTAAACTCCGATGTGATAACAAGTTCCCTTCAGAATGTCTGCGAACGTTCAGGAGTTGAACGTAAAACTGTATTGCACCTAATCAGATTAGGCCTTACAGGATTCGAGGTAAGTGCTTAAATGATTTAGAGAAATTTTCTGTAAAAAAGCCAACTTTTTACTGCTAGCGAACAATGTAATACTGGGAGTGCATTAGTTTTCCACCCATAATACTTATCATTCGAAACTATATGCATTGTTTTTCGGGATACGAACATAATATTCTTCACCTTAAATTATAGTTACTATCTTTTATGTAACTCTATGTATACGCTATTAGGAACTTTCTTAGAAATTTCTGCCCACTTATTTACCGATGAGTCAGTAGTCTAAAATTTGATTGAAATATAGTGGTAACCAAAGGCTTGAAACGGTAATTGAAGTAACCGAATTCATTAGGTGATGAAATGGCCGAGTAGTTTCAATCTGGTGTTTAAAAAACAAATTTTACGACCTACTTAGTGTATTAATCTGTGAATTATGTCGCATATATCAACTTATTGTTTTGTCCTAAGAGAGGTACCAGAATATCACACGACCCACCGATTGTTGGCACTATCAATTTATTATCATTGCAAGAGGTTTGACATTGGCAATAAGAAATTAATATGTCACTGAACGACACGCAGTTGAGTTTGGTGAGTAACGATGTTTGCCCTAGACCATTCCAACGTATAGAATTTCTAGCAATTGCCAGTGGTTCATAATGTACATTCTTACCTCTGAATATTTAGGTGGGGCCACCTGTGGTCGAACTTATTCAGTTGTTGTCCATACCAGAAGTGACTGATCGAATAAACAATCTACATAATTTTCTAATACGAAACTGTTCTTCTCAATCTCATGAAGCTTTGTAAACGTTCATAGTTGGTCTTACTATTTTTCTGATCTGTATATTTCATTGATTCCTATTTTAAGATCAATATAATGCTTCTTGAATCTAACTGCCTTCTATTGTTGAATATTCTCATTAGATAATAACTCCGAAGTACTTTTCATTAGGGTTAACGAAACATCTACATAATTTATTATTAATTTCTAATGCAGTGCTTGATTTCTTCGCGCCTGTAGTATCCTTGTAAGGAGTGTTGACTATTAGAAATGCTTCGAAAAAAGGATAAATATTCAGCTAATATATCAGATTTTAGTCACAATATTACGGAGAAAGGAATTTAAAATATCTAATAAGATAAAAATAGACTTGGAGACTCCCGATTTAGTCCTGGGATGAACCGTGTGCGTTGAGATGTTAAAAGTGTGTCTGTCATTTAGGCGTTTGACTTCCAATGTGTTATAGACTTAAATTCTGCACTGATAACCTGTCGGTTGGTAGTGTTAGGTCTAACGTAACAGACAAACCTGACAAGGTTTGTTGAGTTAAATTATACTAACTACTGGCTTCTTAAGGTCAAACACGCAGACAATTTTATGGACCAATTGGATCGCAAAACGTGTTTACTTTTTCGAGCCATGCTGAATGGTAGATGAAGAGATGTCCACTAACACACTAAGAAGCACCAGATTGAAGATGCGTTATTCTCATAAATCTAGAGATTTTAAAGTAGTTTCAGTGAATCCTACATAGATCGCAACTATCAAGGTTATTCAAGAACATCAATTGTTTTTAATAGGTGACCTAAGCAGAAGTAGGATACTTAATTTCTAAGCCATTTGGGTTGTTTATTTTAATATCTGCTGTACAACTGCCCATCTTAGTCAAGAAAGCAGTACTTCGTCTTGTTCTTGTTTGACAAACAGTAACAAACACGATCCATCTATTTAATAGACTTGATTCTCGTGTTTTAGATAAAATAACGAAAAATACCAAATCTGTCGCCACCCTACAAATAAACGTAAAAAAACTGGATCCAGTTTTACCTGGTTGACTACGTTAATGAAGCCTTTGTTTTATGGAATCGTACAGCTTTGCTTAATGTAAAGAACGGCATTGTCATTGGAAGCCGTATAGATTTTGTTTCAATTACCTGGTAGCATCCCTCTATTTAATATTTAGAATATTTATTGAATTAAACTAAAATATGAATACAAAAAGTAACAGTCCGGTGTAGGTTATCCGTTTTTTGTATCAAGATCCTCAGTTAATCAAGGTTAATATTGATAGTTCGATTTGTTGGAGTGAATTTTCTATGAAAATACACAAGAATGAGAAACATGAAATCATACCTTATGCTGACATCAGCTTTATTAAATAAATATTTAGCTGCTTGATTAGATTCTGTTCCATTCTTCTTATCCGAATAATACACTACTTCTTTAATCCCAGCCTGTATAATCACTTTAGCGCATTCATTACATGGGAACATGGTCGTGAATAGTGTACAACCTCCAGAATGAGCTTCATTACGATTCAGTACTGCGTTCAACTCTGCATGACAAACTACAAATTCCTTTAATAAAAAAAAACGTTAACAGACATTAGACAGCATACCATAAAGATACTTATTTTCAAGTTCATTTGCTGATCCTTTTCCCCAAGGGACATCATCATCTAAAATACCGTTGGGCATCCCGTTATATCCTATTCCAACAATTTTCTTTTCTTGGTTAACTATACAAGCGCCAACCTAAGTTTGAAAAAAAAAAGGAAAATGAAGATTACAAATTAGAAAAACAAGAAATAATATAACTTAGTGATCATAACAATGCTTGAGTGCAATAAATCTGAAATCGTGTCGATTGTGTACGAAAGCTGACGATAATAACTATTTATTAAAAACAGTCATTCTTTACTTAATCCGAATTCTTACGAACATAGATTTATTTTACGTTCGAATTCTAGTGTGATGTTAACCTACAAGGTTGGTAGACATAATAAAAAAGGGAGCAACACAGTGAAAAATGTATTTCCAGGATAGTGTTTTATGATAACCAATCTTCTGGGAATTCGCGTTAGAATGTGGATAACAGACAAGATTTTGAGGGACTCTCGGGATTTACCTGCCTGTCTAGTAAGTCAGTGGTATAAATACCCATTGAGTTATCAGTCAGCTTTTTATAACAACACGTGAAACACCCAAAGGAATTCGCAGTCTTTACAAGTAAACCATTCAATTGTGAGAAAACAACAGAGTTGAGATGGTTTTATGGCAATGTTCAAACAAACACTATATTAGCACATTACGTGAAGATTGTTTCCAATAAATGGTATTTTATTCTTTACTTCAGTAAATATAGACTGTTTTATTCGATTATAGACACCTCTGATTTACCTTTTACACATAGTAGGACTACAGAGTGAGTAATGTTGAGAATAATAAGTTGAGATGATAAATCAACTGGAGAGGTTATAAACCGTCGTCAATTAAGTATATTGGAACACATATTACCCATACCAAGCTACCACACATTAACTGTAGTTTGTAGATATTACTTGAAAACTGTCCAGAAAGAACTGACACACCTATTCCTTATCTTTCAAGAGATCCTGAACAGTCTTATTTCATGCATTTCACTATCCGATTTCATTTATTCTTTCGGAATTACACTTGGTTGTCCATCACAAGTCATTGTACTTCGAATCCTCTGCTTTTCATCTGACTTTTTTAAGCTTTGCTACTGTGGAATACAGCAACCTGTGCTGATGCAAATGTTGTTTGTGGTTGACCATAGCCAAGATTTATTCAGTTTCCATTATTATCCTTGAGAATTGAAACTTTACATATCTATTTGCAGTATGAGAAGTAATAATGTTTACATGCACAGCAACAGAGAATTACAAAGTATCTAAAAGAACACTTACTTGAGTTGAAGGGTCTTTACTGCGCATAGCAGACAATAGTGCTATAGACATGAAATATTCATCCCATGATATATAATTGCTACGTTTTTGGTTTCCATTTAAATTGAGGTTTTTTAGTTCTGGTGACAATCAAAACAAATATGTAGAAAACAATGCGTGAAAGTGACCACAGAAGTTGAGAAGCAATTTGTTTACCACTAGTTGGTGTGAAGACTAAAATACTCCCAAACTGATACTTCATGAAGGGAAAATCTGAGCTCCTGAAGGTTACACCCGGTATATTTACTAAATTACATGTAGGTAAGAAATCGAAATCTCGGTAGTCACACTAAGCCATTCCACAAATGAAGGTTTGGGTTTATCAAAACTACAAACCTTTTAACCCATGAAATTAGCAACTTAGGGGATAGGCGAGACGAAAACACTGACTTACTGATTTTAGAAGTTTTAGTGCGTTCGAAAAGTTAACACAATTCAGTTTTGCCGACACCCCTAGTAAATTTTAGAGGTATACATCTAGGATTATCTAAGAACAAGCTCATGTTAAACAACTTACAATACGGTCCCGGGCAAAGTACTTATATCAATAAAGGGAATGGAGCACTATCCAACAACCACTGTACAAAACGCATCGAAAGGCGATCGTCGTCTTAGTCCTCGAAATATGAGATTGTAGAGTAGCAAAGGTAAAACGTATTTTTGCCGTTGCGGATTTCGAACCCTATAATTTGATGCTAATTAAAATAACAGACAACCAGTGGATTGGAAATATATCCCTTTGTATATATGGGGTACTGGAACACTAAATGTCAATAGTAACTATCAATCTGGAAATTGATCAATCCGATGACTGAATCAGGAATAATAAGTCTCGAGGATCTACACGAGTTCCGGCTTCGACAAGTATCGCTTAGTGTTGACAAAATAAGAAGTATAATTTACGTTTGAGACAATATTTTAGGGCCAGTGTTTAAAGTTAATAGAAATTATTTTATTGATATGATTAGTATAGCTTCCCACTCACAACCAACGCTCTGAATGGAAGTGTCTTAGTAGTTGGTTATTGAACTCGTGGATCCTCACTAAGAGTATGCAGTTCCAATTCCTTGGAAGTTTTCCAATTTATAAACATAAAGGCTAGCATATAGTAAGGGTTAAAGGATGTGTATAACCTTACGAGCAACACTTTAAAGTTTGTTCTCTTAAGAATACGAAAACATACACGAGCCTTCGACATCATGATAAGATTGTTTGCTGCCTTAAAGTATAGAAAACTATGTGGAGAAGGGGGAGAGTTCGTATACCTAACCTCGTCGGGGGACTACGATTAAATATTCATTAGAGACAGTCTTCGGGCTAGAATCCAGATACTAAATTGGTGAAATCAATGTCTTAAATACTTTGCAAGGGTAAATTATTTAATCACGTCAACATAATACCAAAGCAGAAACACTTTTACGTACCATTCTCGACCATGTTCTTCAAAATGCAATTAGGCAGTCCAAATACAGTATAAGTATTTCAGATATTCACTGACGGTTATGTCAGGACTAATGAACTTCCAGTTATCTGCAAGAGAAGAACAGGAAGATTTAAATTGGAGATACAAAACTGAACTGACAAAAGCAATCCATACCCAAACAACCAATAAAGGGGGAAATGCGCCGAAATGTCTGCTTTTGCGCCCGTCCGGAGGAAATAATGCGGACTTTCCCCTTTATGTCGCTCTGCGTTCCCAGTGTCGCTCAACTGTCTACTTTTCGCCTATATACACACTAATTTATGTAATTTTGCATCCACTCTTAAAACACCGAACATTTGTGTTCGCCTTCATTCCCACAACACACCACATAAAAACTGAAATGTACGTAAAATGTGGTATATGTTGAGAAAATTTATTGAAGACAAAAAGCATGTTGTTGTACGTTATGAGTACTTGGTAGATGTTAGAGCATCAATCGTTATATTTTAATTGCAATTGTCAGGTGCCAGTGTCATTTGAAAAGAGCCGCAAAAGAAAGAGCAGGTGATGTCTTATTAATAAGGTACATAGATCAGCACCATACATGGAAATAATGAGAACCAGGTGCGACAAGAACTATTTAGACTTTGCCTACTCTCTGGTAACCTTAGGAGATCAGAGAGTTGACCACAAATGTTTATGACATAGTTGAAGACTGTGTGTGCAAGGATACGGCACAAGATATCTACTTGGTGTAATTGAATTTGTGTCAGTCTACAGTGATTTGCTTATCAAGAATTTACGACGATGGATGGATGAAATATTCCAAGTCGAATTCACTCAGACGGTTGCATGATTTGATTGTGAAAACATGGTGGGCAACCTGATTTTGAAAAACTGCAAAACTCGTGGCACCGAAACATGAGAGTTTTTGAGGTGATTCGCAAACTTCTCACTAGTTTGCTTAAAATATTGATGACATAGGGACTTGGAGTTAGATGACGCCTTTACCAGTAACAAATTTATAATCGAAGGATACCAACCCAGTCGAATCAAAGGTCGGAAATGGAGGGGTCCGAAGATATATAAGGAAAGCTATCGACATATAGAGAAGCACTTGGTCTAATTTAGCCAGCAGTTGCAAAGTATGAATAAGGCGGCGTACCCGCTGGTAGTCGTCACGGTAAGTCAGAGCCTTTCAAAGGCGCCCGCCATTCCGTTTCAACGACCTTGAACAGGAGACGGTCATCCCATATTTCTGCTAAGTGTCGGTTGAGTTGGACGAACATCGGGTTTTCTCATGTGTAAGTAGTCTCTTGCTGCAGAAAACCGCAAAATCATTGCTAGAACACTGATTTAGCTATCTCTGTCTTGTAGTGCACACGTTGGACTGATTATTTCAGTCATCAGTAATAAGGATGGGAGGTCTATTGACCTATATTAATCCTTGCAGTTTGTTTCATTGTGGAGGTCTAGTCTCTGTTTTGAATATACTAACAGAAGGCGGTGATATTACGTGTTCTGGTAGAGAATTGCAGTAATTCACTACTCTGTGCGAGAGACGAAACTCCAGACTTAAAAGATTTGATATCTGCTTTTGAACTCTCTTCGAATGTCCTCTCAAATAATCAGTCCTAGATGGAAGGAAAATATAAGACATATGAATAACAATGTAAGTTTACTACAAGCCAATATGAGATGACCTCCATAATCTGCGGTAAGATAACGGAAATAAATTGAGTTATCTCGGTCTGTCTTCACAAGATAGGCCAGATAGACCTTTTACCGTTTTAGTCCCTCGGTGTTAAACTCGTTCCAGCATACCCGCCTCATATTTGAAACAAGGACATGCTGCTTGAATCCCATATTTCAAATGTGGTCTCACTAAAGTCGGGTATAATAATCTAAACATTTCCTCATCCAAATACTGGTAAGATCTACGAATAGACCATAATTCCCTATAGTCTTTTGCAGCAGCAGCTTTACAGTGACTGGTAGTTTGGGGATCATTGCTTATTATGACTCCTATATCTTCATAATTTCTTACTTTGGGTGGCACGAATCTACATATTGTCTAGTAATACGAATCATCGTAGTTATTTAGTTGCATCACCACATTGTTGTTAGAAATCACTTCTAGCGGCTACCCGTCCATCCGTGCCATCAATTAGTTGAAATCAACCTATAATACTATTTTATCTGACATACTGTATATGGGTCTCCAAACCTTTATGTCATCGGCGAAGAGTAGAACGGATGATTTAGCTACAGCTGTTAACTCATTTACATAAAGTGAAAAGAGAAGAGGACCGAGGATTGTGCCTTGGGGAACTCCACTTTTCACAGATTCCCAATATGAGAGAGCTCCATTTACTCTTATCCTTTGTCTCCTGTCATGTACAAAGTTACTTATCCAGTCTATGACCGTATAATGAATTCCAGAAGTTTCCGGTTTTAATTTAAGACTAGAAAAGGAGACCTTATCAAATGCTTTACTTAGGTCTGCAGTGACCTACTGTTATGATGAGAACGCGATTAGTATAATGGAAACAATTATTATTATAACCGATTGTACCAGTGATTGTTTTACTGTACTTGTTTAACTGTACCAAATAAACTTCTCCTTCCGTTGTCCATTTTGCTTGCACGAACGCGCTTACGCTCCACCGTTTTGCCTGTAATATTGGCACGTCTCGATATTCTTTCGATACCAAGAGATCGCCAACAAATATATCTTATTTGGAACATTAACAGCCTTCTGGTCTCTGGTCTACCGACGGATTCAAGTCGATGTCTGGCAAGTTATCTTATCGTAGTGGTGATCATAGTCCATCGCGACTCGACGCCACCCATATCTGGTGAGCCAAATTTTCGAACACGTTTCAGCCTCTGACAAACCTTCCAAAGAAGATTACTACGGTGAGTCCATTATCTATCTATCCACTTTTGTTGCACGTGTTCGTATTGATATTTTTCAATATATAATATTCTGGCAACAACTCAATATGGTGGATAACGATAAGAATAGCATTAATATAATAGACTCAGAAAAACAAGGAATCGGTTTTCGACAGGTTCCCTTTATCCCCCAAGATCCAGAAGTTTGGTTAGCTTCAGTGGAGTCCCGATTCGAGATCCGCCACATAACGAACCAACGGCGAAAGTATGTCTGCGCTCTGGAAACTCTGCCTAATGATCACTTAACTGCTATTCATGACGTCGTCCTCAATGCAAAAGTACCTAACATTTACGATCTCATCAAAGAGGCAACCCTTAGACATTTCCTCCCTTCAAGGGAAGAATGATTGAGGACTTTATAAGCACGTCACCCAATTGGTGATGTTAAACCGAGTCACCACGTCACGCCCCTACGATCTCTTGCAGGAAATACGACAGCCGATTCTGAGATCGTTAGGGAACTGTGGCTCGAATCATTGCCAGCACATATGCTTCCAACTTTACGGCTCTACTCAAGGACTAGCACGCGCGACAAGTACACGTTGATCTCGATGGTAGTTAACATATGGCTCATGGTGATAGGGATAGCTGTATTCACACCCGTCTCAGTTTTCGAGACCGATCCAATGTACCAGAATCCTACATCCCCCGAACCAGTTCACGCTCTCGTAAAGCCCTAACCACCCCCACCCCCAAAGTGGGCATCTTCCAAGCTACGTCAAAAGGCGGCTTCGGAAGCGAGTTCTGGTTGGTGCTGGTTCCACCGTACTTTCGGGGCCAGTGCCCGCCATTGTCGAGCTCCCTGTTCATACAAGTTGGAAAACTCCCGAATCGTACTGGCCGGCCCTTCACCTCAGGCTGGCCATTTATTTTACATGCTCGATTATCACACTAACGCTAGGCACCTAGTAGATACACGTGCCAAAGTTTCTGTCATACCTATTGGTAACAGTAAGTCTCAAGCTACGATGCTTCAACTACGCGCTGCAAACGGCTCAGTCATTCCTACCTATGGTACACAACAACTTACGGTCAGCCTGAGCAACTAACGACAGTATCTATGGGCGTGACTTATTATTACTCTCAAGTCCTTATGTTCCTGAACCCACAGAAGAGACATACCATCTATAATATAATGGTAACTATTACCGTATCCGATGTGAATAAGCACATTCTTCCTAGAGTCAACTTAATGTTATGTACCCCTGAAACTTCTCCAGTCAGTACATTCCTGGTGGCAGATTCCACTAACTCTAGATCGTGTGCATGTCTCTTAGCGGGGTTATTGTCTTCATACTCCTCTAGATTCTAAACAGTTAAACTAGGAACGCGTTCAACCCCTTTGAAAGTTGTGTTCATGGCTTTCAATCGTGATGTCAGATCATGCCTGTTAACTGCCGGGAGCTTACCATCGGTTTTTTTGTAATAGAGTCATGGGACCCGAGTGAAGAACTTACAACAATGTTTGATGAGGTTAAAGTTTTCTCATCTACAGTAGGGCTAAATATTGTCTTACCTTGGGACTTTGGCGGAGTAATCTGACGCGCAAAATGTGAGTTCACCAGGGACTTTTCAAATAAACACACGCTATTTTTGACTATCTTTCCTTCTCTTCTATGTCTCCGCGTCATCGATTTCTCATCGCTCGCAGCATTCGCATTAGAACTACTCGGGACGATAATGGTCTTGTCTGGGTCACCAACTGCCGCTGTAACAACTTGGCCGCCAGTATTTAATGACGTGTTGCTCATTAATTGTTCCGCGATAGAAATCTCTATCGAGTGTTGCACAGTCGGGTGTCTGGTACGTGCAGTAACAGCACTGTCAACACTGAAGTCTTCTTCGTTATCAGTGCCCATGTTACTTGTGCAGCCCTCATCAACCATTTTGTTAGTCAACGCCAAAAGGCTAACTGCCTCTTGGATGAATAACGTTTTGCTCGAACGACAAAACATACAAAGCCAATGGGGATTTAGGATTTGAGCACCTGTTATAGGCAGTAGGATTTAAGCGGGTACACGTTTTATGTAACCACTTCTAGAACCCATCACATTGCACTCCTTCTTCCACAGGTAATAAGCAAAATGGCTATTCACATTTGTGAGCAGAGCCGACCATCTTCAAAATCAACAAAAATGGTAACACAAAGATGGATATGTAAAATAATTTCAAAACCTAGCCGAATAAATCAAGTCAAAGTCGACCAAGTATGCTTTGGTGCAGTAAATACACAAAAGCAAAGTCAATGCACAAACACAATATCACTTTGACTGAAATAAATTCAATTAAAGTGTAAATAGTAGTTTTTATGAGTAATTTACTATCAAAACAACAAATTTAACTCAAGGAGGAATAACACTACTGTCTTTTTTAAGTACCGCACAACCTTTTTCGCAATATTTTTATCACTAATTTGGAATTGGCACATTTGGCCCGTCACCATTTTATGGTCAGCCTAAACGTTGATTTCGTTTGTTATGCTGATTACCATGCCATATCTGCAGGCTTTTTCATATAGTGTATGTTTCTAATGATAAAAATGACAATGGGTATACTCCTATCAAAGTCCCATCTGAATTACTTCACATATTAGAGCCAATTATAATGCCATTTAGGGGTTCAGACCTCCTACACAAGGAGCAAATGACACAAGGATCTGGTTCTCACAGTTATGAACTTCGCCTTTGGTACAAGGAATCCGTTTACAGGCAACCAAATACGTACGCATGGCAGGTGAATTCACGATTGAAATTGCTACAGAAGTCAGAGACTTAGTCGACTAAGTGCCGAAAGAAGACCCGTATCACAAACTCATAGCAGCAGTCATTCAGCGCTCATCAGCTTCTGACGCAAAAGTACCACATCATCCACTAACAGCATGTCGCCATTACGGCTCTAACGGTATATGAAGTAATTGGTCGACTCATATAAATAGGTTGAAGCTATAACGGCTACCTTACAACATGAGACGAATTCCCAGTGTCTGGAAAGCCTATTAGTCGTAGAGATCTGGCAGACATAGCAGATAAGAAAACAGAAGTGGGATCCTAAGACAGCGATGCACAAGAGCACGAGAATTTACGTCATACAGATATGAAAACCGGGGAAAACGGATGGTACTAGCGGTGATTAGTTCTGGCCAACCTACAAGCCGTCTCCTACATGTCAGGGGTAATATTTCTGGAGCGGAAATTTTAGCAGACACATGAGCAGAAAGCAGCCTAACTCCATTGACGTTATCACCATTGCAAAACAGCTAGGCTTACTTACTTAATTACTTACCTACGTCTGTTACACCTTGTGGAGGAGCATTGGCCGACCACTAGCTCTACCCATCCAATCCTGTCCTGGGCAATCCTTTCCAGTTCTTTCCACTAGCTATTCAGCCTTTTCATATCCGCTTGTATTTCCCGACGTAATGTGTTCTTTGACCCTGCTCTTTTCAGCTTCCCTTCACGATTCAAAGTTAGATCTTGCCTCGTGATGCGGTTTGTTGATTTACTTAATTTATGTTCTATCCACTTTCAACGTCTTTTCCTGATTTCCTCCTGAGCTGGAAGCTGGTTTATTCTCTCCAACAGTAGTTTGATGCTGATGATATCCGGCCAACGAACATTGAGGATCTCGCACAGACAACTGTTTATAAATACTTGTATCAGTCAGTTGTCCTCCATTCACCACTTTGCAGTGTAGTTCATTGTATTAACTCCATGTGATGTTGACGATGTTCTCACATACACCATAGTGTCGAAGAAAGTTCCATAATGTTCCCCTATCTATACTGTCATACGCTTTCTCATAGTCAAGGGAGTTGACGTATAGTGATGAGTTGCAGTCAACTGATTGTTCAACAATGATCTGTAGGATCTCGATTTGGTCTGTGCACGACCGATCCTTACGGAATCCGACCTGTTGATCTGGAAGTTGGACGTCTACTGGGTCTCTCATCCAATTCAAAAATACTCTGTTGAAAACTTTTCCTGGCACTGACAGTAGTGTGATGCCTCTGTAGTTCTCATATTTGCTCAGATCACCTTTACTTGGTATCTTAATGAGGTATCCCTCTCCCCAGTTTGTCAGTGGCACATGTTCTTCCTCTTAAATCTCCATGAATGGAAGATGGAGCATCTTCGTACTTACTTCTATGTCTGACTTCAGTGCTCCAGCTTGTATGTCGTCAGGTGCCGACGCCTTCCCACTCTTGACTTGTCTGACGACCATTTTGATTTCTTCGATCGTTAAAGGAGTGACCTCTATAGGAAGTTCTGTGTGTGCTGCTTTGATGTGTGATGGATTCAGTGGGGCTGGTCTATCCAGCATTTCCACGAAGTGTTCTAACCATCTGTTCCTCTGTCTTTCAGTTTCAGTGATTGGCTTTCCTTTTCGTCCTTGACTGGTCTCTCTGGTTTACTACATTTCCCTGCAAGTTTCTCCGTTGTGTTATATGGTTGCCTGATATTTCTTCCTCTTGCAGCTTTATCTACTGCCATTGATAGATCTTCCACGTATTGCTGCTTGTCAGCTCTCATGCTCCTCTTCACTTGCTTGTTTGCTTTCGTGTATTTGGGCTGTTCCTTGACTTTTTCTGTTCTTGCTCGAATGTTGTTAATTACTGTCTTCTTGTTGTTCCTTTCGTCATTCTTGTCCAGGGTTCCGATAGAGATCCATTGCTGATGATCTTGATGCTTGTTAAGGCTCAGCTTTTCCTAAGACGTTGAAGTTAGTGCTTCTTTCATCTCTTTCCAGTTGTCCTCCATAGAAGTTCCCCCTTCTTCCAGTAGATCTTCTAAGGCTTGGGACCTGTTGTTGAGAGCTATGATGAATTCGTTGGGTCTGTTAATATGTCGAAGGAAGGCTGTATTGAACCTTTGCAATGCTATTCCCTCAGTTGTGCAGTACTTCTTTGGCTTCAGTTTCATCTTGGTAACCACCAATTGGTGGTTATCCGAAACTTTCTCAGCTACTCACTTTGTTCTCACGTCTTCCATTGCCCTTCGGAACTTCTTATTGGTGCAAATATAGTCGACCTAGTTCTTCGTGCTGTGGTTAGGTTAGACCAATATAGCTTTGTGCATGCGTTCGTGGTGACATTGTGCCGCTCACAACTAATCGGTTGAATTTATACAGGTCTGCAAATCTTTCACCATTTTCGTTCCTTTATCCCAGTCAGCCAATATCGTCCCATTATATCTTCATATTCTGTGTTGTTCATTTCGACTTTGGCGTTCAGGTCTCTCATCAGGATGGTCAGGTCGTTACCTGATTACTTCGCTACAATTGATTACATCATCTCATAGAACTGATCTTTATCGTCGTCATTGCTATCATTGGTGGTTGCATTACACTGAGTAACATTCATTGTGATTCAGTTCTTCTTCCTGGATCCGTGGGATTACCATCCTATAAGTGCATTTCGGGCATCTTTGAACGGCGTCAGAACAACTACCTGAGTGTGCCGAGCGTTTTCTTCGCAGCCAGAGTACAGCAGCATCTTCGAATCCAGCCTTCCAGTCCAGCTTGGTTTCGATGAGTTTCATTGATTCCGAGTATTGCCAAGTTGTATCGCCTCCTTTCCGTTGCTATTTGACTGACCCTACTGGTCTCCCACATCAACCAGATGTTCCATGTATCTATAAAAATCGTCTCCCTGATTTTTGGAAGCGGCATCGGCGTCGTGACTTCTGAAAAATGTCGGATTTCATCATGAGGCGTCTTAATTCTTCCTACAACTCCCAGGGTAGCGTTTAAATGGTTTGATTTAATTAATTTGGTTGGCGATTTTTTCCCAAGGAATGGAGTTGCCGACCTCATGCCCAACTCTCCTCTTCTACCCTGTATGGGACCGGCAGTAACTCTACAGGAGCTACAGGTGGAGTTTATGAATTTCATTATGCACTCATTAATATATTCGGCTTCATAGATAAGTTCACATTTATAAGGACAAGTTATCACTTCAGGACCATATTGCTCGATTTCAAAGTCGATCAAATAATGGTAGATTAGATAACTCCGAAATTAAATGAGTAGTCTTTGTTCCACGATCTGAACTGTATTTTGTGTTTGACTAGTCCCTTTTTTAACGTAATCGCTGGAAAAATATCTGTGCCTTGGTTTTGTATGATCTATGCTATGTACTGAAAACTACTAAACCGTAATGGCACATCTGAAGCGCAATTGAAGCCAGATTGTTTGAGGGAATTGGAGTCAAATGTTTCGTTAACTGAATTGTTCAAGATATGAAGTATGAAGAAATGTTTCCTATTTACCTTTGAAAGAATTAAAGTGATTTTATGCCTATTCAAAGCTCAGTCATATGGTAAGATTGTTGCTTGAATTTCAAATCTAGCCAAGAAACTAAAAACGTCTTATCTGTTCCACTCAGAATACAGGAGAATTGGGGGAGACCTAGAAGTAACCAACGATGTCCTGTTCAAATATAATCTAGACCAGTGAATTGTTTACTGAACATCTACGTTTTTGGATTTTCTGAAAATCAAACACGATCGAGCTAATTAAAAACTTTCAAAAACTTCAAAAATATTGTATCAGCTCTACCCTGACAATTGGTAATACTGACCCACTGTGAGCAGCAAACTACGTTTATAAAAGACAAGTATTCGACGAGTTATTTACATCATGTCCTTAATTTACTAAGAAGTCTAAATTAACAAGGTTTAAATAGAATATACAAATTTTGAAAACTGTAAACCCTGTTGGGATACGATTTCCGCTGCCATGTGAGCGTGGTATGGTACATAACTTTGCTAACGCTCATCTGCTTTGGCATAATATAGAGATAAGCCAGTCAGAATAGAGAATGTGACTTTTAGGCTTTTGGACGAGATTTACGTATAACGGGCATAACTTTTAAAATGAAACATGGAAAACTACTTTATGCTATCAGGGGATGGAAGTGATAGCGTTGGACATACGAACTGCCCAATCCTGTCTTTGTATGTTGAATAGAACCGGAGAATCAACAATGGCTATATGTCCTACCCTTTATCCTGAAATTTACTTTGACCTGGTTGGACAATATTTTCTGAAAGAACTGACTAGATGGTGCCTCTTGAATTTTCATGCGATCTTTATACACCCACATGGCTTCAGAGCATTTTTGCATGGTGGTTTTTTACAAAGATCCTGACACTAAACCTGTATTGGATTGTCTTCAAAATAATTATTTATACTTCGTATATCAATCACCCTGATGACCGCAACGGTGTATTAGGTTCGAAAGACAACAGGAAGCACTAACTACAGTTCATCAATGCACAGAACAAATCAATAAGCCACAAGCACACCAAGTGAATCCGAGCAGAAATGCTAAGCGTGTGAGAGAGCGAATACAGAGCCGGATTAAAAGTTGAATGAGGAGTCAAAGGAATACTCGAATCAATTACCAAGATTCAAGCATATACACATATATGGAAGAGAATGATTTACCCGGCGATTTAAGTAATTAACATTTCAGTTAGGAAGAGGGATATGAGCGTAGACTGTCACATGTGATCAGGCACTCATATTCATTTAGAATTTATAATAATGACAATACAAAGACAAATTGTTGCCGTTTTAATGACACTGCCTGTTGAATAAATTAATGGACGGGCTTGATAAAATTAACTGCAAATCAATCCAAGTATAGGAGAGGTTCTATAACTCCTAATCCTAACCCCAAGTGGCTAACTCCAACTAAAATCAGTGCAGAGACTTTGAAAAATCTATTCGATCCTTTCAAGTGATAGGGAAATAGGATAAATTATGCCTACAAAAATGATTTTTCACGTGATTTTTTTCGATTCGGTGATAGATTATCCCAAACATTTTGTTTGTACCAGGCTTTTTACTATTATTACCTTTATTCAATATTATATTTTTGGTACAATATAGAATCCTCAGTGCAAAGTGTTTCAACAACTTTCCGTTTCTTACTTTTTGGTCGATCCTGACGATAAACATTGAGTGATCACCAGTTAAAAGTTAGTAGTCCAGTCAGTCGACATTTGAATAATGTACATTCTTTTCGCTGCTTATTGCCGGCAACCACGATATCTCTAATTGGGCCTTTTGTAACTCGCACAACGAAAGGTCATACACGCGATTAATAGCCATAATGATGTATTAGAACGAACAAAATAAAATAACCTGTTGAAAGATATTGATGACAGGAAGAGGTGGCTCAGATTTTTAGTCAGGCCGCCAAGAGCGAGACTATCAGTCAGTGATATTGAGCTCGTTCTGTTACACTCAATATTGAGATTCATGTCTCCGATTTTGCGCTGGATTAGCTATTCTATTAAGACAACCTATAACATGCTAACTCGGACTTTCACGTCAGGATCTTGTGGTTGGCATCATATGAATAAAATAAGACAATAAAAGATAAAGTTATCAGTGTTTCTCAGTGCTTTACTCATTTGATACACTTTTCATTCTAATAAACTGCCTTCTTTATTTGAACTTCAAATTCCCTTCCATCATCTGAACCTACTCCAACTTGTTAAATATCACAACCCATTGTTCTTTATTATTGCATTTTCTCACCTGAAGGCTCTTACCGCATTTTCATCCAGCAACAACAGCTAGTATGAGTCTAACCTACTAATTTCCACACCTTTGTCTGTTCCACAACAAACTGTCAAGTATTGCTTAGCGTTTATTTCCAAGTGCCTTACTGCCCCTTTGTTTCACGCTCTCAGGGCACAGTTATGGAGTTTTTGACGCCTGGACTATACTTGAGGTATGTGTTTTTTCAAGGTCACAGCTCACACCAAGCGCTCAATAAATTTACTATAAACTTCCTTAAACGCTGTATAGCATAAACACTTAGCACGACCAGAATCCTAATACGAAACAATATAATACCTGATTTGCATCGTGGGCGCGATTCCATCTTTGAAAAATACTTAAAAAATTGCATTCACTTTAATACTAAAGCACAAACCTGATAAGTAAAACCCTAAGACATCGGCAGAAATGTACTGTCCTTCATTTTTATTGATTTTATTCATTTAACAACTACTTAAGAAGCATACTTTAGGCAAACTTGTGTTATAGCTTATAGATAATGCCTGTAAAATTGGCCCGTACCTGCTCTGGTGGAAATATATCATATTAAAACATCTTGATTGATTCTTTGGACGCGCGAAAATTTTTCACACTTTAAGAGACTATTGTTATATCTATAAGCTGTCCGCTTACAAAAGATGTTCCCTGATTAGCTCAAAACTGGTTGACATATGGTCGTGGTTTTTTCAGTTTGTCCCTATAATATATTCTCGCCTGTTTGTCTAAGGCTGTATCAAACAATATACTAATTGTCCTCAAAGGAATCAGGAGCAATAGGAATTGAGTAACGTAGAGTGACATAGATAAAGCAACAGGACTTCTAAAAAGGGTTTATTGTCTGATAGTAAAAATATTAGAAGCTAAAATTGGGCATCATGCCATCGAAGGGTGGAAATTGAATGAAGAAAGTCGGAACTTGCGCCACGAGTATTTTGCCTAGATCTTGATATCTGGTAGCCGACATAAACATCATGGAGCTAGTTTAACAGCTGATTCAAAGTTTTCTGGTATCATGATTTAGGAATTGTAAACGAAGTATAGAGTCCATAGCAAAGTAATTGTCTACCACGATCAAATAGAAAGTTTTGACCCTTCCTCTCACATGAAAAAGCATTTGAAAAAAAGGTTAAATTGTGGTGTAGCGGTAAAAAATTTCAAAAATCAGTAGCTTTGTAAGTCTTCGCCATTCGATGCAGACCGCATTAGTTTTAATGGACTCGCCTATCTGAAAGCACTTGGTCATGCATCCGTACCAGATCGCGAGTGGGTACGTCATGCTCCACATCTCCTACGACTGCTAGTCGGCTTAGATTGATCACTTCTTGATATATCGACAATATACCAAATATATCTACGAACCTCTTCACTTCTGACTTTGGATTTGACTGGTTTGACACGTTTCGATTATAAAAGGTGTTACTAGTTAAGGTGTTGTCAAACTCTGAATACTTGTGGCATGTTTACTGGAATACCGTAGAACGTAAATCGCAGTATCACGAAATCATAGACATTTTTTCATTAGCTTTGAGAGTATGGAGGAGAGTTTGAAACGAAGCATATAAGTGAGCATATTTTTGAAATTACGTCAAAAGCACAGCAAGGTGGCTCAAAGTTGGAGAGAGTCCCAAAAAGGGTAAATTGGAGGAGCGAATAATTACTAGGCCTCATAATCATCGCTGGAATAATACTTTTGTCCAGACTAACTCTTTAGACTACCGAATTCAGAAAACAGTATGTTAACTGTAGGGTTCTGACTTATATTGTCTGTGTAGGTGCATGTCCTTCGAAGAAGCGTCCTCTCGCTGCAGGTGAAATCCAAACATATGCGCCCTAGTGCAACATGTGAAAGAAACGACTAAGTACGACCCGGACTCTGAATCATCCTAACTAGATCTTATATTGACCCATTGTGAGGATGACGTCACGAACCTCGATTATATACCACCCCTAGGGGAAAGTGATCATGCGGTCCTAATGCTGGACATTCATATAGTTGTCGAAAACGAGTACGTGTCAGCCCAACCTGGACCTAACGTCTGGAAAGCAAATATAGAAGATATTATACACTCAGCATTGTCAGTAGATTGGACAGCAAAGCCATAGTCCCCATTTAAAACAGCTTGGTATGTGTTTCGAAATTTGTACTTAAAATTTTAGAAAACATTGGTCGTAAAGAGCTGTTTACGTTTCTCAATGAAAACCGGATCCTTTTGGAATGGTTTCTTACTGTCTCATCAATCTGTTAGTTGCTCGTGAGAGTTGTTGCGCTCTTAAAAGCCAAAAGTAACTGAAAATACCACCAGTATTGTAGTTTGACAACTCTTTACCAGTAACACCTATAATCGAGTCGCGCCCACCCAGTTAAAATCAGAATTCAGAAGCGGGGAGGTTGGAAGATATATTTGATGCGTTATCAATATATCGAAAAGTGACTGATCTAATCTGGCTAATGATCGCAGGAGATGTTTCCCACGCCGTGCTGTAACGTGATCTGGTACGGATGCATGGTCGAGCGCCTTCAGCTAAACGAGTCCACTAAACCTAATGTGGTCAGCATCCAATGTCGAACACTTAAAAAGCTATTGAATTTAGGGAATTATTTACAGCCACATTACCTATAGACGTAGCCAACATTGACTCCAGCAAAGCTCTTGACAAAGTTCCTCACAACCTGCTGTTATATAAGTTAAGAAAGGTCGGGGTTGGAGGCAATTTATAAATGTGGATGGAAGATTTCCTAGTTGGGTACCAACAAAGAGCATGGGTGAACAGCAAGTTGTCTAGCTGGGAAACTGCTTAGGTCGACAAGGCAAAACTGGAGCTTCCCAACTGCTGGGTCCTAATGGTCCGACCAATAACGACGGTAATGCCGCTAACCTTTCGACTGAACAATACTCTCAGACATTTCAGCTGACCCACATCAACTATACTGACGAAAGCTTCACCTGAACCTGTACAGGACTTTCCGAAGTGCTCCGTAAACTGCAGCACCTAAGAAAAGACACTTCTCCCAGTCCGGATATGGTTCATTCTGATGTATTGAGGGAAGCAGCTTCAATCCTGGCATCACCACTTAGCGTGATGTTTACACACTCGCTAAGCAGAGGCAAACTACCGGAAATTTGGAAGCTGGCTCACATCACACCAATTTTCAAAGGAGGTCGACGCAGTGAACCCTCAAGCTACCGACCAGTGGCTCTTCTCTCCATATCTTCTAAAATTATGGAGTCTCTAATATACGACGGTATGCAAGAATACTTATCATCATTAAAGTTCTTCTCACCTCAACAGCATGGTTTCAGAAAAGGTCATTCTTGTATGACCAACCTGCTGACTGCGGTGGATAGATGGACAACCACCCTTGATCGCAAGGGGAAGGTTGACGTCATTTACCTGGATTTCTCAAAAGCTTTTGATAGGGTCAACCACCTACGTCTTATCAATAAGCTTAGACGATTGGGTATCAAACCCCTTTCGATTGACTGGCTCACTTCATATTTAGAAAATCGACACTTTAAGGTCAGGGTTAACTTGACTCTCTCTCAGGCTATGGAATGTCCTAGTGGGGTCCCCCAGGGCTCAATACTAGGACCTCTTCTCTTCTTGATTTACAATAACGATCTTCCTCAACAAGTTTCATCTGACTTATTGCTTTTTGCTGATGATGTGAAACTTTGGAGAGAGATACGTAACCAAAATAATATACTAGTACTTTAGGAGGATCTGACCCGACTTCAAAGTTGGGCAGACGACAACGGACTTACCTTCAACACTTCAAAGTGCAAAGTAGTTCATCTGTGACATGTTGCAGACTATAGTTACAACTTAGTTAACTCCTCTCTAGAAGTTTCCCAAGTCGAAAAAGATTCGGGAGTGTTGGTACCCTACGACCTGAAGTCGTATGCAAACTGTGACAAAAACGCCTTTCAAGCAAACCTTGCACTGGTAACATTGAAGCGCATTTTTGGCCAGTTTGACGGCAGAACCTTCCACATAATCTTCAACAGTTTTATTCGTCCCCATTTAGAGTATGGAAACATAGTATTTCCTCCCTCCCTCCAAAAGGATAAGGATACTCTGGAACGTATCCAACGTCGAGCCACGAAATCAGTTCGGGGACTTAAATTCAAACCTTACGAAGAGCGTCTCTAATCACTTAACCTTTACTCGTTAGAGTACAGGCGTCTTAGAGGTGACCTTCTTATGACATCCCCTTAAACATCTTCTTAAGCCTAGTCACAACACTAACCTTAGAGGTAACACCCAGAAACTGGAGACCCAACACAGCAGAACAGACTGCAGACACAACATCTACTCCGTAAGAGTAGTCAAATGCTGGAATTCGCTGCCTACTGAGCTAGTCCAAGCGACTTCCCAGGAGTCCTTTAAGAGGAAACTTGACTTATTCTTAAGGACTAAGGATAACATATTATTATGATTTACCAAATTCTTTTTTTTCCTCTATTATCGTTGATATACCTAGGTTTTTGCCTGGAGGTATTGGTGATCCACCGCTACTAGACACGGAAGCCCGTTAAGCGAAAGCTTCTTCTATTTCGTCCTCAACCATTTGAACCATTTAGCTCAGTGCGTCAGGCTACAGTTTTGAGGTCAGTGTGATTTCTTTCATATGCAAATGACCTCCCTCGTCTCCTATCATCATTGGCCTTGCTTTATGCTGACGATGTCAAGATATGGAGGGCAATAAGAAGCAAGGGTGATAGCATAGAGCTCCCTGCTTAAAAAAGACAGTGGGCTTCGGGAAAAGGTTCAGTGAACAGCAACTAAGCTGATCCTCGGAATAGCGAAGCTCCCGTATGATGCTTGACTTGCTAAACTAAACCTATTCCCAATGCCATACCGAAGAACTAGAGGTGACTTTAGTATAGTTTTCAAATTACTTAGTGATAAACCTGCACCTGATATACCCTCATCTTTTTGTCTTCCAAAACAGCGAATTTACTAAGACACCCCAAAAACGTTCACAAGACCAGGACAAATTACTTTTCAGCTGACTATCGACTTTCACATCGAATCATCAACGAGTGGAATTCATCACCTCAACATGCAACTGAAGCCCTATCTGTCAGCTCTTTCAAAAAAAGTTGGATCAACTGAGAGACTAGCATTGCCAGGACTAACACAGGCAACCTAGCCTCTTATCCTTTCCAAACTGAAACTGTAGGATAGAGTACAGTTCTAACCATAAGGATTGTGATTCGGAGTTATATGAAAACATTCATACAGTTAGCAACATCAGGTTGTACAGCCCAGAAAGTTATTCAGTCAAATTCGTACAACTAAGTAGAAAATACCCCGTAATCCACCGGATTTCCATTGGACACTGTTTATTGCTGCGGGTTGTTTGGTTCTCGCTAACCTGATTGGCTTGTTGCGTATGGGTTTGTCCCTTAGGAGATGACCTCATCAATGGTATGTATATTCTTTTTAAGTTTATCTTGGCTTTCCACCCCAGTTTAACATATAATATATATCACAGGGTTGTTAAAACTTTACTGTGCCCAAATTAAATTTTAACCCAACTTGTATGAAGTATACTTCATACAACTTCACTATAGTGGAGTTTATAATAAAGAATTTTCCACTAGTATATTTTCATAAAAGACCACAAAGTCATATAACTTTATTATCGTACCGTGGGTAAAGGGACACTAACAGGCAGTTTGATTATTAGTTCCGAACTTTATTTTTTTAGCTTGTGAGTTTTGTACTAAATTCAAATGATACACATTTGTACCTTCTGCAGCATGTTCAGGTAATGAGACATTTTATTCCAAAATCCCGGTTGCGTAAGTTAGTTGGTTTCTTTTTTATAAATCGCACGGCAGTATAAATGTCTTCCATTCACTGTAAATAAAAGAAAACGCATTAGTCGATTATTGACGAATATTAATTCCCATCTACTTTGTATGATTGGTGCATGTTAAGCCGGTGGTGGATATCTTGCCAAAGAGTGTACCTTTTTATGAATGTTTTCACATATCTCCTTAAAGTAATTATAATGTAGTAGCTTTGACTAAAAACAAAACCCTTAAAAATTCCAACCGGTTGTAATAAGTAACCATAACTTATAAGATACATGTTGCACTTAGTTTTTGGGAGACAGAAATTTGACCATCGGTCGATAATTTTGCCGAGTTTTTGAGTTCATAACTATGAAAGAGCTGTAGATAAATTACTATGCAATGGGAACAAATGCTTGTAAATTAAATCCATTCCTCAGTAAAATCTGATGGTAGCATGTAGTTTTGAAGTTTTCTGATCCCTATGATTAAAGTAAGTAAGCATCAGTCAAAAAAGATTGTAGTCAAACATAGATTGATCTGCGGAAGCTCACTTATGGGTCTAACTCGACTTAAATCTAAATGTGATATAAGTTCGTTATGGTGTTGGGTTTTAGATTCAGTCGTTAAATTCAGGAAGCGAGACAGTGGTTAATAGACAATACACAATGGTCCTCCGTGTGTCTGAATGGTGACTGCTCATGATAACAGATAGTTTACTCACGCCCCGAATTTGTGATGTGACAAGGACATTATTTATTTTATTTTATTTAAACACATAAATATTGGTGCAAGAGGGCACCAGATATATATGCGCCACACAAAACAATGAAAATGAGAAGAGAAAGGGGTAGGATGCATATATGAAAAAAAGATTGATGGTGGGGGAAACTGAAATGTACAACCAGAAGAACTCTCTCAGTTAAAGAGGTTATGACCACTCTTTATGCAGAAAGTAAAAGGTTACAGCAGGGTCGCCATTGACTTCCATTCTGAGCCATATCTGACAACGTCTCTAGCCACTGTGTAGCACCATCTCTCGGACCCCAGCCAGGGAGTCGTGAAGGACCAACAGAAGCCAGCCCTTTGCAGCTTTCCTTCATACCACGACACCATGTCATACACTGACCACCTATCCGCATTTTCCAACCAGTTCCAGCGTCGGCAAATAATGCACGACGTGGAATTCTCTGGGACGATATTCGTAGAACATGTCCAAGCCACCGAAGTCGGTGTTTCAAAATGGTGACACCAATTGGGCGTCGTCTCTGCACCCGAACACGTGATGCCGAACCTCGGCATTACTAACATGGTGTTGCCACTGGATGTCAGCAATCCTTCGGAGACAACGATGATCGAACACAGAGAGTCGTCTAACATCCTCAACTCGGAGAGGCCAGGTTTCACAAGCATAGAGCAAAACTGCTTTCACCGACGCGTTGTAAATCCGACCTTTTACAGCCAGACTAACATCACGAAAGCGCCAGATGGCCCGGATTGGCATAAGCCGCTCTGGCTTTCACTGTACGTGCATCGATCTCATCACTCACGCCACCACCAGCACTTATGCAACTACCTAGATACACGAACTTCTCAACTACTTCAATCTGCTCACCATCTAGGGTGAGTACAGGATGAGAATCCTGCCAGTCTTGTAAGAGTACTCTGCACTTTGAAGGTGCAAAGCACATACCGTACCTGCGGACACTGATTGCCAACTGATTAAGTGCGGATTGCATGTCTTGGGCATTATCGCACAGTAAGACAATATCATCCGCATACTCAAGGTCGAGAAGTCTTTCTCCAGGTAACAGATCTACACTGCCATTACTTACATCCATCAGAGCTGTTTCCAGAATGTCGTCAATGGCGAAGTTGAAGAGAAATGGTAAGATTGGATAACCATGCTTAACCCCACTGCTTGAATGGAACAATGGAGAAAGGTGGTTGTATGCCCTCACTTTGCCTGAGGTGTTTGAATACAGGGCCTTTAAGATGTTAATAAACGTCTCAGGCACACCCTCCTTCAATAAACAATCCCAGAGAACAGTGCTGTCCAACGAATCAAAGGCGGCCCTCATATCAAGAAACTCTACGATTGTTGGCCTGTGATAAATATGACGGTGTTCTAACATTTGGCGGAGGGTGAAGATGTGATCAATGCATCCTCGACCAGAACGAAAACCAGCCTGCTCCTCGCGAGTAAGTCTTTCTCGGGTTTTAAACAATCTACGAAGTATGACAGAAGCCAATAGTTTGGACGCCATCGGAAGTAGACTTATCCCCCGATAGTTGTTACAGGAACAATGTGAACCCTTTTTAAAGATAGGGACAACTATCGACTCATTCCATGACGTTGGAACGCTCTCTAGCTCCCAAAGGACATTAGCCAGAAGAATGGGCTTTTTTGTAAGGAAATGGTATACTTGTTTGTATGATATTGTGACAAAATAACTATAACAAAATGTCTCAGATAATGGATTAAATAATGTATTTAAATAATAACAGTTGAAGTAGTCTGATGAAATAATCCTGTAAATTACCATCTGATTTACTCACTTTCGTCAACTCATCTAATCATTTGCAAACTTTTAGGAAGCTTCTAGTTTCGCGAATCGTTTATTTAAGGATATGATATTTCACTACTGCTCACAATTTGTTCCACTTATATTTAGATGTCATCCCGTCTAGTGGAAACTGTTATGATTAATGTGGACGACTTCGCAGATAATTTTTTAACGTGTGGTACGTGTTTCAGCGGTTATAATTCAAGTGAACGTGCTGCCAAATTATTACCTTGTTCGCATACAATATGCCGTTCATGTTTGGATCGAATTCTTACAAGTGAAGTAAGTCCTAGCTGTCATTTCCAGTAATTGTATTCATACTCTAAGTCTTTAATGTAGCTTTTTCATTTAGTCATATTTCAGCATAATCTGTCTTGTACGAAATATTCTCAGCCGTATGGCTTTTCTACACCACCAGGCTTGAATTTCAGATTTTTCAGCACAAGGTTTCACGGATAAATTGGTCCCAATTAAAACCGCCTTTTGTTTGATCCAGGAAATGTTTCTGTTCGAGGGTCATAATTTTATGTTCGTTTCCTAGAGTTCGCTATCCTGTTACCAACTTCAACCCTAATTCCATGAAAAAGTCCGGGTCTTTTAACGTCTAACGACGATGGGTCATACTGGAAAATAAATCCCCATTACGAAACTTTACTTTTTACTGTTAACGTCATACCTCTTATTTCGGTCTTATTTTCTCGTTATTATTTTCACGTGTATTGTATTAACTAAGTATTAATTGGTGCTCACTGAATGTTAATCAGTAACTGGTTGTTGTGTCCAGTTGTTGAGTGTCATGAAGAGGAAGACATCTTTTTGTATACCGAATTCCACATATTTAGTAGGATTTGAAAGTACTATTGAGAGATTATTGGTTTGATACTGATTCATATCTTCATGGTTCAGTAAGTGTTAATAAAAATCCATAGATGTATAAAATACTCACATGTGATCATCCACTAACTATTAACTGCGATAAAGTCATTCTCTGAATTCGTAATTTTGTTTGAATCTATGTATTTCGCACAACAGTTTCCATACGGCGCAAAATAAAATAACTTGAAGATTGTAGTGACTACCTCTCACCATTTCACAGAACAGCAAAACCAGAAACGACAAATTACTATCTGGTGTGATATTAACATAGTGTGATTTATTCCATAACATGCCCATTTTGAGCCATTATTGTTAGTCTTCAGTTCAGTTAAACTGTACTTATTAAAAGTGAATAATCCAAAACTAACTAAAGAAATCCTTATGCAGCCTCACAGTCTCATGGTAAAGTATCTTTAGAAATAGTGTCATGTATTGTTGTAATATAATAGTCCTAAGCAACTGTTAATTGGACTCAGGAGACAGCAGTGAGGAATATACTCATTAAAATATGTGTTGTATGACAAAAGACTATGCACTCGAAATTTATCGCTCCATGTACTAAAGAACCAGTCATAATGAAACGTTTGTTTACTATGTAATTAACTTATATAATTTTACACAACCTCAAAGGTATTTCAAGTTGATAAAACTTTAATGAGAGTTAAATATGGCTTCTTATTGTTGGACAGGATGATATTTTACTTATTTAAACACAGACATTGGTACAAACGCGCACAAAAATATGTGTGCTCCGCACTATATTTTGTGTACGGGCTGGAGTACTGCCCGGGTGTCTGAATAGGAGGTGGTTTTCTTAGAGGACTACATCCCGAGCGTTTGACCCAGAAACCTAGCCCACAAAGCAGTGGAGCAGCGTTAGGAGATGCGGTCTCATGTTAGCCGGTGACCAAGAATAAGTTCATACGCCATTTGCTTCCTCAGGATCCTGGAGCCAATGCGCACCAATGGTTCGGAATCAGGGTTTTCCTACCCTCCTAGGTGGATCCTCCATACCCATCAACCTGGTTCAAGCGTCAGACATTTTCTTTTCCTCCTCTCAATCCCGTAAAGAACACCCACCGCGAGAAGTCAGTTAGCAGGACTTCCTTGGCAGTCGCTATATAAGAGTGTTTCGAAAAGGAGAGCAGACTCTCCTCACCCTCGGCCGTACTAGGACATTTGTGGGCAATAAGATAATTACCTATAACAAACCGTACCACCCACCATTGATAAGTGCCGAATACAAAAATCCATCGAAACAATATTGTGTTTGTAGCGTTTTCATATAAGTTTGCCCATGTTTCTCACAACTATGCAATTAAGGTTATTTCTAAAACAACCTACTCCATGTGATTATGCTTACTATCTACAGGAAGTACTAATATTTTGTGATGTAATGCTAACTGTGTAATAAGAGATAATGCATAAAACAAATATCAGTTTGTTCCCATTGTTTACACAATGTGTTATTAAGAAAGAACGATTACTCTAAGTAATTTTGAATTCATGTCTATTTTTTTTATAGACTCAGTCAGAGACATTTCGTTGTCCAATTTGCCGGGAGAATATTGCTATTCCGTCAGGTGGTGCAGCTTCGTTTCCTCCGGCTTTTATAGTAAATCAGTTATTAGACCTACTTGCTACCCATCGTCGAGATGTTGTACCTAAATGTTGTATACATCCATCACAAGAACTATTATTTTGCGAAACTTGTGATATGGTATTTTGCAGTGAATGCCGAGGTCGTAATCATGCTATTCAAAATCATTTGAATGGTAATAAAGAATAATTCCTTTAAATGAATTTGTTAACTTTTTAGATTCATCATGTTTACCAGTGAACAATGGAAATCAAGATATTACTACACAAGTAGAAAGTTCATCGTCGAATACTGGCCTAAATCATAATGTGATCACATTCAATGTTGCACTAAAACGTTGTTCAGAAATTATGCTCTATAAAATGCATTTATGTACTCAAGAGTTAAATTGTGCTCAAGAAGCCGTAAAAAGTGAACTAGAACGTTTAACAAATAATACTAGTTCATGTGTTGAAGTGAGTCGTCAGATTTTTTTAAAAAAAACATTCAACTTCGTGTTGGATAAAATGAATCTCCAGCTGTTGAGGGTTACGAGAAAATAATTTAATTTAATGAGTAAAATCTGTTATAATTAACTAGTTTTCATCCTTCATGAACATTCATTATAGTGTCTGCATGTTATGATACAAATGCTATAACATTGTATTTTACCTTCATTTAACACAGACAACTCAGTAATATAAACAATACTTGTTCTTAATGATTCAAATGGAGCTTAAGCTCGTGTAGTGTAACTATCAATCAATCCGAATACTAATGTATCATGTGTAATATTAGTTCTGTATAACGTTTGAATTTTACGTTTACTGGTATAAAGTAGTTTGTTGTGTCCTGTCAACTCTCTTCAACTTGAAACAATAAAACGTCTACAATGTTGTATAAGAACTCTCGTCTAAATTAGAGCGAATAGTTTCACAGTATTTGAGCGCTGAGTTGATGTAAGACATTAAATATATATTATTCCTATTTAATGTCTACAATGTTGGTTTTAGTTTAACAGAAATCTCTCTTTGAATTTATTTCTATAGAAAGTTTTATTAGTGTTAACCGCGTTAAGCAAAATCAAATTCAATACCTGAATAATATTGCCTTTAAGATGGTGGAGATTTGTAGCTAAATCTCAAAACGGCTCTTAAACTTTTTAAGGTGATAGTGGTTGGCAGAAAATTCAAATATAATTCTTGGCATAATCACTGGAAACATTAAGCTGTGCGGATAACCTTGACCCTTTTCATTTGGTTTTTGGCTGCAGTTTTCCCGAATGCTGCGGGATATATTCCCCTTTCATATCATCTGATCTAAATGTAGGTGCTGTTGATTATCATTGATAAAGAACAGAATTATAGGTCTATAGTAACAACGTAAACTTATTACTTTTTGGAACAATTTTCCATATCAAGTATGCGGACAACATCTTTTCACTTATATTCAGATTGGCCGATATATCGTTGCAAGTAGTCAAGAGGCCTGCGTTTTAAGGTAGCGTGATTGCTGTTTTTATTGTAAAGTATCCAACTAATTTCCGTATGATAAAGCTAGTGCAGTGTATGCCAATATAGACTGTCTTTCGATACATTTGTAACGTCAATTTGAGCCCTAATGATCAAAAGTGTAACACTGTTTTTCAAAGCTTAACGTCTTCGAAACGTTGTAGTTCTAGGATAACGTAATTTTTCTGATACTTTCATAGTTCTGTTCATATTCATTGATATCAGCATAAAAGTAATGTTAAGGTTATATAGTGTGTGTTCGAAGACAGTGGAGATCATTTCTTCATAAGTGAAATCATTCTATCGCGCAGTTTCCTGTAACCTGTATGCTTTTGTTCACACTATCTCATTGACTATCAAATCAATCATTCTTTATTGATGCAAACTAGTTATAAAACAGGCAGATGGTCGTCGTGCATCATTTGCCGACGCTGGAACTGGTTGGAAAATGCGGATAGGTGGTCAGTGTATGACATGGTGTCGTGGTATGAAGGAAAGCTGCAAAGGGCTGGCTTCTGTTGGTCCTTCACGACTCCCTGGCTGGGGTCCGAGAGATGGTGCTACACAGTGGCTAGAGACGTTGTCAGATATGGCTCAGAATGGAAGTCAATGGCGACCCTGCTGTAACCTTTTACTTTCTGCATAAAGAGTGGTCATAACCTCTTTAACTGAGAGAGTTCTTCTGGTTGTACCTTTCCGTTTCCCTCATTATTATTATTATTATTATTATTATTATTATTATTATTATTATTATTATCACACTTCCATACACTAATCTGTGGTCGTTATTGTTCTATTTTTTCTTCTTTCTTATACGCATGTTACATCCTTTTTCTCTTCGTATTCTCATTGTTATTGTGTGGCGCATATATATTTGGTGCCCTCTTGTATCAATATTTATGTGGTCAAATAAATAAATAAGATGGTCAGCCACTGCTGTTCCTATCTTTCTGATTATTATCATCCTTTATAGGTCTATAAGGTTTTCACATTTTATCATATTGAATTTTTTGGTTATTTCAATACGTAATCCGTTATTATTTATTTCGTCCATTCTAGTCTATTAACTCACGTTTTTCTGAGATATTGGCACTCGTTGAACATCGTCAAGGAGAATTATTAGACTGTGTGAAACGAATTGGAGAAGAGAAACGACGTGCCTTAACAGATCAACTTTCTCTAATTGAAACAGAAAGAGACTTAATTCGTACAGAATGTGATCGTTTAAAAGGCGTTGTAAGTAATCCTCTTTTGTCTAGTTGTCCCATAACTTACTAACTAACAATACCCCAGTTATTCTGTTCGGTTCTTGTCAAAATTTACTGGCCGACCAGTCATTTTGGCTGACTTGTTTGTTTTCGATTGTTTAACATTTAGTATCATCCAATATTTTTTTCATCTAACGTTGCATTAGGTTACTAGGCTGTAGGTACACTTCTAAGTAAATCAGTTTCGTTATTACTTAAACGTTCATGGACTAGACTGTGAGTCATATATGGGATGAAAAATTGAGGTTAATATCAATCACATCTCTTAATTTAAGCTTGTTTAATTAAAAGATATACTAAGACATCCTTCAGTCTAATGTTAGCACAAAAGGGTCGTAACTGAATAAACGTACTATCCACACCATTGACAATAAATTTCAACTGTATGAAACATGATTGACAAGAATTCTGGTTTATTGTTCATGTACGTCCACACATCGTATCATTTTAGGCAGTATTTGATTATAAGATAAGAAGTTGGTCACCCCATTTATTATTTTGTCATTAATAATACAATAGTTAGCTAATTTCATCATATCATTTCTTGACATCTAATTCTAATTCTAATTGGCAATCTTGAGCGATTACATGTAATGCATAGACTCTTCACTTGATTGGTTAGAATAATTTATAAGTTATCTTAAGGTTATAACTACGGTCATAAAATCAGTTAGTGGTCGACCTATTTGATATCTTTACATTTCGAGTGATATTTGTTTGCAAGGTTGTATTTCAGAATTCAACATTCCTTGTCTTCTCTCACCTCGAATCTTCAGTCATGCTTGTTCCTCTTGAACTGTTACACATATCTAGATTTCAATTGCTTTCAATATTACTTCCCCATCTTATACTTTTCATCTTGTTAATTTCTTTCCACTGTGCTGATGTGATGTGACGTGTGGGTTCTAGAGCTGATTAACTAATATCAAGTCTCTCGTTGATATTGGTTAACTGGCTGACCCAAAATGTCTACATCATAATATCCTCACTGCACATGTACAACTTTAAAGAAAGATCTGCGAAACCAAGTTACAGGCATACTATCAAATAGCGGGAAACTAATATCTACAAATTTTTAAATCGGTCGTATAAGGACTAGAAGTTCTGTCCAACTGTTATAAAAAAAGTAGGTGGTTTAACTGTAACCCTGTGAACTAAGAAAAATTCACAAATATCATAGAAATTATTTCACCTCTGTTTAAAACACAAACAGAAAGACAAAGTAGACTTAATAAGTATAGAATGATATCATCGCTATTTAGTTATAGTATTAGCAATTAATCTAAGTCACCAAAACACAGTGTATTTAGTAAGACTATTTTTGTATATTAATAACAGTTAGTATTTTTTTACGTAATTTTTTTCGGAGGATTGTCAAATTTTGATGGTTTACATCTCAAACTGACTGTATTTAGACAACAGTTGCTAAATAGGAAGTGTTGGACAGCTGCTTCACCTCAATGTGAGACTCAGCATTGTGTATCCACGACCGCACTGGTGACGGGATCCTGGGATTTCAACTTTCTCGGTGACCCCTTAGCCTTCGAACCAGTGGGTCGGCTCACCTCCAAAGAGTTCTATAATATGACGAAATAGCCTTCCGATGCTTTCTGGTTTTCAGTGACACTTGGGGAGAAAGCCGAAAGAGGAAGTTTAGTGTTGAAAGTCGAGGTAGGAGGAATAATGGGAATTGAAGAAGGAGATTGACTATGAATACAGTGATCCTGAGTGCTGTTATAAGAATGAGGGCGGCTATCAACTCCCGGTTGCCGACAACGTGGAAAGGTCCTTCTAGAGGTACCTGAAAAGGATCGGATTGCATCGGCACCCTAACTAATGATAGGGAGTGAAGTGGTTGAGCGTGTTGGCCGCTTCACTTATCTTGGGAGTCTCATCAGCCCTTGTGGTCTAGTGTGTGACGAAATCTCAGCACGGATACAGAAGGCTCGTCTAGCTTTCGCCAACTTGCGCCATTTATGGCGTAGGAGAGATATCCGTCTAGCAACAAAAGGACAGGTTTACTGTGCAGCAGTCCGTTCCGTCCTACTTTATGGCAGTGAAACATGGCCGATAAGAGTAGAGGATATTCGTAGGCTACTAGTATTCGATCATAGGTGTCTTCGACGCATTGCTCGTATATCCTGGGACCACCGGGTAAGTAATGCAGATGTTAGGAAACGGGTACTAGGTAAGGATGGCAAATCGATTGATGAAGTAGTGAAACTTCATCAGTTGAGATGGCCGGGACATGTGTTACGTATGCCCAACCACCGACTGCCCCGACGTGCAATGCTTTATGGTGTAGGAGCAGGTTGGAAGAAAGCTAGGGTCGGCCAGACCAAAACGTGGCATAAATCCATGAAGTCACTGACAAGTGGACTGGGCCGTGTTGGTAGGAGTAGACTACCTGGTTGGGATTCGCGAGATGATAGCAATCGATGGTTAGAGACCTTGAATGACATGGCTCAAAATCGTTTGCAATGGCGAAGATGCATCCACTCTTTGTGTTCTTCCAAATTCTAATCCTCTGGATTCTTCATGTCCCTTTCTTTTTTTCTCTTTCGAAATTTATTTCACTGGATCATACTCCCTGAATAACATCTTCAAACCCCAATCTTTCGGATTACTACTTATACTCTTCCTACTTCTACCACTATGGGATTTGAATCGACAACTGCATCTCTGTGCTAATGTGGTATGGCAACTCGAACTGATGTACGTAAGTACGAAGTTTTACGCTGTGAATGACTGACTGACTTATCGACTTAGAATACGCAGATGACATAGTCTTGTTTGGTGAAGATGCTGATAAAAAGCAAAATCTTTTGGTAGCACTGAGTAACAATGCAAGGATGTTTAAGATGTATTTCTCCCCCTCTAAATGTAAACTGTTACTTTAGGACTGATCTGCGTCAACACCTGAAGTAAGGATAGGGAATGAAGTAGTCGAACGCGTCGACAGCTTCACTTATCTTGAAAGTCTGATCAGTCCTAATGGGGTAGTGTCTGACGAAATCTCTGCACAGATTCAAAAAGCGCTTTTGGCTTTTGCCAACTTATGTGACCTCTGACGAAGGCAAGATATCCGTCTATCAATTAAGGGACGAGTATACTGTGCAGCAGTTCGTTCTGTTTTACTTTACGACTGTGAAACGTAGTCATTAAGAGTAGAAGATACTCGTAAGTTACTAGTATTTTATGACAGGTGTCTTAGAAATATTGCCAGCATCTGTTAGGATCACCGGGTATGTAATAGTGAGGTTAGACGCAGGGTATTCGGGAATGATGGTAAATCAGTTGATGAGGTTGTGAATCTTCATCAACTGAGATGGTTGGTTCATGTGTTACGTATGCCTGAACACCGATTACCACGACGCGCAATGCTGACTGGTATTGGGGATGGTTGGACGAGAGTTAGGGGCGGCCAAACCAAGACGTGGCCTCAGCGCTTGAATTCCCAAACTTCTAGTCTGAACCATGTTAGTAGATGCAAACTACTTGGTTGGGGTCCGCGTGACTATCGTAACCAGTGGTTGGAGACTGGGTGACATGGCTTAGAATCGATCACAATGTCGTCGGTGTATACACTTTCTGTCTTCCCTTAAACTGTGTGATTAAAATTGCTTCATATCTGTCTTCTTGTACTACATCTTTATATACAATCTTTCTTTTATATATTACCACCATTAAATTAACTTCTTTTATGAATTCGGTGTTCATCTTGTTGTGCTAATGAGGTATGGCAACTTGGACCGATGTATATTTGTGCCTGGTCCTGCGTTGTAGCTGACTGACTTCTGGTTTTCATTGGTTGTCTAATTAAAGTCAGTTCGTGATCTAAAAATTTCCTCAGACCTCTTACACTAATAATAATCATATGCTCACTTGAATAATGTCAAGAGGCAATTCCCACAATTCTAATAAGAAGTCGTGATCAGAGGAGTTCAACCATGTCGAGTGTGCACCAGGCACCTATAAATATCATTGTGAGGTTGTTATACAATAGTGGAAATTAATTGAAGTTACTTACTTACTTACTTACGCCTGTTACTCCCAATGGAGCATAGGCCCCCGACCAGCATTCTTCAACCCACTTTGTTCTGGGCCTTCCTCTCTAATTCTATCCTGTTTTTATTCAATCTTCTCATGTCTGTCTCCATTTCTCGGTGTAATGTGTTCTTCGGTCTTCCTCTTCTCCTTTAGCCTTCAGGATTCCATGTGAGGGCTTGTCTTGTGACGCAGTTGGGTGATTTCCTCAAGGTGTGTCCTATCCACTTCAAGCGCTTCATGATTTCTTCCTTCACTGGAATCTGGTTTGTTCTCTCCCACAGTAGGTTGTTGCTGATAGTGTCTGGTCAACGGATCCGAAGTATTTTGCGTAGACAACTGTTAATAAACACCTGTAACTTCTGGATGATGGCTTTCATAGTTCTGCAGGTTTCTGCCCCATACAGTAGAACTGTGTTGACATTTGTATTGAAAATTCTGATCTTGGTGTTGGTTGACAATTGTTTTGAGTTCCAGATGTTGTTCAGTTGTAAATATGCTGCTCTTGTTTTGCTGATCAGCGTCTTCACATCTGCATCAGATCTACCGTGTTCATCAATGATGCTGCCCAGATATGTAAAGGTTTTCACATCCTCCAAAGCTTCTCCGTCAAGTGTAATTCGATTGGTGCATGCTGTGTTGTATCGGAGAGTGTTAATTTTCCCTTTGTGTATGTTGAGATCTACTATTGCTGAGGTTGCTTCTACACTGGTCGTCTTCTCCTGCATTTGTTGCTGTGTGTGTGATAGAAGGGCCAGATTATCCGCGAAGTCTAGATCGTTTAGCTGCATCCTAACTGTCCACTGTATCCCGTGCTTCCCTCCATATGTTGACGTCTTCATGATCCAGTCAATCACCATGAGAAAGAGAAAGGGTAAGCAACCCTGCCTGACACCGGTCTTTACCTCGAATGAGTCGATGAGTTGTCCTCCATGAACGATTTTGCAGTTTAATCCAACATAGGAATTCCGTATAATATTGACCATCTCCTCAGGCACGCCGTAGTGTCGAAGAAGCCTCCATAGTGTTGTCCTGTCCACGCTATCGAATGCCTTCTCGTAATCAATAAAATTAATGTAGAGTGATGAATTCCATTCGATTGATTGTTCCGCAATGATCCATAGAGTAGCGAATTGGTCTGTACACGATCGATCCTTACGGGATCCAGTCTGTTGATCTTGAAGTCGGGTGTTCACTGAGTCCCTTATTCTATTTAACAATGCCCTGTTAAAGACTTTTCCTGGTATTGAGAGAAGAGTGATGCCTCTGTAGTTATCACACTTGCTGAGATCGCCTTTCTTTGGTATGTTAATCGGAAGTCCTTCTTTCCAGTGTGTTTGTACTTGTTCTTCATCTCGAATCTTACTGAAGAGAATGTGGAGTATCTTTGCAGTTGCTTCTACATCTGCTTTCAGTGCCTCTTCTGGAATGTTGTCTGGTCCCGCTGCTTTGCCGCTCTTGATTTATCTAATGGCCATGCTGATCTGTTCAATTGTTGGTGGGCCAACATCGATTAGGAGGTCCGTGGGTGCTGCTTCGATGTTGGGTGGGTTCAGTGGAGCTGGTTGATTCAAGAGTTCTTTGAAGTGTTCTACCCACCTGTTTCGTTGTTCTTCAATGTCGGTGAATACCTTGCCTTCCTTGCTTTTCATTAGTCCTCCTGGTTTACGGTAATTAATTGAAGTTAGGATTCATTTATTTATCGACAAGACTGTTATAACTTGTTGCCTGCTTGCGTACCCAGTTAATATATGACGTGATGATGTCGCCAATTAGAGAGCAACGATTTATCGATCGGACCATTGACACAAAAAACTCGTACGAGCAGTCTAGAGCACTTATCGGTCCTGTTATCTGCCTATCCCAGCCAGTTAAGTCCGGAACACCAATAACAACCTCTGCAATATGAATCATTATTCTCAAACATACTGGGTTTATATACCAAACAGACTGACCACATCGTACCATAAAATAGAAAATAACATTTGTACAAGATTTGGCCAAATGTGGCTGTGAATGTGGGGAGCAGTAATTAACAGACTGAGGATAACTCAAGAACGGTAAATCGTATAATAATAGTCTATGGGTCAAAATAGAGCTTATGATAAAAGGGACGCGAATATGAATAGTTTAGTTAGTTAACAATTATACAATAAAAATATAAGTATCATATTGGTCCATAAATAGTTCTCAAAAGTTACCATTCATAATTCTCTTCGGGATATAACAAAGACAAAAGCTTTTGTATAACTGTGGATGTCAAAATCACACTAAATTACAGCTACTGAAAGTAATGTGTTATTTCATAACAATACTATCAAAATGACAGAAATCGGTTTTTACTTTCCTATGTTTTTTGCAGGTGTAAAAACTATCTTCTGTATATTTCTCCTTCAAATTTCGTACCCTATTTATTCGTTCATTTCGATTTGATAAATGATGAATAAAGTTGATCAGATTTTTACTATTCAATCGGTGTAACATACTGTTGGTCAAATAATGACTAAGTACAACTTCCAATTAATTACTTTTCAGAAGACCTCATAGTTAACTAGTAAACTTTTTTTTCACCAAGTAGATCACTAATTTGTGGATAATTACGTAACCTAAGCGATATGTTTATTCAAAAGTTACTTCATATACACTGACCGGTGGAGCCAATATAACAAAAAGTCATTGACTTTCCATTTATTTTAGGCTAATGTCTAACCACCATCAGTTTTATTCACTTAGGTCGCTCTTTGTCGTTCTGTTTATGGGCTTTACAATATATCATAATTATTCCAATCAATTTAAAGTTTATACGTCTAAATTACATAACCTTTAGTACGATAATATTTCCGTGTACTTTTTGCACTTTTCTTTTAACCTTCAGATGGATGTACGGAGTATTACGAAAACAATAAGTTACCTAAATGATAAATTGGACTCGATTAGTGGCTTAACTGAACCTCGTGAAAATGCCTTCCTTTGTTATCAAGACTGTGTCGGTCCATACAATCAGCATAATCATATAAATATGTGTTGTACTGCCTTAAAACGCACCATATGTTCATCATCCCCATCAGTTTCTTCAGGAAACTACTCAGGAGCATCGGTTGCAAATTATAATGAATCAGACTCACCATCCTCTTCACTTCATCATCGTAATCATCATCAAAGATCGAATGTGTCTTCTACGACAACTCTTCAGTCTTCTCCTCATCAAGCTAGCCTTCCTGATATTGCTCGTTGTCTTTCTGGCTTTGGTCGTTTAGTTGTTAGTACAACCTATCCTGCATTATGTACTGCTCGTTTACCAAATGAAATGTTTACCCATCTGTATGCTAAAGTAAGTACTTTTTTTCTTTTAAAATGCTTTTAATATGTGACTTCACATTTTATTTATATAAACTGATAATTACATCGATTTATTGTAGGAAATGTAATTAATATCTACCAATATTTTCCAGTATAAACTATGTTCATTAGATCATATTAGTACACATGTAATCATTAGCCTAAATAATGCAACAATATTTACAAGTATTCGTCTAAAGTTAATTAAGGGTTCCAGACATAGTTTTCTTTCATGGTAGTATTCATCTTCAGGGTACTTTTAAAACAATGAGGAAGATTTGTAAAAACTTGTATATTTTCGTATGTATTGCATTATTTATTTATTTATTTATTTATTTAAACACATAAATATTGGTACAAGGAAGCACCAGATACATATGCGCCATTCAAATCTCATTCGATTTTCTTGAGGGCTGTGATACTGCCCAGGTGCCCGAACTGAAGCAGGTGGTTTTCTTAGGGAGCCACACCCGGAGCCTTTGACCGAAAGATCTGATCCACAAGGCAGTGGAGCATCGTAAGGAGATGCAGTCCCATGGTAGCCGGTGATCAACGATTGATTCGTACGCCATTTGTTCCCTCAGGATACTGGAGCCCATGTGCACCATTGATTTGGAATCAGGGTTTTCCAACTCCCCTAGGTGGACTCACCTTGTCCACCAACCCGGTTAAAGCGCCAGACATTCGCTTTTGGTTCTCTCAATTTCGTAAACAACACCGGTGCCACGAGAAGGCAGTGAGTAGGACTTCCCTGTCAGAGGCTATATACGCGTAACCATGTGAGAGCATTTCGAGAGGGAGAGCGGATTCTCCCTACTCTCGGCCGTACCAGGGCATTTGGGGGCATTACCTAACGATGTTATATTGTAGCCCGATGATGATATGTTTGGCTGGTTATTGATACAATGGGCAAGATCTCAAATGATTCAAGAGCGAGTGATCTACAAATTTCTTTTCTCCAATCGTTTATAATTTATGAAGTGTACTTTGTATATAAGCATGTAGCTTTCTTATACGAAAATATCTATTTTTCCGACTGTTTTTAATTTAAAATCATTTGAAAGCTTGTGTTAGTCGTTCGTTTTCATTAGCAGGAATCACTCAGCCATTTCGTATCACTGCATATCATCGGTTGATAGGAATTGTGCTCACTGAGTTTGACAGCAGAAAGTCCGTTCATAAAATCTGTCATATCAAAGAGGACTTGTGTAAGGTTAAACTTTCAGAACTTTCCTACGAGAAATTCTCGTTTGTATTTTTACGGTTATTAAACTCTTGGATAATCGTATTTTTATATTCGGATATTTGTAAGCGTTTGTTTGACCCATAAACCTTTGATATGTTTCTTTATTGTTCCAGCTATACCTATTTATTAATTGTTTCGTTTTTATATCACTCATGACTGAGTTGTTCATACATTTTAATTTCTTATTTGTATTGGTATGCGATCACGTATTTGAAGTGTATCATTTGTGTGGGTTTTGAGTAATAAATGAATTAAGTACAATAGTGAGTTAATCTGTGTTTTACCTTCTTTTTTTGGGCACTGGATCTCAAGAATCTCGAAGACGTTAAATTTCCGGCCTTTGTAGAGTTATCGGTCCTACGGGCGATGTAGGCGGATGAGTCAATAATCGGACCAAATAACATGACTGCTCTCATAATAAAGGTCCCAACTACATGCGGCCTAAAGCAATTCAAGTATTTCTTTTTAAAGACACAACAAGCCCCTAAAAGTTATATAGGAAAGAGTTGCTTCTGAGATCTGGATACCAGACAAACGTTCTACTTGCTCAGATAAGAAATATGGAAATCAAGATGCTGGTTTCTGGAACTGATATTCAAATGTTTATTCCTATTATTATTTCATATTTTCACATATTTATCTCCTTCTGTAACATTTTCTCGTAATTTTAAAAAAATACAATTGTCCTTAAAGTTAGATATCACCATTGGGTCTGTTTATGAACATTTTGTCCTGTACAGTAGAATAATCTTGACAATATTATCACTTGGATCAAACTAAATCATCAATATTGTACACTATACACCATAATTGTGAGAAATCAAGCTGTCATCTCATTGCTAGCAATTTTAATGATTATAATCTAGTTAAACTTTTCAAATCATAATTATTCTAGTTGATGGCACGTTTAGTCTTAAACTTGTCATTATCAGCATAATTCAAAGGGCCAGTCGCATATTATTCGCACACTGTCTGCTTTATTGTCTAGATTTTTACTGTCTTTGCGAATAGAAAAGTAATTGGATTATTCTTACGTTTTAAAATATTAGTTATTTCCTTTTTTTAAGAAATTCCAGGTATAACAGTATGTGGGTAGGTGGCATGTGAAAGGGTAACATGACTGTTTATGTTATGTTGTCGTATTAGGGTGATTTTGTCTGTATGATTTTCACTACGAACTACATCAGGCAGAAAACCAGTAAAAACTAAGATGCACTAGAAAATTATTTCATTATAGTTTCGCTGTGTTCAGCATTGTGGACCCACTATCCCATACGGGATTAAGTTTACAACATACATGCTCAATCCCAAGTAGGGGTGTGGCTCGTTGGTGCAACCATTTGACTTTCAACCAGGAGGTTATATGTCTGAACACCATTCCATCTACTTCGGCTTACGTACCCAGGTAGTATCATCAGCCCTCACAAAAACCTTGTGCCTCAGTTGAGTACATAAACCTTGTAGTTGATAAATAAGTTGCACCAAACATTAGCAATGACCTTCGGATTTAGTTCCAACCACGATACATTTTGACTACCATGTCGTCATCCACTGGTCCATATTGTGAACTTTTATCGATTCACAATATACAACTCCTATTTCGTCAACAAGTTACTATCCCGTTTTTGACTTGGCTAACTCCGCATATTACAGCTTGTAATTACAACTTTTAGAGGTCTATTTTAAAGCTGATCACTAGTGAACGAGCAGAAACTATTAATAAATTAGAGATTTTTTGTAAAGAGTCTATAATTTGGAAATATTTTTCACTAGAAACTGATATCAACTGGAAAACTATTTAAAACTAGAAAGCACTGAACAGCTGTTTCGTCTGTATGTTAGACTATTTATTACTCTGTGCACACGAGATCTAACCCAGTACCCTCAAAAAACCACTCAACTTAACAATGTTTGCTTTCTTATCGGTAAATGTAATATGATTTAAGTACAACCGATAACTCTTGTTTCGTGTAAAGTGCTGGGGCCTTTCTTTATTCAATAGATTTCACTAATCAAGGGATAATAAGTTTTACAACATCTGTTCTCTACACTTCTATATTTTTTTAGCAAACTTTATGCTCTATGTTCAATCTGTTGCTGAATTAGAGATATTTCAAAAATTATATTTACCTTTCTTTCCCCAGACCAATATGTTTCCTACCATTATCTATGCCACCTGAAAATTTCCTTCTTTTTTTACTGGTCACAATTGAATTTATTCATAATTTCCATAGGACAGCTCTGTTTCTATTGATGATGAAGCATGCATAACCAGATATTAAAATTATAAGTAATTTCAAACATGAGACACTTTTTTATCTCCATCTCTGAACTGTTACTATGTTTATGTTGACTTGAATTAACCGACCTGTACATGGTAAAACTATTTTATTAAAAAACTTTTTTCGTTTACTTCCTTTATTCAAATTTCCGGATACTTACATGTTTAAGTTGGAATAATTTAGCTATGACTATAAAAAAATCTAAACACAATTTCAACCCACAAACCTAATAGTTTTTATTCCAGTTAGAAATTCTTTTCTAAGACTAAAGATCAAAGACATTTTTGTGGTCTGTTAATTTATACATATTTGTAAAGTTATTTTATTTAAACATAATAACTAAGATTTTATTAAGTCAATTGACTGTCAGTAAAGCTATAGCTTTCTTTATGGTTGTTTTCAAAGGTAGTTTATTTTTTTAATTCAGAAATTTTATATTTCGATCTGATGATATTTACAAATTTGTATACAATCCCTTCTGTATATAAAACCAAAATTATCAATTATAATTTAGTAAGTATACCAGAAAACTTGGTTTTGGAATCCCCTTACGATCTACTCAAGTCTTAATCGTTCATTTATTTTGTTAGATAGATAGTAATTATTGTATTGTGTTACTTGATCTCCATGGTGTTTAGGCTTAACTTTTTATATTTTTCCTTAAGTGATGATGCTGAAGAATGATTTTCTTGTATAGAAAATCATTAACGTCCCATTTGAAATCGTGCTAGTATGAAATACGGCAAAATGTTCTTTTGGAGACACTACCAAATGAATACTCCATCTATCCTGTGGTCTGGGGTATAGAAATTATTTCAGGTAGTTGTACATTTTCCACACAATAAACAAAAATATTTATTCACAAAAAACACCACAAGCGACATTATATTTTCGAATCACTAAATACGGTAATTTCATCTACTGTCTCTCAAAAAATATTGACCTCTCCTAACATTTGTGAATAAGCAAAGCATGCAGTTCAGTTTTTGTAAACAACTTCACTGAGAGGCGTTTTTTATGATCTGTTTTAAAGTGAATACATTGTTCATTTTAAACTCCATTTTCTTCTCTTTTTAGTGCACTATTCAAGCAGTTGACTATCATGGTCGTCCTCAATCAAATAGCGGTACAGATCCTATTGAAGTTGCTTTTACAGATCCACGAGGTCACTTAGTCCCAACTGATATATTAGATATCGGAAATGGTTGTTACGAGGTTAGCATGATTACCCCATTTTCAGGCCTTCATAAATTATCTGTAAAAATTCTCAACAGACCAATTCGCGGCTCACCTTTCAGTGTTCATGTAAAACCGACTCAAAAACGTGTTTGGTCTTTGAAAGAAGGTAATTTTTTCACCCATTATTATTGTTTACGTATATGTTAGTACTTTCTTAATACCATACTATCTGGAGTATACTGGATCACTTTTTGGGTTGATTAATTAACGCTCTCACCTAAAGTTCAATTGACAGTTCGATAAAGAAATCTCTACATAACATTTTTCATTTCTGTATATCTTTAATCCATGATATATTCGCGCAATTCAATATGCTTAATTATTTCGGTTTATAGGTCACTTTCATGAGAACGTTTGTTCATATCTTTACGCAACATAAACATTTAAAGCTTACGTTTTCACGACTTGACATTTCTTGTATTCGATCTCTTCATTTTTCTTATTTTAATTTTATAGTCTTGTTTGTGGTTTGGTTATTATTTTACTTTACTCTTTTGTTACCAAATTTACAAGGATACTGTGAAAATATTTACTGAACATCTAAATCAGTTCCCTTTCTTATGGACCTAATAAATCTTTAAATCAAGATTTTACTTGTCTTCAGATCAACTAGATGTCTTATACTCTACTAACTAGTATTCTTTGAACAATATACCTTTCTCAACTCGTCCTAAATCAGAACAAGAGTTGAGGTGAAACAATAGTTATTCCAATCGAACTGAGCAACGAAAGATAGAGCAGTGAAAGCAATGTATCATATACAATGTATTGTAGAAGCTTCCGGTATGTTCTCGACCTATCAGTTACGATTGATTGGTTGAAAATGGACCAATCGGTGCATTACATTTTGAGCATGAAGCAGTCAGAACTGTATCCTGCTAACACAGGCTTGTTGAATAGAAAAGTAGGTAGCTTTCGTTCGTTTGTTGTCAAAAGTAAACATTTTTAACGAATTTCTAATCTAAATTAACATGTTTTCTTTCGAAACCATACATTTTCATGATTTCGTAGTAGTTTTGTGTTATTATTTATTATAATATATACTTCATTGTTGTAGTAATTGTTATAATTGGCTGGTGTATATGGTTTTGTTCTTTTTAATAATGTCACCTTTGATTGTGAACTACAAGGTAACATTTTACATAAAAAATTAAGCATGAGTTGTAGCTTGATCTTTATTTAGTGTTTAAAGTGCTTAAGCATCAACCAATAACCTGCTATTCCAAACTCTACTCTAATTACTTCTCTCTGAGCTTCCAAATAATATTATTATCCCCTTAGAAACAAAATGTGTATGGATTTAGGCTTGATTAACTAGTTACATAAAGGGGTTTTGTGGAAATTGTAGCAATTTAGCAGTTGAGTTCATGAGTCGATTAAAGCTAGACTACCATGGAAAATTTGGAAGCACTGGAGGGCTGTTTCGTCCTAGTACCAGACTCCTCAGCAGTGCGCATCCACTAGTGTTATGGGGATATGTATATATAAATCTTGTTTTGTGTTTTATCATTCACACGATTTCATGACTCCTCTCAATTAACATCTTATTATTCTCTTAATGAATCTTGATTGGTTGCTCATAACTAGTTAACTTAAAATATTATCTGAATGTTACTATGAAGAGTATTTGGTGTCTACAACTATGACTCATGTTCTCTAATAAACCAAGTGAATTATCAATTCCACTTTAATGAGTAGAGATGGTAATGGCCAGCAGTGGAATCCAAAATCGAAGGCAATCTTCACAGGATGCATATATGTCAATAAGAGACCGATCAATTGCCGTCCTAAACATTAATCGGATGATCCGAACAACCAATACAAAAATGAATTCCACTTTTGTTAGTTGAGTTCAATTGTCTGTAATTTAATAGGAGAAATAGTAATAAAAGCATACTTTTAATTTAGTTGTAAAATAAAACATACTAATTATTTCTTGATCCTTCTAACATTCAATATTTGTTTAATTAATCTTCCTAACTGTAACAAATAAAAATATACTGGCTCAATGGTCTAGAGGTTAAGCGTTCGCGCGCGAGACCGAAGGTCCTGGGTTTGAATCCCGTAAGTGGGATCGTGGATGCACACTGCTGAGGTCTCTGATACTAGGACGAAACGGCCGTCCAATGCTTCCATATTTTCCATGGTAGTCTAGCTTTAATCGACTCATGAATCCACCTATTAAAATAAAAAATATCTTTAATTTTATCAGAGATTTGTAGACCATTTACATGTCAATATTCTTAATAATGTATGAATGATCGATTGTAAAATACTTAACTCATAAGTGCAATCATTATGGATTTGTTTGTGATCCAGTAGTAGGACAATTAAGATAATCATAAGCTTTTTCATGTAATTCTTATTATTATGTTATATGAGTGTGTATTCTTTTTTATCATATAAATATTGAACTAATAAGGTCTATGCGTAGTGTTATACTCTAGCTTAATAAGGTAGTTTTTTTGTCTTCATTACGTTGACCTCCTTACACTTCATACTTGTACAAGATTTCTACAAGCACCTGATATCACATGAAGTTCTTGAGATTTATATTTTGCCATTCTTTAATAGTCATTAGTTATCAGGTTATTTTATACATTTTCATGACTAAAATTTTTTACTTCGATTTATGTAATAGGCTCCGACGGTCGAGGATTGATTCAACCGTTTGCTGTAGCTTTTGGACCTTATCCTGTTCGTCCTTCTGAAGCCTCATCAAATACCCCACAAAATAATTGTTCAATAACTGGTGATTTCATTTACGTTTTGGATACAGGCAATAGCCGTCTGTTGGTACTAAATCCTGCAGATGGTTCACTTCATACCACGGTGACCGGTGAACCATTATCTGGTCAAGCTGCAACTGGCATGGTATGGTCGCCTCAGGGTTTATGGATTGTAAATTGGCGGGCTAAGCAACTGTTCCTGTTAGACCCAGCTACTGAACAGGTAAAAGAGTTCAATACTAATATTTTACCCAGTGGACATTAATTACTTGACTCACAACAGTTTAATAATTAATATAATCATGTATAGCTTTTACATCACAGCAACCTTTAAGAGAACTTTCGATTTGATTACCTTTACCGTCCTATAGATATTTCCACGTTAGCGCTTCTATTGGTATATTTTAACTAAACAGGAGGGGATTTACACTGATTAATAAATCAGTGTCATGTTCATGGTATTATTCAAATCCTGTTCATCAAGCTGTAATGTGGCTACTAGTCTAAGTGACTCGGTATGCAGGTACTGTTTTTAATTTTTGGTAGTTAAAAGCAATCAGCAGGATACTCCCAACCTAGCTTTCGCCCTAGTTAGCACTTGTCAGTTAAAAGCATCTGGGACCTTAGGAGAACTGATGTTCCCTATACTATTCTAGCTCGAATCACAAACTCACAATCCGGAGCTTCTTGGGTCGTGGTTGGCCTCCTGTAAGACTAAGATATTTACACTATGATACTTACTGATCAGGGTTCGGATGTGAATGGAAATACCAATTCACTCAAGATTATTGATGACTCTTAACGAATACCAGGTTGGACGAAACCCGGATTCAGAATTTCTTATCGATTGCCTCCAATCACCTCATAAATCTAAAGCGATATGACATTCAGTATATGTAGTATGAAATTATTGGTAATTTCCAGGAATTTAGTTATAAATATATTCGTGGCATTATTAGAACCACTAAGTAATATTATGTATATTTAGGGTTTTAGGCAGAAGTCAAAAAGACTGAAAACGCTTCAAACCTTCGCCATTTGAAGTTTTTGGAACACATGCTGCATCTACTCAGCATCTTTTTACTTCAACGCACTGGAGTTAGTCGAGAGGTTGAGGAAGTTCGGACAAAGATAAAGTATTAATCAATTCATTGATGGTCTATTAAAATAGCACAGAGAGCGGTACATCTAGACCTCCTTATTAGGATCCATATGGGAATTGAAATCTACGGTTCCTAGGCCTTGGGTGATATAGTTTGAAATCAGTAGCTTTGACTTAGTTACGTCCACTTTTTCTCTATCTATATCTGTAATTCCACAATTTTCATTTTCCAATCTCTTTCACTACTGTTGAACTGTATTTTTTTATGTTTAGCTTCATATTCCATTTCTGTTTTTCTTTCTCCTTCTAGGTACTTTCATCCGTGTCAAGTCCTTTGTTCAAAGAGCCAACTAGTATCGCCAGATGTCCTTTAACTAATCGTTTATTCATTGCTGATAATGGAGCTGGTTGCGTTTTTGTTTGTGACCCTGAAACCAGTTTGGTGAACGTGTTTATTGGAACAAATACTACATCCATTTATGCAGATAGTGATGCAAACACTCCAACTAGACACAGTACTTTAATTCGAACTGAAGCTAGTTCTCATTTACCTCAACCTAAAGTTTGCAAATTGATCACAGGATTGTGTGTAGCTGACTCTGGAGAATTGATTTTGTCTACAGGAACGTGTATTCGAGTAAGTTTTGTTTTTAGAAAATTTTTTATTATGCATAGTTGTATGAAAAAAAAGATTCTGTTTTACCGTAATTTTACTGGTATTTGATTTGTTTTCATTGACAGATCACTAGACTTTTTTCTTAAAACATAATTCTTTCTACATTAGAATCTCATAGCTGCAGAACTAACGTGGTATTAAATCTATTCAAAAGTTCTCTTTTTTAAAGATCTCTATACATCTTTCAAATGTCAGTCCTATAATAAATACAATAACTAGAGTAAAATTATTATTCAATGGGATAATATTAGTAGTCAATATTTTGTTGAATCGTCTTGGTAGTGTTTTCTTTCTAGTCTTTATAATATGAATTTGCGTTGCTATTTACGGGATGGTTGGTTAAGATATGATTCAGGATCCTTTCGGCAAGATGCATCTGGAATACTGAGATAATGACTTCCCTGTGAAATTCAGACGTGTCACAGATAGTAAAGTTAACACTAGACTATTCAGACATACCAACTTAGACTATGATATTTACACTAAATGATCATTATTCTGTAGGCAATATTATGCTTAATACTTAATTCTTATTGAATTCTATCGTTCATTTAATATTTTCTGTCAGTTTATACTAATGAACTTCCTACTTCATACATAGATCGTTGATTAAAATAGAGCTTAGCTTTTAATCATTCGTTATAAGTCTGTTAAACTGGTTGTGTTAGTTCACTGTGAAATCAGATTGTGTTTCATCTCTACTGGTAAGTCGTTTCTCTCGTAGTAACCAGAATATCATATAACTCAGTTCATCATTGAAGTTATAGTGTGATTTTTGCCTTGTACATAAAATTAAAAAAAGACAAATGTAACAGACAATTCTTTAGGCACTTTGTTCTCATAGACAACTTTCTTCGCGTCCTTCCCTTTTTTTGATTATTTTTGTCGTATTTTCTTTACCCTTCTGTTTGATCACTTTTTGTATCCCAAGTTTTCCAATTGTGCATATTATAAGTAAATGAATATTTTAAGAAGTAATTTTATCATGCTATTTTTCGTCTATTATGAAGAAAGTTTTTTCTAATTATAAATCCTAGTTTTCATGGTTTACGTACAAAAGTAGAGTTTCTTGACTTCTGATTACAGTACTGTTTTAAAATACAAACTTTAAAATCACCAGATTTTGAACATTAATTATTAAAGGTCTGCAACAATCCTTATTCTCCACATTACATTGTCTGTCAACGAATTTTAAGGTATTACTAAATAGGTGTTACGGATATGTATCACAGTAATTCCTAAAAAGTTCACTGACATTCCAAAAGTGTTTTTACGACCAATCCTGCGGCAGAATAATAGAAATACGTAACGAACTAACTAACTACCTTTACCGGTTGTTAATAACAATTCTAGGCAGGGTTGTAGAATTTCAGTATTTTATTCTGGCATCAACGATATTCTAGGGAGATAGCTTATAGAAAATTTATCTTTCATCATGTTCCTGAGAGTAAGGATATTAATACTTAATTGTTACTGCATTTATGTATTTGAAGACAAAATTTGAATCTACTTATCAAGAGATTTGCAGTCTTTCTCATGAACTGAAATAGGTGCCTATTGATTGAATCACATTGTAAAGGATTTTTTAAAATCTTTACTCGAACACTAGTAGTTAGACCCCATAGATTCCAATCAGTGCAATGTAAAGTCACTACCTCAAGTCACATTCGTACTAAATCTTGAGAAGGTGGTTAGGTATACCAGGGTTCACAGTTGGTCTAAGATACTTGAAAATTAAGGAACAAATAAGCTATCCTAATACGAACGGTTATCTTGGGGAATGGATAATGGCAGCCGACACACAATTCAACAATTAGCTGGTAACATAAGAAAAAGACGAGATGTATGAAAAAAATTACTATTCAAGCAGAAGGACTCAAAGTGATACAACTCATTATGTAAAAATAAGCATGACCTTCAAGCATTCAGAAAGTCAGCGAAATAAAATTAATGGCAACCGATCAGAAAAGTTCAGAGGTCATGCGACAAACTAAATTAGAAAAAAAGAACTTGAGGTTACCGTTACTAGTAAGGCTTTAATATTATAAACAAAATCTGGGTAATCCGATGATTACCTTAACAGTTCATCAGGGTTGTTCACTTTCACTACTCTTATTTATTTTTGTTTATAAGATTTCTGGACTCGGTTTTCCAAGTGTTGTTTTTCCATGTAGTTGGTTGTATAGTATGTAATTTATTTGTGTAATGTGATATCATTATGCTCCTCATTTTTTAGCTGAACTTGAGAAAATATTGTAAATTATTTTTGGATGTATTAAATAATACTTTTATCCTCATTCTAATTTAGATATTTTCATCAGATGGACGTTTTCTCTCTGATCTGTTACCTCCAAATCAACCAGGTGATGATCATTTCCGTGTTCGTATCTCAACATTACCGTCAAGAGCTTCGCTGGATACTTCTTATTTTAATGCTTTGAATAACTCACATGACAATCCAAATTCGGAATATATAAATGCTGGTCGTTTGAGTTTATCTGAAATCCTCCATTCAAGTGGTCCTTCAAAGTCACGAATTCCTCCATCACGTGGTCAATTCGGTGGTGTGTCATTCAGTACTGCACCAACGGAGTCTGCTAATGGTCAAACCGATAAACTAGGAAAATGTATCCTGGCAACCTATTCAGATAGACAACGTTCTGGTGTTGTCGTTTGGCCGGAAGCATTGTGGACTTCCAGTTGTCGACAATCTGTTCATGAGATAGATGACAATATGGTATCTTCAAACATAATTACTAACAGTAATAATAATGATACCGTCTGTAATACTACTACCGCTGACACTAATACTACTACTAGTGTCCCTAGTAGTGGTAGTACTAATCATAACCGTTTCTCTGTAGTAGATCCAAACTTTCAAACACATACTTGTGCAATTTTTTGTCCTTTAAATAGAAGTAGATACCTCTTTAAACCATATTTAATTGAAGTAGACCCCTCATTTCGACGATTGGCTGGTTTAGTTACTTTATCAAATTGTAGAGATGTTATTGTTGTTGATCAAGGTGCTCAAAATATTTCCAGAATTCACTATGCATGAAATTGATTTCATTATTCGATTCTTCTGCATTTTTTTTCTATGATGAATTAATTCGCACAATATGTGATAAACATTTTTTTTCTCTCAAAAAAATTTTTCGTTCATTTTATTCATATCATCTATATGAATATAAACACAGCTGATATACACTTTTTTAAAATACATCTATGAGCTCTATTCAATGTCCGTTCAGTTGTATTCCACTTTTCTAATTGGATAGTTATGATAAATTCTTCGACAACGTCACCCATTATTACCACTATTATTATTATCATCATTATTATTATTACTATTACTATTACCATGATTACTATTATTACTCATGGATATTTTATGCATATTTTTTTATGAGAAACGTTTATTTTCTAAAAGAATCAATTCTATTATCACTGTAGTTTCCATAGGTATATATATATACATACGGTTTTACGTATATGTAGTGTATGGTTACTTGTAGGATAACAATTATTTCTCTATTGTACTGTTTTCTTGTATCTTACACATGTCAATAATTGTAACTTATTGTTTCACTATACAACTGTAGTTTCCCATCAACCTTAGATTTTACTACTTTCTTCATGTTTTATGTATAACTACGTTTATCGTGTAAATGTCGTTGGTTCTTTCTTGTTTCTGTCGTTGAAATGTTTCTCTCTGTTCTTTTCTATAATAGATAACAATAAGCCAAGTATCGTCAAGAATTGTTGGCAATGTCTTTCCATCACCTTCATTATACCAATAATGTTTTCCTTCCCGTGTTTTTCCCCTTTCGAAAGTTTTCTTTAAATTTATCTACATTATACAATTCGTCATTTTCATCATAGCTGTGTTCCCTTTTGTGTGTGTAGTACCCCAAGTTATTCATTTTTAGTCGATAACAGTGATAAATCGTTTGTAATTAGTTCATCCAAACTTACTTATTTCTAACCCAGTATGACTTCGTTTTTCATTAATGACTTCGTTTTTCATTAATTACTTGACGCGCATATATATATATATATATATATATATATATATATTGCTGGTATAACCTAAATAAGTATGGGTATGAAGACCATTTAACCTTGCGTCACATTTTTATGTGCGTGTTGGGTAATATAAATGAAGCAATCTTTTCATTCGCATTCATCTATTGTCAACTCTTCTTTCATGATTGTTGTTTTCTTTGTTGAGATTTTAATTTTCGTCAACTGGTATTTTATTGTCGTTGAAACTTACCTATGTCATGTTGTATTGTTTATATTGTGTACTTGTATTTCCTTTTTTTTCAATCCCTATTTTTTTTCTATCCAACCTCACTATATTATTTAAGTGTAGAAACACAAATATTAGTTGTTAGAATTGTTATTGTTACTATTATTATCTTCATCATAAATGTTCACAGGATTATATTCTTCATTATTATTACTCTTATCAGTATCTTCATTACTTATACAACTATTATTATTACTCCTACTACTATTTCCATAAAGATAGAACTCACTTTAAATGTTACTCGTCATTTTTTGTTTTCATCGTATGTCTATTTGGGAGGGAAAATTTACAGTTGATAAAGAAAGGACCATAATATGACCGATATAAATAACATGCATATATCTTAGCATTTATAAGAAACAGATATTTATTACAATTATATTACTAAGTAAATTCATCTCTACTGTACGCAAGGGGATCGTACGAGTAAAATGTAGTCGGAAAGTCTTAAGAAATATTAGGAAACCGTATATGTGTGCAATATTTTCTAGTAGGAAATATTGTATATAATATCTGGAATAAAATGAGTTTGAATTCAATATCTATGGACTACAAATTTAGGATTGTCTATCGATTCAATGTGTCAAAAGTTGAGATCGGTATTTCTGGTTGTTGATAAATAAGGCAGAAACTTTTCCGTATTAGATTTTAATTTTATGCTATTACGTTGTGTTGGTGTTGAGTCAATCGGTTGAAATTACAAAGCGTTAATAAATAGTAATTATATACAGGTCAGTTGTTCTTCTGATGTTCCTTTAGCTCAGATAAGGTAACAAGGGACAACATTGTATTGTCAATTCGAGTGTTTCTCTGCAATCCCCCTATTAACATCAGATATAAACACACTCGGTTGTATCATGTGATAATTTAAACAAATGAATGTAGGTTCATTATTTATACAATTCCACTGGGGAATCATATTAATAGTTTCTTCACATGAATATTTTTAATAGTGTTTGGGTAAAATAGCAAAAGCTGTTGTTAATAAATTCACGTCATGTTTGACAGGCGTAAGCTAAGGGTATGAATTGCGGAAGTATGTTTCCTTCACCCCTGGTTTCCCGATAACTTAATATTTAACTGCTTATTGATTTTGACTGTAAGATGCAGTTCTACTGAAGACATTAGAAACTTGATTTAGCTAAATGATGTTTCTATACAATGATTAACCTGATATGTATCTTCTGAGACAATAGGCACCACGTTGTTTACTAATAATCGTAATTTATTTATAGGCGATTAGTTTTCTTTGTATATAAGAAAATTATACAATTTTCCACATTTTTCTATGTTAAGAGGTGGCTTTCAACCATGAAGTCATTAGTTCACTGTCCGCTTCATTTACTTAGGCTTGGATAGCCATAGGGTTTTAATATCTCTCAAATATAATGTGTCTCGAAACCAAGGTTATAGGTCCTTGTTAAGGAAATGAGAACCAACGAAATGTTAAACTAATTTCCTTCATTTAATCTTTGAATGGATTAAAACTCACAAAACGTTTCAAAAGCAGATTGATAATTGTAGATATTCTGAAATGATTTCAGAAATACTCTAGTATATGACCAGTGTGTAGTCACATCAGTTTGAGCTTTTTAATAAGTAAATTTCATTAACTCAGAACATGTTTTATCAGTTATTTTTAAAGTAGTTTCACCAATTCAATTTATTCTCAAAATCTATTTAAGCGATTACTTATATTCATCATAATCTGATGGGACAATAATTTCAAATTAGTCCATTAGCGTATAGTTCAAACCATCTCATATTTACTTTCTGTTGAACACATAAAACGCTTAAATTACTTGACCACTATGTTTAAAATTATAAACCAGTTTAACATTAAGGAGCTGAAATTAATCCTTCTCTCTTTCATATCATTAGTTTCATTTCATTATATAAGTCAATTGATTTTGATAACCTTAACTTAGTCCTTTTAATTATAAAGTCGGTTTTATTTCATTGTTGAAGGTCAAGGTGATTATATATATATATATATATGGCATACAATGCTACACATTTCTAGGTTCTATGAAACCAAATTTTGGCTTTTTCGCTCTCCAAAATCTAGTGCAATACTTATTGAATATTGTAAAAAAACAGGTGTGGTACATCAATAGATTTCTGATTTAGAAAGTGAACCGAATTAATCATGAATATTGCCTTTATAATATAAGTTAATTTTATTATGAATCTTTAAAGTAACAATCATTGATGAAAGAATGTCTATTAAGAAGAAAGTGTTGGTAAACGGTTCCGAAGCATTTCATCTAATTCTAGTCATGAAATGTCATTGTAAGGCGATGCATGAAACAGGCTATTTTGGTTCTCTAATTGGGATAATCTAACTTCATTTAGATAAAATAATTGTTCTACTCATAGACTGTTACAGAATAAAAGATAGTGATTAATTGTTTCGTGGTAATCTAAGACTTCTCAGAACTTCACTTTCATGATAAACAGACGAAATTAAAATCTTTAATTCCTACTGTAATCATGATACATGCAAATCACTGAATTAAACTTCACTGTTTTACACTTCTAACTTGAATCAATCATATATGATACCTGTTTGCTGTTATTTATTTGGTCAAATTTAAATATTCTAAGCTTTGGAGTATATTAAACGATTTTAAATATTTTGAAGCTTTAAGTGTGATCCTTAACCTAGTCAGTATCATTTAACAAGGCGTATATTCACTTTTAAAGGAACTGATTCTACTCCCTGTTAATGTGTAATGAACTGATATTATTTGTTACTAAGTGTAGTCACACATTCAGTTGCTTTTAGGAGAGAATATAATTATACGACAAGTGATATATGTTTTGTCGGTAATTAAACAAAATTACATCATGGTAAAGACTACTTACTACATGTTGATTGATTCATTTGATTGAATTAGTATTAAAAAAAGGACTTAATCTGCTTTGAAAGTAACACTTCTGAGAAACGCATTTTGACCCTCATCCCATATGTACTGTATTAACTAATACTTCAATGAGTATTTCTATAGTTTCGACAGAATAACAGAATGTTAGTTTAAATAATCATCTAAATAAACATCATCAAAGGAATGTTTGTTGACTGTATACGCGTAGCCGTGTAAGAGCATACCCAAAGGGAGAGCGAACTATCCACACCCTCGAACGTACCAGGGCATTTGGTGGTATTAGATTAATCAAAAGTATAAAGTTGAAAAATCTGACCTTAATAAAATTAATTCTGTAATGAGGTTTTTATTCATTTATTACTTCATTTTTGCCAATTTGTATATTTAAACTTTAAGTTATTCATCACATATTTATGATATAAGTTTTGATAAAAATAATTTATACTTGTTGGTATGACAATATTCATTAAATGGTAATGTATAAATCATTTTATTGATTTTCAGCATAGTAACTACTAAAATAATTATTGATGTTTATTTGGATTTCAATTTCTCAAAGGATTAAAGTAAATCTTTAATCGATTTTTATAGCTTTTTTTGTAAAGTAATTTTAATATGAACAGGTAAAAGAAAAACTTGAGATTAATATTCTTACCATTAAATAATTAGTTATTTAAGCAATAATGTTATTCAAATTCACTTGGTAATGTTTGGTTGGATCTTTCCATTGATGTTTAGGACTGCAACT
>NC_031495.1:54162883-54171122 GCF_000237925.1 Schistosoma mansoni
GGGATTTTATGTACTCTCGAAAATCCAATATGACTGTTCTAAACATATAGATTACATGCCAACTAATGTATTTTCAATGCTCTACGATTAGGGTGATGTTTTCATGACTACATTATCAAGTGAATTTAAAACTTCACTTCATCGCACAAGCAAGTGGCTATCAGGACTCAGTAGCTAAGTGGATACTGTGATCGCATATAAAGCGAAAGGTACTGGGTTCGAGTTCCAGAGTGAAAATCAACTCTGAGATACAGGTACATCCAGCTGACGAGTCACAAATAGGACGAAACGCGCTTCACGGATTCCACTGTTAGTCACTATCCATCTTTGCTTATAATAATCTTATTCATTTATTGACTGAAACTGATTTACTTACTTACTTACTTACTTACGCCTGTTACTCCCAATCGAGCATAGGCCCCCGACCAGCATTCTTCAACCCACTCTGTCTTGGACCTTCCTTACTAGCTCTATCCAACTAATGTTCATTCTTCTCATGTCTGTTTCCATTTCTCGGTGTAATGTGTTCTTTGGTCTTCCTCTTTCCCTTTGGCCCTCAGGATTCCATGTGAGGGCTTGTCTTGTGACGCAGTTGGGTGATTTTCTCAAAGTGTGGCCTATCCACTTTCAGAACTTCTCCTTGATTTCTTCCTTCACTGGAATCTGTTTTGTTGTCCCCTACAGTAACTTGTTGCTGAGTTTAACAAATTTATCAATTTGTTTCTTCAAGGTTAAAATAAATCTCTACATTTATGTATTTCATGTAAATGATTCTATTGATGTTCCATAGGAGAAAACATTGGAGTTTTATGTAAAATAGATAAATCTTGTTTAATATTTTTAGTTCTATACACATATGAGCGTCAGTCATCCTTTCTATATGTAATAAAAAAAGTTGTTGTATGCAACGACCACTTACAGACAATTAAAATTTACAAATGAAAAGATAAAAAGGAATAAATTCATATTTATCTTACACCAAAATATTGTCAACTGATAGCCGTTATATATTGAATAAATTAAATCAATAGCTTCATTTATAAAACCAATGTACTAACTAACTAACATCAGTGGATTGAAACAAACAAAAAAATTCACTTACTTACTGAATCATATCATTCTCTGTTTCTTAAACAGTAATTTGCATTAGGTTACTTTTTTTATAAAATCACTAATGAAGAATTATAAACATTTCATGATTTTTTGTTGCTGAAATTTTCATTGTTTGTTTAACTGATGTTATATATTTTTTATATATAGTTGAAATCATAAGTCTATTGAAGCTATACCACCATGGAACACCTGGAAGCACTGGACGGCCGTTTCGTCCTGTTGTGAGACTCCTCAGCAGTGCGCATCCACGATCCCGCCTCACGTGATTCGAACCCAGGACCTACCAGTCTCGCGCGCGAGCACTTAACCGATAGACCACTGAGCCGGCCGGTATCCAACGGTGTTAATGTCTAATTTCAACCAATATACAACTCATGATTTCAACTATATACATAAAAGTTACTAAAAATCTCCATAAACAACCCACTTATCATATGCTCACTAGTGGCTGGCTCCATGAGGTATAACCTGGAATTCTAGTGAGAAGTAGTTACCAGTGGAGTTCAACCAGGTCTGTTGGGAGATATCAACTCACTGAAGACATTGGTGAAATGGTTGCTCAATTTCGTGGATTGGTTGAAGTTAGACATTAACATTGTTGGACACCGGTCGGCTCAGTGGTCTAGAGGTTAAGCAAGCTTGCGCACGAGACTGGTAGGTCCCGGGTTCGAATCTCGCGAGGCGGGATCGTGGATGAGCACTGCTGAGGAGTCCCATAATAGGAGGAAACGGCCGTCCAGTGCTTCCAGGTTTTTCATGGTGGTCTAGCTTCAATTGACTCATAATTTCAACTGTATATAAAAAATTACTAAAAATCTCCACAAACAACCCACTGATGTTATATATAATATGTATTTGACTAAAATCATTATCATAAGTCATAGAATATTGGACAAGAAAACTTTAAATATTTTATGTCAAACTTTAGAAAATTGTTTATTTCAATTCATTTAATAAGACTAATAGAAATTAAAAAATACCGACAAATTTATCTCTTTATTTAAACTTACTGACTTAATGAACAAAAATACGGTTATATTAGTTGTCATGTGACACTTTTAACTTTTGTCTAATTTTATCATCCGATGAATTACTCACTGTCAGATTCGGTTAAACAATATTTCGACTAACCACATATTGGCTCCACTAGTGAGTGAGCGCCTACTGAATTTTATAAAGTCTTTTTAGTTGTCTAGATCTCTAATTTCTTGAGTAAATGATTCATTTAACTATTTTAGTTAAATAACTTATCAAATAGGATTTGTTTCATAACATTTTAAAAAGCGCATTGATCTTTAAAAGGTCATGTAGATGTAATTACACTTTACTGTGTATATTTGAATTGAAATTCAAATCCAATACTTATCAGTTTGTCCTTCTATTTAGTCTAACCCTTTCAAGTCAATGTACCAAATATCTTAATAGTCACTTCTGAAGTATTTTCACTAATGAAAGTTAAAATTAAAAAAAGTCATTCGAAAATGAAAAAGTCATTTTATATAGTTGATATCATGAGTCAATGGAAGCTAGACCACCATGGAAAAACTGGACGGCCCCCCTTCTGATTTGTTTATATGTTTTTCTATTAGATCCTTATAATTATTGATAATTTTGTCTAGTTGTCAAGATAACAGATTAGTATGATTAATCGTCAATTAGGAATTTTCCTTGAGTATGTGATATGATGAATTATGAAAAATTTTATTTTTATGGCTTATCAACAAAATCAGTTACTACCTAAAAACATCCCATTTTTATAAATATTTTCATCTAACATTTTATTTAATTAATCCGTAGAAGATTATGAGCAAAGTTACGTATTTCTATTTGCAATGCCTCAGATTTACATCAAGTATCGGTCCAAAGAATGAGGAAAATGTTTAAAAAACTTCAAAAAATTGTTTTGACTAAACGATTGGGTTTTGATGATAACCAACTTGGGATCTACTTATCAAGCTTAATATGACGTCTGAATATCACAAACTATTAAGAGGGGATTTCGTTTTCCATGTGTATCCCTATTTAATAAAACGTTTAATGTAATTAAAATAAGATCCTTGTGAAATTTATCGAGTTTAAGAATAATTTCCCTAAACAACACTGATATTAGGGGAAAAGTAGTGAAATGTTAGGACATAGGGTTCAACAGTTTCCATTGCATTATGCGAAACAGATACCAAGAATGGTATAGAAAGATCAATTCAAAATGTTATGTAGTGACTGAAATTAGAAATCCAAACAGAGCGGAAATGGCAGTGTTAGCTTTCTCTTTAACTACATTCAAGTTACTTTGATACATTAATATAACTTCGAATTTGAGAAAAAGAATTGTTTACCAGTTAAAAGTACGTTGTTTGAAATGTCAATGAAGTTACACATTGAATTATTACCAAGGTATTTTTCTTATAAATACCTGATATAATATTTGTACAGTATTTAGGATAAACTATGGAGGTTGCTAAAGAAAACCACATTCTAGTTGAAATCATTAAATTTTAACCAGAATTAGTTGAAAAATACAAAATAATGAAAAGGTAGGCTTCCTAGTTATGACACTGTTTGCTTTTGTTACCAAAAAAACTTAAAGATTAACCATTAACTCACTTTGAATAAAAAAGTTAGGTTAAATCCTTTTGATTGGTGCTGGTTTTGAGAATCTTAACAAGATATGGTACATAGTAAATGAAAAGAATCCATGAAACAAGCAAATTCATATGGCTTTGCTACAATATTTTTCGTTATCAAGTTGATGTTAAGTTAACGGTAGTTGTTTAGTAGAAAAACAACGCTTTATTTACTTTATGAAATATAAATGAAAACAATTTCAAGCCATTAAAGTAAAGGATTCGCAAAATTTCGTTTTGGATCGTATTGATTATTATCTATGATGTGGTTATGGTTTGAATAATTTTTTTTCTGGTTAGCGTTTTTTAGCGAGTTGGTTTTCTACGGGATGGGGTCGCTAACCCTCCTTCTTTACCCGGGCTTGGGCCCGTCAGTAGCCCCCGGAGGAGCTACAGGCGGACTTCACAAGACACACTTTAAGGAAATCACCCAACTGCGTCACAAGACAAGCCCTCACATGGAATCCTGAGGGCCAAAGGGAAAGAGGAAGACCAAAAAACACATTACACCGAGAAATGGAGACAGGCATGAGAAAAATGAACAAAAGTTGGATAGAGCTAGTAAGGAAGGTCCAAGACAGAGTGGGTTGAAGAATGCTGGTCGGGGGCCTATGCTCGATTGGGATTAACAGGCGTAAGTAAGTAAGTATGATGTGGTTATATTACAATAATTTAGCATTCCGAAATTCCGATGTATATACTTTGTAAATACCTAAATTTTATAAGTTACAAGTTAGCGTTTTTAAATTTTATCGAATGCTCACAATGTTATTAAAAATAATGACAATTGATAGACTGCAATATCGAGTCTTATTGAACTATTTATTACTTCGCAAGTACAATATAATAAAGTTCAAGCATATGAAAACCCACTGAGTGATATTGCTATTCCCAATTACAGTATTGATTATGGATTAGTTATTTTTTACTGTTGTTAAATCCTTTGACTTAGATGATTTAGTTATGAAGTTTTTATTCTAACCTGTAAACAACAATAACCCACATCATGTTACCTACTTATTCCATAAGCCTTAAATTAGTTTGTTCTGATGGTCCTGCTTGTAATGGGTTGCTTTTTAAATGCTATTTATTCACTTATCCTTGTATTCAAGTTAACCGTTTTGTAGAATTGGCCTCTACTTATGTAATTATAGTTCTTTTATTGATTTACATCTACAGAAAAACCAACTGTTTCACTTTGTTTTTTGGATTGTACAAAAATGTCAAGAAATTGGATTGAATGCTTTCCAAAAACCCCCTTCTTGTTCCAATAAAAAATAAGAATTTTCGTAAAAATCAGAATTTATCAACGGTGTAATTAGCAGAATACAATCAACCTCTATCCGTCAACTTTTAATTATTAGTCAATACTGTATAACGTTCATTTCTATGTGGACGATATCTATTATACAAGTAAATTTTTCACTTATGTTTACGTTAGTGTAATAAAAACTTTGATAAATAATCCAATTTTCAAAGCTGATAAGTTTCCTAAATGAGCGCTTGAATCAGTTTCCTAAGCTCTCCAAATAACTGCAGGCCAAATTTACACAACGCACAAAGTGTGAAAAGGATGCTTTACTCCAAAGTTAGTTAGTTTACAGAAAATTAAGGGTATGTATAGTATTTCGTATAGCCTTTCGCTTCTAGAAGTAGCTGAAACCATACCAAACATAGTAGCAAGATAGGTAATCATCCAATCAGGAATGTAACACATAACTCCCCATATTTTATATATTTCTGAAGGACTCCTATTCAACTCTAACTAGATAAAAAGTTTACCTAAGTTTGCAGCGCCCATCTGGACTTTTCCGAGGGATTGTTTAGAGCCCCGCAACACCTTTCTTCTTTCGCAAATATGACTTCATCTTTGGGTCTGCTTTCTTTATTAGTTACAAAAAAAACATCAAATATATTTGGTGAATTTGTGATAATCTGTAATGTCAATCTTTTTGTTATTAAACTAAATTATTAGATACATAATTATTATTGTTATTATTATTCTTATTACTATTATTATTAATGGCTTTATTCAATATTGTATTTTTGGTACAAGATGTAATTATCGGCACAAAGTTTCCGTTTCTTATTTCTTGATCGATCCTTACGATAAATACTGAGTTATCTCCAGTTAAATGTTAGCACTTCCAATGCATATTTTCAGCAACCACAATGTCTCTGATTGTGCTTTTCGTAATTTGTACAGCAAAAGGTCGTAAACTTTTCATAAACGCAACGAAATAATTTATGCGATTAATAGACATATTGGTGCGTTAAAACAAACAAAATATCTAGATGGTAGGAACAGATAGCCCAAGTATTTGAGCGGGCCGCCAATTTAAATCGTTGTGATGTAAGATATTTAAATATTTATCCGATTTGGTAAAAATTTGAATAATGAACAGATTCATCTAAGATATTTAGATTTTTTTCAAAAAAATTATTTATTCTGTTCATTGATTAAGAGAATGTTAAGTATAAATCCTATTTCATATCAATATTATGGAATCGTAAAAATGACATATCAGCTTTATCTGGATGAACTTCATCAGCTGATGTATTTATTTCAGTTTCTTATTTGATTGACAAAACCCAGCAATTAATTAGCTTATTACTCTCGAAATAGCTTTTCATCTCTGTCCGTAATTCAACCTTGAAGTAAACATTCAATTGCATTGACACCTATTTTGTTTGTTTAAGAATTAAAATTTGTAGTGGTGAAAGTTTCGCTGCATATTTGGTATGACATGATTAGTGTAAGAAAAAGTCTACACCTGACCTTCACAAAAATTGTAAAATGTTAAATAAGTACAATAACGATCCTGTCAATCACACAACTATGCTACATAATACACCATAGTAAAGTTTTCCATAGAAGTTTGTTGCCTTATCATAAATAATGAGTAGTTACCTGAAAATAAACGTTAACCAGTAAACTACTTTGTTGTTATCTACTAAGAAAAGGAATATAAAACAAAAAGAAACAAGAAAATAACAAAAACTGTCAAAACAGATTGACACAATTCAAGTAAGAGCAGGTTGGCCTAACTGACAAATTACATAATGATAAGCAAAGAACAATATGTTCACGCTGTAACTTGGTTGACGAAATACTATTCGGAATAAATGACTAGAAATATATGACATTGATCAGTACTCAGTGGCCAATCAATTGTAAAATATCTTAGTCCTATACCAAGCGGTTTGTATTCCAAGTAACTCAGTTGTACCATTCGAGATTGTTCAACCAAGAGTTGTGGGTTCTAATTTCACTTAAAGAAGCAGTTCATACAAGACTGTAGAAATCCCTTCCCGAAGAGTGTCAGTTATCAAGAAACCTAAGTCCAGAGTTTTTATCGACTACCTTTAACCATTTAACATCCCGAAATAGTGCACGTGATGTTTTTGCACTTATATTATTGTCCATATTACAACTTTAAAATATAGAATTCTATCATTACTGAAGGACTAAGCAAGTTGAAACATTGGTTACTAATGATTTGTCAATCAATTGTAATATCTTGACCATCATGAAAATCTACAGCAATACTTTAATATCTAAAAAAAATTCTAAAAATGCAACGTACAAAAGAACACGTGATTATCTCAATGACTAGAAGAAAACAGCGAGTGATGTAGTACAGATCTGAAATTAAAACGGTATTAATACGATTACTTTGTAAGTCGATAGATAGACAGAAACAAAGAACATTGACCGTAGCAATTCATCCTATAACAGCCTATAGGCGTATGTATATATTTGTATATATAAAATTTCCTTATGTAGATTTTTTATTGGATGAATGAAAGCATACTATGGTTTGTTTTATTCTCCTTTGTGAATAATAACTGAAATAAGTTTACTTTAGTAGGATGATTTCTTTTTTTATTATTTGTCTTAATTATGGGTCATACCAAATTTTTTCTAAAAATAATTTTGGTTAGTAATTGTTTCTTGAAAAAAATTAATTTGTTTAGTGAAAATATGTTTCTCTCAAGGGTTAAAATTCGCAAAACCTAACCATAGTGATAATTGATTAATTATCGTTCAATTTTCAAGTTTTAGGTTCATTTTTTTCAACTAATAGATAACACTAATCATTTTGAATTGCAATTGAAGGATAATAAATCTTGAAGTTGATACTGATAAGAACATGTGATTGTGATATTTGTAGGCTAAATTTAATTTTGTTTTAAAATAGATAAGTTTGTTGAATCTTTGTGCAATAGTTGTAATTTTCATAGTTGAAATCGTTTCTTAATAAGTGACTAAAAAATAGAGATAATATTGACTATAAAACTATTAAGTAATTATTAGAAAACTATTTAGGCTAAAAGGATATGTAGACAAGAAGTAATCAATAAAATTTTTCTAAGCAGTTAAAAAGAAGAAAATAAGTAATAAATTTAGTTTAAAATGTTTGAGGAAAATAAGAAGTTTGGGGGAAACAAGCATCCGAATAAAAAGTGAAAGATTGGTAAATATCTTTCTTTTACAATGA
>NC_031495.1:54171322-54179359 GCF_000237925.1 Schistosoma mansoni
TCTAGCTTCAACTGACTAGTGGTCTTAACTATACAGAATTTATTGTTTGACGTTGAAAATTTTGTAAATATTATCTTATATTTCAATTCTTAACACATACTATAGTGTGCTTCTTATATCGATATTAGTATATAACGCTAGTCAGAAATATGTCAGTCAGCAAAAGGTAGAGAAGACCGAAGAGGAAAGAACGTGAATAGAAAGTAATTGATATGAGAATGCAGGAACAATGAAGTCTGAAACGATTGACTGATATTTGAAGAAGGAACAGTCAAGTTTGAGACAATTGATTGATATTTTGAAAATGAAGCATTTACTGTATGATTCCCATATTTTACTAAGATATTCTGTAATTTTGTGTTCAAATACATTCAATTGTCCCCGCTTATATTCTCGTTCACTACAATACAAACAATAAAATAAAAATCGGATTAGGTTCTATCAAAAACTCTCCGATTTTCTCCATGACATTAAAATTCATGAATCTCGTCTCTGCGCCCAAACACACGATGCCAAACCTCTGCATTACTAACATGGTGTTGCTACTGGATGTCAGCAATCCTTCGGAGACAACGATAATCAAACACAGAAAGTCATCTAACATCCTCAACATTAGCCTCCCTGGCCTTCACTATACATGGATCAATGTCTTCACTCATGCCACCATCAGCACTTACGCGACTAACTATCTGCTTACTACCAAGAAATAGTACAGGGTCCTGTCAGTCTTATAAAAGCAGTTTACACTTAGAGGGTGCAAAGTATGTGCCATACCTACGGATGATGACTAAGTGCAGATTGCATGGCTTGAGTGTCATCGCACAGCAAGACAACGTCATCCACATACTCAAGGTTGGAAAGTCTCTCCAAGAAATAGATCTACACCACCATTACCTACATCCATCAGAGTTGTTTCCAGAATGTCATCGATGGTAAGGTTGAGGAGGAATGGTGAGATTGGACAACCCTGCCTAACTCCACTGCCTGAATGAAACAATGGGGAGAGGTGGTTGTATGCCCTCACTCTGTCTGAGGTGTTTGTATATAGGGCTTGTAAGATGTTAATAAGCTTATTAGTCACACCCTTCTTCAAAAGATAATCCCAGTTTCAACTATGAAAATACTGAAATATCCAGAAAACCCCTTTCTGATCTAGAATAGTTGTAAGACAGTTATTCAATAATCGTAGTTTATGTAGACCCTAAATTTCAATCAACATAATGGTGGAGTGGTCTTTTTTGATGTATTTTCCAGATAATGAGAGGAAACTATTTGCATATGCATCAGTCATTCCTTCTAAATCGTGTAGCTGATTTGCAGAACTGATTTGAAATCAAAGTTTCTTAACTCTTTTATTCAAATGACTTTCAACTATCAATTTGGTTCTAGTCAAAGACGCTCATATTTCTCATCTCACAGTCACTGCCAAATAAACATTAAGTGTATGGTTCATTTACTAAGGCTTTAAAGGCAGCTTTATGAAAACATTTCTAGAGAAATGAGTAATAAATTCTTTACACCTTTAACCATACAAGTATCCTTGATTGTAAACGAATCAATGGTGTTGGAGGTATATAGTGTTTAATCCCATTTTTTTCGTAATAACAATTACACCTGATTGTGTAAAACGAGTTTCAAGACTTCACGATTAGTTTTATTTTTCAACTAAAAAACACATATAATAGTAAGAGGTTCACGAAATCGGAGCTAGATTTCTTATAGAACCTTCAGCGTATACTCATGAAAATACTTATCAAGAATCTTATATTTTCATCTATCAATAGTGCATCATATGATCAACATAGACGTATCAAGAGTTATCATTCACTCCAATAAAGTCCTGAATAATGCGATTAAGTGAATTTCACATAATCTGTTAAGCGGTAGCTCAATATTTAGAATGTTCAACTTCCCACCACTAAATAACAGATTTGAGTCTCACTCCATCTATTGAGGTTTGGGCAATGGCGTAGTTATGTCATTAACTTTGGTGTTTAGAGTGTAACTAGTAGCTAAGAAGTTCTCATTGTAAAGAAGATATTTACCAATCTTTCACTTTTTATTCGGATGCTTGTTTCCCCCAAACTTCTTATTTTCCTCAAACATTTTAAACTAAATTTATTACTTATTTTCTTCTTTTTAACTGCTTAGAAAAATTTTATTGATTACTTCTTGTCTACATATCCTTTTAGCCTAAATAGTTTTCTAATAATTACTTAATAGTTTTATAGTCAATATTATCTCTATTTTTTAGTCACTTACTAAGAAACAATTACATTTTGTTTGGTCTAATTTTCATGTTATCTCTTCCCTAGTGTTTTACATCTTTATAGGGGGGGGGGTTAAGTCATTTCAAAATTTACTAAATACTAACTAAAAAGTCCAATAAGTAACGTTTTACCAAATGACTTGTATTAATTCTACTTAGAAAAGAAGAAATAATGATTTTGCCGAGAATGACAATCAAAGCGTTACAATTAAATTACTCAATTCAAAGAATACAACACAACAATATATTGCTTTATTCAAACTACATATCTTTATTATCATTTTAGGTTTACAACTAAAGATTATTGAACAGATACTGTTTTAAATAATAAACTTGATTCCTATATTTTTATTGATACGTACAACTACGTTTTCCGGTTATAATATACTCTACGAAGGAGAATTGTTGTTAATTGTCATTTAATGATAATCCGTTGAAAAATTTAAGTTGACTACCAACCATCACAATGTATAAGCTGTTCATGTATACTCAGTGATTTAGTTACTGGCAGTGTTTTACAAAAAACAAAGACTTTTAAATGAACTATTCCCTATTGGAAATACAATGTGAAAGTGTACTTTTAAATGATTTTTCTAAACTTAGTCATTTAGCCTTTTGTAGATTTTATCTGGAAAAGTTATTCAATTCAAATTGAACATTTCACTTATATACGTAAAATGAACGTCTTAAGAAACTAAGTATGTTCGATATAAGATGACATCCAAGATTTATGGTATCAGTGTAACCTATCTAAATTCTTATTTATTGATTTAACTAATTACATAAAAGTTATACGAATTATTGATGAAGGTTATAAATGTGATTTATTAATGCGTTCAATAGTTTTCTTTATGTTGATTTACTGAAAACATCTGCGTTCAATAGAAAATCAGATTCATTATTAAGTATTTTGTTTTTGTTTTGTGTGTAGCTGTGGATCACATTCATTAACAAAGCGTCATATGTATTTTCTTATATAAGCTATCGAATCGATAATTTTTAATGATATATTTTACCGAATCCGTTAAAAGTTACAAAACTCATTATATCATGCTGAAATAATGCAAATTTTCTCAGTATTACTTTCTCTGAATTGGTTGGTTTAATTTACATTCATGAAGAACAGTGAACTAACCCACAGGCTTTATATATATATATTCATTTATTTAAAAAGTTTACTAGGGTGATAAGATTCTGTTTATTCGAAAATGAGAGAAAGTTGCCAATATAAGGCTTTCCCTAAACAACAGTTATCTTTCCATTACGAGTAATTACATTAATATTGGTGAAAAGTAGCTATTGAAAACACAGAAAATAGATTTGTTTAACTCTTACCTAAAGGTTTCTATTTTAATTTAGATTCAAATCAATAAAAAATGATTGAAAATCATACAATACAACAAATTAACGAAAATACCTTCAGTTTAGTGAATTAACTACGTAGTTATATCTTGTTTATTATCAGAATGGGGGTTTGTGGAGATTATAATAATTTAATAGTTGAATTCAAAAGTCGATTTAAGCTAGACTACCATGGAAAATCTGCAAGCAATGGACGACCTTCTTGTCCTAGTATGGAACCCCTTAACAGTGCGCATCCATGATCCCTCACACAGGACTCAAACCTACAACCTTCAGTCTCACACGCGAATGCTTAATCTCTAAACCCTTGAACCGGCATCCAATGATGTTAATGTCTAACTTCAACTAATCCACGTTATTGTGCGACCGTCTATCACTGTCTACAGTGAGTGACTGCCTCATAATAGAAACTGTTGAACTCCACTGGTCACGGCTTCTCATTAGAACTCCAGGAAACACCTCCTAAAGCCAGTCACTAGTGAGCACATGATGATTAATATCAGAATGGGGTTTGTGGAGATTGTAGTAATTTAACAGTTGAATTCATGAGTTGATATGAACTTATATTTGAATGACCATTTAGTACTTTATAGTTTGAAATAATCCTTTAAATAAAGTCAATATCCGATTAACTAACTACATCTTCAAACAGATCTAGGTTAGAAGTTATTAACTAATCGAGTCTGTAAAAGTCAAAAATTTATCCTTTAGATTATTTAATGCATAGAATTCATTCATCTTAAATTTCATCATTTCTATGTAGTAATGGTCAGTATAGATATTATGAAAAAAAATAATTTTTCAAGGTCAAACAAAGTATTAATATCGGAACATGAGGTGATTTTATTATTATTGTTGTTGAATAGAATAATCAAATCTAAAAATAAATAAAAAAATTAATTAACATAAAAATGAGGTCATATTCGATTTATTGAATTTATTGGATCTTACCAAAAAAACCCTATCAGTCTCATGAAATTATGAAGAAGAAGGAAGATAAGAAATCAAATGGTTTGAACTGATTTGAAAATATATTTAAAAAGAAATACATCAAAATATGTAAGGATGGCTCGTTGGCAAACTCAAAGAAGCCTCAAAAAGCCCAGAAAGAGCCTAAGACGTTCCACCCAATCACCGGTAGGGGAACATTCTAGAATGTCGACGTGTAGCTTCTCTATTGAATGAATATAAAGGACCCCCTATGTGCCTATTGGCTGTCCGAAATGATGATTTGCTTTTAGCCAAAAACTATAAATACATGGGATTTTTGCACCATATTTGACACTGTTTGGAATAACATTCCTACCTACTAGTCTTCTGTCTTCTCATTTTGCGATTTGGGAGGGTTCTAGCGTTCGAGTGCTTAAGTATTACGCGACATACTAAGAATCTAAGTTCAAGACATAACAAAATGATCTTTAAAAACAGTACTGATTAGTATAAGTATTTTAGGTGTAAATAATTTTAATTTCTTGAATGTACTAAATGCTAATATGCAGTTACGGATGACTGCATGAGTAACATTAATTACATGAGGAAACGAAGGGGTTTCGAAACTGTTAATTTTTTTACAAATTATCACCTTATATTAAAAATTTAATTTTGAGTGTGAAGGTTTTGAATGAACTGTCTATTAGTTTAGTTTTAAAATCATAAGATCTAAGTGTATCTGCATTGCAGTTAATCAAGAAATCCAGGACGTGTGTTTCTTCCTATTTGAGAATCATCATCTGGATATATATGCTAAAAGTGATCAATCAACCGCAATCCTGAAGATTGACAAAGACAGGTTACAAGTCCTTACGTGTGAGGAGGTTGTTTATGCAGACCAAGGTAGATTACCATAGTCACTAAAATAATAATCAATGAATGGATAGTTGGCAAAAGCTATTTACAGACTGGTTAGGTAAATCCCATGCTTTTTTCCCACTTGTCCTTGGGTAATCTCAGCCAATATTCGCTGTTATTATCTGAAATTTCAGCTCATATTTAATCTTATTTATAGCCTAGAAATTTTGTTTGATGATGAAAAAACATGAAAATATCTTCATTACATAGAAGTAAATGGATGAATCTTTAAACACATATATCATTTTTACTTGTAAATATAATTTTGAAGTGTGAAACTCATATAGATTAAATGTATGAATAACTGTGATTACGTAAATTCAGAGGGCCATAAATAACGAAGACTGAGTCACATATGTTTAACGATTCGTTATAATACTTCTAGAATATTTTACTTAGTCGATTTGATTCTGGTTACTTGAATTAATTCTTTTCATTCGAATCATTGTATTTCAAATGCCATTCATCAGATTGTTGAACATATATATGTGGATTATCCAAACTGGGCAACTTCGGAAGCTGAGATATTTTATTTTAGCACTGTCTCACCGTCTACCTTTGTTTTCAGTCTGGTTATGATTGTGTTAAAAATATTTATTCCAGAATAGCAGGGTCAGCATTTCGTGCTGCACATGTCTAACTTCAGTCAGTTTGCAATATTGTACGAATTTAGTGCTTGCCACGAGATCAAATTTCTTGGCTTCGATTCCCGGAAGGGTCATGATATAACACTACTAATGAGTCCCATAACAGAACGAAACAACTGTTTAGTGCTCCCTAGTTTACAGTAGTTGTTTAACTGAAACCATTCAGTAAAGTAAACGAAGTAAATCCAAAAATTTTCACTAATTTTCCATGCAAACATAAATTTATCAAAAGTCATAAAAATTAATGTTCAAGTCATAACAAATGTTTATTAAAAGTTTTAAAATAAGTAATTAAGGTAAAGAGTGGAATTCACCAAGTAGTGGACTCCATGATGAATTTCTATCATTTTTTCATGATAAGCTGTTCATTCCATGTAGTACTAAGCGGTTCATTATTATCCACTAAATGAACTCTTTACAATTGATTTGTCCAAGTTCCAACGTTATACTAGTTTAGAACCATGATAAGTAGACAAATAATTGATTGATTGATATCCTTCGATAATCTTATATCAGATATGCTGAAACGATTTTTAAACAGTCAAAGAAAAGCAAACAAATACACTTTCATACATAATTACAGCAGCTGGGAGAATACAAGATTTTAATATGTATAGAAATTGAAAGATTATTTAGCACTGAACGTAAATTGAAATGAATTTAGTCGAAGTTTACCAAGCAATAGATTCAAAGTAATTTCAAACACTGAAAAGCTACTACCATTAGCAAATTACACTAAATGTTAAGTGTAACATTTCTATATTGGAATTTAATAAATAACATAATGAAATCTGTGTGTGTATGAATTACACTGGTATACACAGTTGTACTAATCAATTTGATTACACAATTATTACCCATTTTATAATTGTAGATAAACAATCTGTTCAGGGTATTTAACATTAGAATATTAAAATACACTGTATTTTTAAGTTGCGCTGTTGTACAATGTAGAAAGTCATGTGTTTAGTATTCACATGCAAAGAGATTTAAGGGTGTTTTTCTGAAATCCTTTAATAGCATAAATAATTAAATTCTTTATAAAATTTCATTCATTACGCATAAATCAACAAGATATTATCAATATAATAATGAAAAGAATTCCATTTATTTTGAGTTTGTACGTCATTTCAATTAGTATGGCTTCCAGCCCATTCCTTGTTTTCCTAATTGAGGAGGAGTTCATACCAGTGTCGAAATTGGAAGACTACTCAACTAAACATAGTATTAGTTCATTTTTGTATTGGTTATTTGGATCTTATCACTGATATTTAGGGCTGCAAATGTACATTCTCATATTGACATATTTGCATCTTGTAAAGATTGCCTCGATATTGCCTTAAATCACAAGCATTATTAACAAAGATGAATAGTAGCTAGCAGTGGAATCCAGGACGCGAGTTTATTCCTATTTGGGACTCGTCACCTAGATGTATCTGCATCTCAGAGTTGATGTTCATGCCAGGACTTGAACCCAGTACCGTTCAATTTAAACGCCATCGTGTTATCAAGTCCCGGACACATTCCTCTCTCATAGTGTATTCGTTAGTGTTCATTAATGCACGCACATGATGTGACGTCATAATGATCTGATGATCTCACCGATGGTAAGAATATTGTTAGCAGAACCTTAACTTAACTAAGACTTCTTTCTAACATGAGAATTTGGGTACAAATATAAAAAAGTCAATAACTTATAATGTAACAACTTAAATCGATTAAATATTAAACATACTACAGGTCTTCGTATCTCCCTCAAATTAGTATCCCTTTCAGCTTCTAATGCCATAGCAACAGTAAGAAGATCCAAATTTGTTTCAAATGAATAACGTTGGATTAAACGTAAAGGAATATTTGCTCGACCAGTCTATGAAAAAAATAGAAAATGAAAGATAATTGAACAATTCAACA
>NC_031495.1:54179559-54214360 GCF_000237925.1 Schistosoma mansoni
CACTGTATTTTTAGAAAAATTTTCCAAACAAGACTTAATTGTGTTTATTGGTTGGCAAGGGCCCAAATAAATTTAAGTTCATTATGTGATCTAGTTGAGCTCAGAAATATAGAATAGTTCAACCAAGTAAATACATCAAAAATGAGAAATTACACAACTATCCATAGTAAGGCTGAAAGATGTATATATATTCTCCGAAACATCAGACCTGAGCAACCAAGGACTATTTGGACATGGATGTTCTCCGCATAAAATATATTATATATTGAACAGTATCACATTTTAGATAAAATAATTTCTATAGGTTGATAAAAATCAGGTTTCTAAAGCATAAACCTCATATTTTACCAAGTGACATAAAATAATAACTTTTACCCACCATAAAAACCATATCAATGTAAAATAATTGATTTTACTATTCGATATGGAATTTTAGAAATTCTGCAGAAATAATACGGTTAGGTATTTTCAAAACAACAACATAAACAATCAATTTGGCTGATGTTAATATTCATTGTTGTGATAATTGAATATGTAGTCGTATGCCATGTTTTCTTTTATTTTTTACTGTAAATGTAAAATAGTTATATAGGAGACTTAGTAATAACTTAACTGATTTATCAATGTTAGGTTATTAATAAGTAACAAAATGTGATTCCAGTCGAAAAAATTCCATGGTCCAAACATATAACATGAACTGCCTTAGGCTGTCTAGAACCTTTAATAGTTGAATATTCAATATGTATCTTCAAAATGTTATTACAACGTACAGATATATAAAACTGATAAGTCTTGGTAATTGAATGCTCGATCCGATTTACTATACGCTTCTAATAACCCCAGATTAAATACATACAACAAACTGAACATAACAGAAAAGCCGCGAAGTGCAAAAAGCAAAGACTGATGATAAGGATTTATTTGACTAACAATATTATTCGTAATGGTTTGGGCACACATTACATTTATATCATTCATTTACATTTGGATTAACAGTCAGATTTGTCTAAATTGAACTGAGTTGGGTTTAAAAATAATAAACCCAATTTCAACCCCACTACTTCATATTACAAATGTATATATTTTTCGTATCCACATTTTGAAGCAGAAATTAATACAGCGACAGGTCATATGAATTCACCTTGACCGAGAATAACTCGACATCGACAAGTCCAGACCCATTATGATATTGATTGTATTAGAAATATTCTTGATTGTTGCCTTTATACCATTGAATCTTGAGTTAATTTAATTCGGTTATTTATTAACCCTGAAGAAGTGGCTAACATTAAGTCAAGAAACGTCATAAATACAATTTTTCTACTCATTGGAATGTAACAAAAACATATTTATTATTAATAATTTAGTAACTTACTGTGTGGACATATATGTACAATATTACACAATTATTTATTTATAATCCCTCTTAAGGTGTGAATACATGGAACAGACAATTGGCAAAAGTCATTTTTATAAATCATTCACACTCTGATTGATTAAGTTATAGCTGCCCACATCAATATGATAAAGAAATCTGTTTTTAATAAGTTGATCCCTTATAGGTAACCAACATCAGGTTTAATAATTTTATTGTTATTGTAGTTATATCAATCAAGTTCCGATGTCCCCATTGGTTTAGGTAGTCAAACATTCCCAGGTACTCTATTTAGTGTTAGGTAGTTAATTAATAAGTATGAGTGACTGAACTGCAGTTTTTTACAAGTTTTTACTTATCAGTAAGACGTATATGCAGTCTTAAAAAGTCTGATGTTTCTGTGAAATTCAAATGCATATTAACCAATCCTTCAGTCAGATAAGCCGTACGCGCAGTTAACTAACCACTTGGTGGTAATTATTGTAATGTTCCTGGTTTTCATTGAACTAAATAGATCGAGATGCAATGTGATGATGTAATAATATCATTGAATTCGCAAACACGGATTGCTGATGTATGAGAAATAACACTTAACTTAGGTCTGTAGTCTGTTACAGTCAGCTGACGGTTTCTAAACGAAACTAGGCATTGATGTCCTTGATTTCCACTATTATTGACTATGCAAAGAAAAAATAAAAATGTTCCTATCGGACTTCTGCTACTTTTAGTTAACACAATCTAGTTTTTTTTCTAAAACAGAAGTATTTGATTAAATGTCGTTTACAAAGCGGACTTTAAATAAAAGGTAAAGTGGAAATTTCACGGTACATATGAATAGCATTCCATAATATTTGTTTTATAAACAAAGTGGTTGTTTACAATCTGTACAGATCAGGTCATAATTTTGCTTGAGTTCTGACTTTCAAAACAAAACATGTTTTCGAATACATAATGTACACGTGATTTATTGAAGAACATATCTTAAAAAGGAGAATGTTACATGAATTGTGAAATGGATGTTTTACATCTGTTAAGTGTATTTTACATATAAACATGAAAAAAATCCGTGATAGAAGAAGAAGGTAACGCTCTTTCATCAATATTTATATGTGTACTAGGAGTTAAATAGTTTTTGAATACCTCAGATGCTACTTTATGTAGTGCCATTTGTTAATATTTGTTTGATGTTGCTTACAAATCCCCTGAATCCAACAGCTTTTCAGAGCCCTACTTTCTTGAACAAATAATTAAACTGATAAGTCAATATGAGTGAATACTACATTCATACGTAATTGATTTAAAAGACACTACAAATCAAGAAGTATTGAACAACCTATACAGTCATATAGTAAAATATTATAACAGAATAGAAAAAAAGTCCTCAACAATATGGTTTTAAGTCCTTATATGTTAGTCTGAATTCTTGATGACATGGAAGACTACAAAAAATCTTAAAAATCAAGTCTTAATTACACCGGTTGGCAAATGTCCTACGAAATCTGAACCCAATAATCATCTTTTTAGATGAGTTTCAACCATGTTTATTTTTGTGTAAAACATTTTGTAAATAATTGTATAATTTTGTTATATCAATTCACTAATATTTTGATGACCAGTTATTTCATCATCATCAGATATTTATTCATCGAGGCGTTGGATTATTAATTTGAGTTTCATAAGCAATCAAATATATTTACCTTGTTCTCATCAAGTCAAGTGATTGACTGTGCACTTATAGTCACATACTATTTCTTCTAACATAACGTCTGAAAGCAATGTGGTTAACACAACTTATTCACCGTAATGTCTATTAGGATGATTTTTTTATCCATTCTATTTTAACTCGTTCATCATCCTTACATCTTTTACAGATAAACAATAAATGTCAGTTATTCATGAGTGACTCACTATTATAGTGAAAATGTTTTGTTTATGTATCTATTGAGACCGACAGATTATAAAACTTTATAATTTGAGATTTTGTTTGTATGATAACATACAGTTATTTGAACCAAGTTTACCACACTTTCTCTCTGTATATGTAGATCATGTTACAAACACTTAATACCAGTGTCGTCTATAAGTCGAGATAAATCAAGCGTTCAATGTTTCTTGGGTTTTTTTTAAGGTTTTGAAAATATTGTCGTTCTGTCTGCTAATCACTAAATATTTAGTTATCTTACTTGAAAAATCGTTTCTTCTATGTAAGGAAAGGTTTCAATGTAAGTGCTCAGAAAATGTTTCACAAATCTTTCTCTTGATCCATTCAAAATAAATGCTTTCACATTTACAAAAATAAGTGCACTTGAGGGTGACCTTAAAAGGATATTGAAATACTTTGTTTTAATGGACACCGGTTTTTGTGGCAAACCAGTTAAATAATGAGAAGTGTGAATAAGACATAGTATGAGATAGAGTATAAGTGAGATTGAATTAAATTTACTATTGCTTTTGGTTTAGGAGTGTTGTTTGGTCCAAATAATGTTCAACGAACAATACAGGTAGTCCTTTAGATGCACCACCTGTTTAGTGGCTAGCATAACCGCCTAGTAAAGAAATACAATTTATATTTAAAGAAAATTGGATTAATGAGGTATAATTAACTCTGTCGATCAGAACTACTGAGGTGACAGACTTTTATCGTCACAAATAGAAGTTTAGTCACAAAAAGCACAATGTCCGAAAATTTCAAACTGACGACCAGCTAGTTCACGATTTTGTGTCACATCTTAGACTGACTCACATGAAATATGTTAAAATTAGCTATAGATTTAATGAAACATGTTACGCTAAGGTAGTTTGTGTCTGCAGTTCACTTACAAATGCCTCAACATAATGAGAACCAAAAGCTTTGTATGCCGAAAATCTCGTCTTAACCTTGAAAAAACTCTTTCAAAGACTTTAGGATAATTAAGTTACTATTTGATGAATCGTGTGATCACCTAACTTCGGTTGATTTTTTTCACTTCTTAACAAAATTATCTTTCATTTCTATGCTCTAAAAATTAGAGCGAGTTACTATTGAATTCATGGATGTGTGAATAGTTCTTCAACTTGGTTATAAAACCCCATCATAGCTACATTAAATAAAAAGGATACAACTTATCGATTAAATTACATGTTGATAAGCTACTCAATCACACTAAACCAATATGACCAGAGTTCTAATTTAAGTGAATTGTATGTTAATGACTTAGCAACATGTGAGATCTCCAAACCCTGTACACACTAGAAGTTATAAAAAATCAAACCTGTTAACTTGACAAAATTATTTTGAGCAGTAAGATGCTGAGAGTTAGCAGATATAAGATAAGTGATTTATCCTTTGAATAACCAATTCTAGATGAGTCATATATTTAATTTTTACTAAATACAACCTGAATTGTGGTTTCCACTATAGAAACTAATTAGAAATGATTCATACAGAATAGTTTACATTTATGTCAATCATTTTCCTCTACTAAACTAAATAAACTGTTTTATAGGCTTTGAATATTTCACATAATAACCAAGTAATTCAGATACTACTAGAGTCCATTTAAATTACAAATTTAACCTCATACCAAGAGAGTTATATACCTTACCAATATACCATTCAACTGGACACTTTTTATGATACATACCGCCAACCGATTGAGACAATTTACTATTTAGGTTACTTTATCAACTGATAAATTTAAAGTGAACAACTTAAGAATAAATTAAAGCTTGTATTCTATCAATCATAAAAAGTAAATTAAAGTTAATAAACCAAGATCGTATGATTTGCACTAATTTATCATTGGTTAGTGAGTAATGTCTCTGAACTACGTCAACCAAGTTTATAATTTATGTAACTGGCATTTTAATTTAACATATGGGATTCCAGATGGTTGGAGACAGTACCTAATTTTCTATGAAATGTGGTCAAAAATACACATTATGCAAGAATTGGAATTGGTTACTACCAGCGTAAACCAGTGTTAAGATTTCAGTCATACAACAAATCAATCACGATTTGGATGGTTCAGAAGTAATGCCTGTAGTTGTTGCAATAGGTAACAGGTTTTCTTATCTGACGCGTAACATCGATTCAATCTTGCCAATGCACCTAGTTGGCATTTATCAATTAGCTTAGAAATTAGGATCAGAGTTTCCCGCCAATTTTCCCTGAACACCTGACATTACAGTCAAGTTTCTTAAATCAGACTGTATACTGAAGTGAAACGATCTACAGATTTGTCCATAAGATTATACTGATATGGAGTACCAAACAGAAGTAGAAAAATTCAGTCAGTAGCAGTCAGAAGTGACCTAAAGGTCAAGTGCAATTCGTTGGGGTCAGTGGGTCAATTTCCTAAGGATGGAGTGGTATATAGATGGATGAGTATTTGTGCATTTTATTCAGTAGTCCAATACACTTTCTCATTCACTCTTGTTTTCTCGCTCAAGTAATCAGTTGAGGAGTAAACGTGTAGCACACCGTGTATCAGTATCAGATTTCGGACACGGCACTGATAATAGTCATATGCTTACCAGTGACTGGCTTTAATATTTAACTCCTGGGATTCTTTTGAGAAGTCGTTACCAGTGGAGTAAAATTCGTGTTGGATGTAAGGCAGTTATCCACCTCAGACAATGGATGAAGGGTTACGCGAGATCATAGACAGATTGAAGTTAGACATTGACATTGTTGGATGTTGACTTAGTGGTCTAGAAGTTAATCGTTCACGTGCGAGACGGAAGGTCCTGGGTTCCATTCCCTCATGAGGGATCGTGGATGCTCACTGCCGATGGGTTCAATACTAAGACGAAACGGCTGTCTAGTGCTTCGGGTTTTTCAGTGGTGGTCTAGCTTAGATCGACTTGTGATCTCAACTGTGAAAATACTACAAACGTTTCAAATCCCCATACTAAAATTGAATCATACATTAATTGGTTTTATTAGCCAAAATTTTAATGTTATCATCCAGATTAATAAATACAAAGTCATACAAAAATCTACCACTTAACTACTTTAGATTTGAGAACTTCGTCTATTGAACCACCACATTACATAACAGTAGTAAGAATACCAAGTCACATAGACAGAAATTTATAATTAGTGATAATTAGATACAACTAAATTCAAAAAAAGTGTAAAAATCTTAAGATTAACTGTTGCACCAGATATTTGACATAAAAAAACAGTTCAAGTTTCAGTATCTAATACAACTAATCAGGATTCAATATCTATGATAAGGATAATGATAAATTATGAAATCACCAACATTCATTCACCAACAGAGCAAAAGCTATTTGACACAGATATTTGAAAAAAAATAGCATAATCTTAAATTTGTCTTAGTAAAAGAATTTTTATATTCTGACGTAGAATATTATTATTAACTCTGTAAACTTCAGCTGTTGGTAGATTTGTGCCCAGACTCTTTTGTTTTTGTCAGGTTCACGTATAGAAAAACTTGTCTGCGAGGACCTGGAGAAGAAAAGAACTAGGGTAAATGTTAACTAAAAAAACCAGAAGATACATAAAGGATACATTCATATTTAATAGTAAAAACAATACACAAGCAATACTTCTACACAAATTTGGTTAATAAAACTAAACGCTGAAAGATTGGTGCCTAGAACACTTTAAAAATCTAATGAAGTATCTTAAATTGTGTGATATAATGACTAAATGATTGTTACAGTTATTACGCACAAACGCTTTGTAGGTTAAATATGTTTATTCGATTATTATTGTTCGATTATGTGTAAAAAGTAACAAGTATTGGTTGAACTGTACATAGTTAGTTCGAATTCGCAATCATCTACAAGAGTTATCATAGGACACATACATAATCAGTGTATATTATACTATGCTATTGTTAGTGGGATTAAACCGTGAATGGTTATCATACATTTTTAGTATTTTTGATAGTGGCATTATACCTCTTTAATAAAACAATAAGATACTAATAATAATTATAAATAACGGTTAGTTTAGTAAAAAAAATACTGGTACGATAGGATAGGTATTGTACACCAATGATCCTCTAAATGAGATCTTTCTACGTCCCACTGAGAAGCCATGAGTTGTAAATCCGACAAATTGATCAGTGAGACTGTAGCTTATTATGATAGCGTATTAGAATTGTGTCTTAAATATCGAACTGATTGAAGACGAAAATTTTAAGTGATTAAATCTGGGCTCGCTGACTGAATGATATCAAATATGTGGAACCTAAAAAATTCTTGCATAACGTTGAGGGCATAGACTAATGTACAATTGTATCTATGTCAAAGCATTTGGTGAATGTCTGTTAATTTTCAACAACTTTTTTGCTGACCTCATTTAAAGACAGTAGGTGAAGCTGAAAAATACAAATCAGTTATTTGACTGGTGAAAAGTCAAACCGAAGTTTAGTATTTAATCGTGAATGTTTATCATAAAAAACTGCAATTTTAGATAACAATTAATATTTTAAAGAAAGGTGAAAAACGATTTAGAAGTTATGGCTTACAATAGAAACCTTATTGTGAAAATTGAACAGTTATAGAAATTGGTCAGTTTGTAGTTTACATCACATGACTAATTCATCTAAATAGCTATTGGAAACTGAAAAGTACAGGGCAGTTGTTCCATCACATTATGAAATTTCATTTTAGTGTTCATCCACAGCCCCGCTAGGAACCAAGCTAACGACCTTGAATCATCACGTTTAGTATGAAACAAGTATCACGAATAGTAATGGGCGTTAGCCGCCCAATATACTAAGTCGAATGAAAGCAATAACGTACGTTATCAGATCTCATTTCAGGGAGTTGATGGTTGAGCTCCAATAGTAAGATCAAAATTCTGGGTTTAATTCGTGATCAGTTTATAAATACACTGAGAATCCATACGACAACAAAAGAGACGTCCATTGCTTCCGGATTTTAAATATTTGTCCGGTAACAGTCAGTCTGTGAAGAAAATAATAACATCATTATTTCCAATTTTTAAAGTTTGCCGTTGCGTTTTATCAACAGTAATCCAGGTTTAAGGCATGTTTTATCATCATATAATCATGTACAATCTTTAAGATTTGTGAATAAATAAATCTAATGAAAAGGAAGAATAAAAGTTTTTTTTCAGTTAGTTTTTCATCATGGCTCTACACCAAAATATATGTATGATTAAAAGGGGATTTGTGGAGATTTCAGTATATTTCAAAGTTGAAATCATGAGTCAATTGAAGCTAGACCACCATGTGTATGATTAACAACAATTAAATAATACCCACTGAGCAGTTGCGTTACGTAACACTTATAAAATGTCACAGTGATTATAAAATAATATTAAGTAATTGGAAGAAAGATGATTTTAATAATCAACGTGAACTGTCGCTACATTTCATAATGTATAAAAAAACAGTCAACAAGATATTTCAGTGCAAGATCAAAACTATAGCAGCTGTATAAGAATGAAGAGATGGATGTTGAGAATATGCAAAAATACAAAAAGTGAAGATAATTAGAAAATTGTCCTAATATTTTCGAAGAAATGGATTTAATCGAAGTTCAGTTAAACCTCACTTCTATACCGACAGTCAACGTAGTGAGAGTGTTTGTACAAACTTCTTTTCAATACAAAGGTAAGATTTGTGAACATTGATTCTGATAGTTCAAGTAATATGCAAACGACGAACTCGTAAACCATGTGGTAAATTTGATGGAATATAGTGGATAACCTTAAAACCTCTATTCAAGTTAACTTGATGTCATGTGTTCACCAAGTGAGCATCAGTGCAACTTCTAATCACCCTCAGCTGTCCTTTGCTCAACCAAGATGGGTGATATTCTCCTCTACGACGACGAACTTTCCGAATTTCGCGCCCCATATAACCGGCTCCACAGGATCAGTTTGATCAATAAAAACATATGGATTTGGCGAATTCAGGGAGTCTGTCATTGGAATTCGTGCATTTAACTTCATTTGAACATTTTCAATGTGTATGGTGCGTTTCTATTAAGAAAACTGTCTTCAATATGTTCAGTGTTAGTATTTTTCCAATGGACGTATGTTACATAAATAGTTTGATGGTAAATCAATTGAATTTGTAAGAAAAATAACGATATTGGGAAATTTTAAAAATGTTTTTCCACAATACATTTAGACTAACCGTCATGTTGTATTTAAATATACTACGATAAATTAAATAATTTCTCCGTATTAAATATCCAGATGTCTGTACTAAGTTTGTAATAATTTACCTGTCTACTTACTGCAATAATTCAATAATTAACACACAAAAAAACAACTCACCATAACAACAGATGGTAAATTGTTTCATTTTCATAGCAAATGTATTACTTTAGTGATCAGAGGAACGTTTAAAACTAATTTTAATAGAAACCTAGTAGTAATGTTTTGAGATACACATATTGATTATTTTAAATGAAACTCTGAATAATTTATGGTAGTCAGTTCCAGATAAAATACAAAAAAATTAAACAAATTGATTTGATTTAAATGAGAATATAATTGTAGGATATAGGAATATAAAAGCTTAAATTGAGACTACCATTAAAAATTTGAAACCACTGAATGGCCGCTTCATCCCAGCATGGGACTCTTCAGCAGCGCACATCCACGACCCCGCACGCGGGATTCAAATCCAGGACCTTCAGTCTGACGCGCGAACACTTAACCTTTTGCACTAATGATCCAGCATCCTACGGTGTTAATGTATAGCTCCAATCAATTCACGATATTGCGCAACCATCTATTGTATTTGGTGGGTAACTGGCTCATACCCAACACGGTTGAACTACATATGTTACGGGATTTCATTAGAACTCCTGTAGTGCCGTGCTTCGTTAATCGATCACCTAGATAACCGTTACAATACCAATCTTAACGGTGCTTAAAATCAGAAGGCAAAGAGAAGCGGCAACCACAATTTATTGATAAATGACTCAGGCCAGAAGGTTACAAGCACATGAGCTAATATCAGCGAGCAGTGAGCGGTGGGCGAGTAGTCATCGCAAGTAATTACATAGGCAATTTATAGTCAAATTAAATAAGGGCACAGCAAAACAAAACAAAAGGCTGATAATAGGATCCATGTACATACATATATGGGGAGGAGGATGAGTCATTGAATGATATTTAAGCAATCAACGTTTTGGGTAGAGTCTGTCATGTGCTTCAGTGATCATAACATTACAAAGAAATATACAAATTGTTGTTATCCAAATGACGATGTCTGTTAAGTCAATAAAAAGGCTTAATCGAAATTGACCACACTCGAAATCGATTGTAGGATGGTTGCTATACTCCGAGAACTACCTCTTAAAGTTAGTCACTAGTGAACACATGAAATTATATTTGTAAATATTACTTTGAAGAAACTTGAACCAGATTGTCAAGAGAACGTTTAACCTCCAATGCTTGCATGTCTTCATTGGTGGTCTTACAATGATCGGTTCATGACCTCAATTAAAACTCAAAAATTTGCACAATCCTATGCTGATAAAAAAGTTTACTACTAATTCTTTCAAGAATAATAAAATATAACTTCAGTAGTGTAGATAGAATAATACTGAAATATTTTACATTATTGTACAATAATCCGTTATGATATTTAACTAATTATCCTGTTTCATTAGTAGATACTTAATAATCAATCTAACTTATATGCTCAGTCAAGCAGGATAGAACAACTGAATTAGTTGTTCAACAATAATGTGGTAAATTAATAGTAAAAATACGAGTCATACAATAACCTATAGTTCACTGTTTCTCTCTGTTGTAGAGAGATTATGTTAACAAAGCTATTGATTTTCAGAACATTTAAAGTGGTAAAAACAAATATCAATATAATAATGAAAAATTAAGTTCCTTTTGTTTCCTTTTTTTAATGTATGTTTTTAGTTGTTATTTAACTTTCTTCGAGTAATTTTCTGATTACAAAAAAAGAATCCTTCAGTTGAATGAATTGAGTTGGTGGAGAAGATTTACAGCTCAGGTGGATGATTTTGGTAGAGTTTGTTCTCTGAGCTGAATGGCTTGGTCGTGAAACTTTCATCGTTATTCTGAACGACATAATCAGCGCAAACTTCAGGTACCATTCAGCTTAGAAAACACAACTCTACCAAAATGAATTGATTAGATTTCAGTTAAATTTTTATTTGTAATCACTAGTGTATATGAAGTTAATAATAACACGAACTCATTGTTTTGAATTGCTAAAAATAAAAAATGTTTGCAATAATAAAACATTATGTAAACTAAATTCATTTAGTATTGTTTGTTTGAATCTTCCCATCGATGTGTTTAGGACTGCAACTGGTCAGTCTCTAATTGCCACATGTGCATACTATGCGTATTGCCTCAATATAGCCTTAATTCACAAGCATGGTAAGCAGAGGTGGATAGTGGCCGAGTGGATAACGCGATGGCGTTTGAAGCGAGGGTACTGGGTTAGAGTCCCAGAGTGAACATCAACTCTGAAATGCAGGTACATCCAGCTGACGAGTCCCAAATAGGACGAAACGCGCGTCCTGGATTCCACTGCTAGCCACTATCCATCTCTGCTTACCATTATGTAAACTGATCATGAATATATAATCATATTGTCACACTTCAGAATTAAAAAAAAAGAAGAATACTAAGACTGTACTAACCATCATTAATTCTTTTGGTAAGTGAGTAAACTAAAAGGCTTTCATTCACGTAGTTCTAGATACATCCATATAATCAATTGATGCATATATTTAGATATATATCTTACAATTCACTTAATTCTCATTTACGTTGAAAAGTTAACTGGATCTACCTAATGATAATTTATACCAAATACTTATCACGTAACTGGATGTTCAGTGGTTTCATTATAAGTTAACTCATATGTTTTTTGCATACATTTGAATACTCACATATATCTTTTAGAAATAATTTTCGTTCAGCTTTCAACATTCTCTTTTTGAAAAGCCGTACGAGCAGTCTGGAGTATTTATCAGTCCTGCTTTTCTGCCTAGCCCAGCCAGTTAAGTCCAGAACACCAATAACAGCCTCTGAAATATAAATCATTATTCTCAAACATACTGGGTTTATATATAAAACAGACTGACCACATCGTACCATAAAATAGAAAATAACATTTGTACAAGATTTGACCAAATGTGGCTGTGAATAGGGAGAACAGTAATCAATAGACTGGGGATAACTCAAGAATGGTAAATCGTATAATAATAGTCTATAGGTCGAAATAAAGCTGATAATAAAAGGGACACGAATATGGATATTTTAGTTACTTAACAATTATACAATAGGAAACATACATATCACATTGGCCCATAAATAGTCCTCAAAGTTACTATTCAAAAATCTCCACCGGATATAACACTTTTAGAAATAATTTTCGTCCAGCTTTCAATATTCTCTTTTTTAAAAGGGGAATACAATTTCAAATCCTTTATCAGCGTTAGATTTCCAAGTCACCAAGAACAAGAATAAGCATGTTTACCTATGCAATTTATTGTTAAAAGATTCAAAAATTAGATAAAATTACATGGTATTTTATTTCTGTCACATAGCAACATACCTAATATTCAAAATAGTAGAATTTGAAATTCTTAAATGAAGTTAAGATGTTTTTGGTAGCTTTGTGCTCTTTGAGCTACTTAGTTTAATTCAAAAGCTTTTATTGTAGTTTTGGACAAATATATGACAGTTTATTTTCATATGAAACTTAGTAAATAAGCTACTGAGCTCAGGGAACATAACCACAAATTAAAAAGTATGTGTATATTAGATCTAATATTCACATCCAACCTGTTATTCAAATTATCATATATGCAAATAATGAAACTCATACAAATACAAGTTAGTCATTGTAATATGTACAAAACGAAAACATTATGGTTAATATGACTCACTAAATCATTAAATAATTGTCTTATGTTTTATGACAGCCTGAGTCATATGTAGTTCAGTTGTATTCGAAAACCTATAATGAATTCTTGTTGTGCAAACAACTAAAGTGTTAAAGTAGATAAGTAAATAAAACCTGTATCCATTTAACTAATTCTTGTGTAAAATTGGATGTTATGCCTAAGTTAGATAGTGCAGGATCTATTGAACATCATATTATCAAAAGTACCTAGTACCTGTTTTTATGACATCATTTAATAATCAAGTGGAAATTTCTAAATTTTCTTTTTACATGTCATATCAAATTCGTTCGCTGAGATTTTACAAATATATTATTTCTATTTAATGTCTTGCATCAACTCGGCGCCCAAATACTTTGAAACTCTTCGCTCTAATTTAGACGAAAGTTCTTATATATCTAAACATGTTTTATCAAGACACTAGTGATTGGGATTTTTATGAAAATGAAGAATAGTTTTAAAAAGAATAATGTGGATTTAATTAATTAGAAATGTAACCGATTGAAAACATTTAAACCAGTGTTGTTCTTTTGATATCAATTACTAGATATAGTCGAATATTTCGAGACATTTATGCCTAAACATATTTTATAGTATAAATGCTTTAGATATTCACACATTTTAATCTAAATTTTATGTTTAAAACAGTATGTGTAATATATTTTTTCATAGTTGAAAGCGTGAGTCAATTGAAGCTAGACCACCAGGGAAAACCTGGAAGGAACAAGTGCCAACGGACTGGATACCTCATCAAGATACCAAAGAAAGGGGATCTGAGTAAATGTGAGGATTAAAGAGGCATCACACTACTGTCAGTGCCAGGAAAAATTTTCAACAGAGTATTGCTCAACCGGATGAATGATTCAGTAGACGCTCGTCTTCGAGATCAACAGGTTGGATTCAATAAGGATCGATTGTTCACGGACCAAATAGCGACACTACGGACTTACGTTGAACAATAAATTGAGTGGGACTCGTTACTATATATCTACTTCCTTGATTATAAGAAAGCATTTGACAGTGTTGATAGGAGTTTATTACTAAAACTTCTCTGACACTATGGTGTGTGTAAGAAAATCGTCAACATAATCCGGAATTAAAACGACGGGCTACAGTGCAAACTGGTGCATGGAGGACAGCTGACCGATGCATTTTAAGTGAGGAATGGATTCAGACAAGTCTGCTTACTCTCCCTCTTCTTCTTTCTTCTGGTGGTTGGCTGGATTATGAAAACCTCCACATCTGACTAGAAACACGGAATACAATGGACAGGTCGGATACAACTAGACGATTTGGACTTCTCAGATGATCTACGGTATATATATATGTTATATAACAAGTGCTTATCAAATTCTACTGAATGATTTTAAAAGCAGACTTTGAGTGCTAAACAGTTTAATACCGTAGTGAACTTTATTTGGTATGAAACGTTTGAAATAAATTTGATTTTCATGTTTATTGAATACTAATAATAAGTTTGTAATCTTGATCGAACCACTTAATCACATAGTCCAAGATATTACAATCAATTTAATTGGGTTGTAGATACTCTTTCATAAACTGAATCAATTACACTATTAATCAATGGTAACCAATATCATATTGTCTAACCCATAATATCGAGATGATCTAAACAATTTTGTGTATTATCATTAATTATTTAGCATTCAGTATATTACACAATTATATTGAGTTATTCAGTTCATTAAATACCTTATTGTAAACGTTGTAGACAAAACATAGAATTAAACAATAAAAATTAACGAAGGTAATTTAATATTTTATTATCGTTATAATAAAATTATTATTCCTAGAATACTACAGTTTATCACTATTAATGAGGATACCTTTTAAAAGTTTTTCACTTATCGTCATTACTAGTAAATAATCTTTTCATAGTTGAAAATCATGAGTCAATTGAAGCTAGACAACCAGGGAAAACCTGAAAGCACTGGACGGCCGTTTCGTCCTATTGTGGGACTACTCAGCAGTGCCAGGTCAGTGGTCAGTCACTCAAGTGCTCTGGCGCGAGACTGATAGGTCCTGGGTTCGAATCTTGCGAGGCGAGGTCGTGGATGCGTACTTCTGAGGAGTCCCACAATAAGACGAAACGGCCGTCCAGTGCTTCCAGGTTTTTCCCTGGCAGTCTAGCTCCAATTGACTCATGATTTCAACTATGAAAAATACTGAAATCTCCACAAAACCCCTCCTGAGTAAATAATTTATTGTGTGACAGCTTTTTAACCATACAGAAAGTCGAGATCATTACATTCATCGCCAATTTTATTTATTGCAAGAAATAGCTGCATTCATAGATTCACTTAATCTATCAGTTTTTACGAATCATTCTATATGGTTAATTTGGTCATAAAACTTAGATATAAACGTCAGTCAGTCTATAGAAATCCCCATAAAATATTCAAAAACGAATCATATTTGAACAAGTTAAATTATCTTTACGCTATGGATTTATCAATTCAAAAAGTAAGAAAAAACACTAAGTCACAATTAAAGGAATGACATCATTTAAATCTAATTCAAAACGAACGAAATGTTGGTTGATCTATAATGATAATAATAACCCCTATTGTAGACACTTTATTCGACGACAATCGATAACCTTTCTCCTCTTCGTTACACATGAGTGCTGTTTTAAAAATATCTAAGATCAAAAGTTAACAACCTACTTATGCTCTCTACCAACAAACTTATATACCCTTTATTGAGTAAACGGAAATCCCATACACTAAAAATGCTAAAGTTATCATCATTTAAATGAGTTTTCTGAAAGAGTGCCAAAATTTTGTCAGTATTCAACTCATTAATCTACTATAAAAATTATTATGTCATTACTATTATTATTATTATATTTTTATTATTATTTGTGAACCAAAGTTGTCTAGCATGATTTAAATAAAGAATAAAGTCGTATTGTTAGTTACTGAGATGTACAAAAATATTCATGAATGTTCATATTGTAGTTCAAGCACAATTTATTGTTAAAAGCATGAGTCAATTGAAGCTAGACCACCAGGAAAAACCCGGAAGCACTGGACGGCCGTTTCGTTCTATTGTGGGACTCCTCAGTAGTGCGCATTCACGACCTTTATTGTATTGTATTTCAATTGGAAACCAAGGCAATCAATCAGTTACATTTTTTATTAGTTTAAAGATCGTTTGAGTGATTAATGTAATTGATGAAAAATTCAAAATAAGTAGATAAATCAGTAGATGAAAATAAGAAGTAATCTTTCAGTTTATCTAGTCTTGTAAATTGAATTATAAGATCACACAATAAGACGAAACGGCCGTGTAGTGTTTCCAGGTTTTCCATGGTGGTCTATCTTCAATTGACTCACGCTTTCAACTATGAAAATACTAAATCTCCACAAAACCCCTTCTGAATATCACATTTTTAAGTTTGTTTGTAATTTGTCCTCCTTTTTATCCGAATAAAAAATAAAAATAAAAATCACAGACAACCTTGATTAATCTAATTGCAAAAAACGTCCAAGTCATATGTTGTCTGGATTTTTCTTTTTTTTTTAAGAAGAGATAAAAAGTAAATAATTTTTATGACTAATAGATTACAAACTTCAACTTTTGCTTCGATTAGCTTGTAGATATGTGAAAAAAAGCTTGTTCATGAAAAAAAATTCAAGGACATTTTACCCATGTCAATCAACCACTGTATGTCAATCGATTTATTGATAGAATTCTGTCTAACAACTATCTTTGGATCTTATGTTATTAAAAAACTAGATGTACCAGTAATTATAAATAATTGAAATCATGAGTCAACTGAAGCTAAACCACCATGGAAAACCTGAAAGCACTGGACGGCCGTTTAGTCCTATTATTAAAACATTAACACCGTTGGATGCCGGCCAGCTCAGTGGTCTATCGGTCAAGTGCTCTGGCGCGAGACTGGTAGGTCCTGGGTTCTAATCTCGCGAGTGCGGGATCGTGGATGAGCACTGCTGAGGAGTCCCACAATAGGACGAAACGGCCGTCCAGAGCTTCCAGGTTTTTCATGGTGGTCTAGCTTCCATTGACTCATGATTTCAACTATGGAAATACAAAATTCTCCCCAAAACCCCTTCTGAATTATAAATAATCCTAATAACATGAAAATAATGGTGTGAGTTTTTTTACATGATCATTCCAAGAATATTGATTTAAATGATGCTCATTGAAAGTGTTACATTTACAATCTGACACCAAACCGTGAACATTGTTTATCATTGACCTTTCTTCTAATTGGTTGTTTATTTTTGATTTACCCTATTGTAAACTAACTATAATATATCTTATCCAATGTCACGTGAATACTACATATACAATGTATTTCTATTCACTTGATTATCTTTCTTTAAGATATAAAATACTTTTCATATAAAATGAACAATCTTTTTTCTTATCACATGCGATTATTTCACTTACGAAATACCATTTTATTTAGTCGTATTGACTAGCTTTGATATTCGAAATATTTTCTTTGTCATTTTATCTCCAGCTGAATACAACTAAAAGACTTTTAAATATTCTTAGCATTCATTTGGAAAATTTGAAATTGAACTTGGTTCTGTTGAGAAATCCCAAAACTGAATGTGAATGTAGCTATTTGTATAATCCAGAAAGTATATTTTATCCTGATTAGATAAAGTCTTAAATACTAACAATGTTATAATAAAAGAAACCTTTACAAATGACTATTATATGATTCAAACACACTGGAATGGGAACAGTATGATCGACTTAAAAATTAGATGAATCTAATTTAGAGATAGATTTAGAAAACATATCCTTCTGAAAAAAAACATTCAGTCGTTTTACTTTTATTTAGATCTAGTAAATGACTTACTTTTCAATTAATGTATAAATATTGACTTGGAATTGTTTGGTTGAATCTTCTCATCTAGTTGACGAGTCCCAAATAGGACGAAACGCGCGTCCACTGCTAACCACTATCCATCTTTAATATAATAACAGCTTTATTTAATTAAATAATAATTAAATTCAACTTAGTATTGTTTGTTTGAATCTTCCCATCGATTTGTTAGGACTGCAACTGGTCAGTCTCTAATTGGCATATGTTGGCATAAGTTGAATTTAAACTTCACCCCATCGCACAAGCAAGTGGCTATCAGGACTGAGTGGCCAAGTGGATAACGCGATGGCGTTTGAAGCGAGGGTACTGGGTTAGAGTCCCAGAGTGAACATCAACTCTGAGATGCAGGTACATCCAGCTGACGAGTCCCAAATAGGACGAAACGTGCGTCCTGGATTCCACTGCTAGCCACTATCCATCTCTAAATAATAGTTATATTTTGAAATTTCCCGTCGGTAATCAAAATTCCGTCATAAAATATATATGTTTTAATCTATTTATTTTAATGATTTAGGAGTAAAAAGTATTCTAGTACCAAACTGTCATTTCAATTTATTTTACACAAGAGCTGTAAAATTTATCATCGGTAAAATAACTGAGATTATTTATCAAAATGCAACTATTTAAATGTTCTGTGAGAATCGTTCAACTCTAAATGATAACAAGTTAGCTAATAAGATGATAAAACTATCTTTTTGAAATGCCTCCAAATGCCCTGGTACGGCCGAGAGTGGGGAGAATCCGCTCTCCCTCTCCAAATGCTCTCACATGGCCACGCGTATATAGCCCCTGCCAGGGAAGTCCTACTCACTGTTTTCTCGTGGCATTACTGTTGTTTACGAAATTGAGAGGACGAAAAGCGAATGTCCGGCGCTTTAACTGGGTTGGTGGACACGGAAAGTTCACCTAAAGGAGTCGGAAAACCCTGATTTTAAACCAATGGTGCACATGGACTCCAGTATCCTGAAGGAACAAATGGCGTATGAATGAATCGTTGGTCACTGGCTACCATGGGACTGCATCTCCTTACGATGCTCTACTGCCTTGTGGATCGGACCTTCAGGTCAAAGGCTCCGGGTGTGGCCCCCTAAGAAAACCACCTGCTTCAGTTTGGGCACCTGGGGAGTATCACAGCCCTCACATAAATCGAATGAGATTTGTGAGGCGCATATATATCTGGTGCTTCCTTGTACCAATATTTATGTGTTTAAATATGTAAATAAAATCTTTTTGAAATGCTTGGATATTATAAATAGGGTTTAATGATGCATCCTTGGAGTTAATAGCTTTGATTCTATTACAATGAAGTCTAGAGTAGCGAATAGTATCTATATCCGACAATTTATAGCACATAGTAAAAGAATTATAGAGCTGTGAAACAGTTCATTAAGGTTAAAGCATTCAATTACGAAACTCAATACGATATCAATATTTTATAGTACAACAATAGAAAAATGATTCGTTGAAGGAACAGGTAACTAAAGAATCGATAAATATCAAGTTAAGGTGAACTTCAGCTATATTTTTGTTATTTAAAAGCATTCTGTCACACGATAAAAATTTATTCAGCCATGAAAATTTAATACGGTATCGCACTCAATGAAACTGATTTGGACCCTAAATCAATGGTATTTATAGTATCAATCTCACATGATTCATATGTATTAGTTATCTGAATGTTTCCATTGATATTTAGGATTTTGAACGATCAGTTTCTTTTGGCTTATGTCCATCTTATGAGGATTGTCCCAAAATCCTCATTAAATCACAAGCATTTTTAAGTAGAAATGGATGGTGGTCAGCAGTGGAATCAACCAGACATGTTTTGTTCCGTTTATAACTCATCAGCTGCATCTTATAGTTCATGTTCAATCTTGGATTCGAACCCAGTACCATTCGCTTTAAACGACACCTTATTATCCACTTAGCTACTGAGTCTAAATAGTTATTGGCTGTTGCAATGGGGCAAATTCTAATGCGAATGCATTGGTTATTTGAAATTTCATCAGTGAATTTCAACTCTGAGATGCTAGTACATTCAGGTGACGAGGCTCAAATAGTAGCAAATACATCTGCTGGATCCCATCTCTGCCTAATTATTGACCAATACTTTATACGTAAACCCAATAATAGTTGCATTCTCATGAAATCATGTAAGTATAACCGTTTTCGGGACGTCTCCTGATGATTGATAAACTGATAATACTTGAAGTTCATTACCCCCATAACTTTATGATATGACATGAACATTTTTTAATATAAACATAAAATACCAAAATTCAATAAGACATAATTAAAATTAATTGCCGTTAGACTTTATTTTCACATTTCATCCACTTGATATATCGTATCATTTTTATTGAAAAAATGCTGAAAACGATGATAAACTTAAGCTAATATATAAAAATGCGATAATTGTAAGTAAAAAAACACACAACGTATTTCACTGCAAAATTATCTGATTGAATGAAATGAGGAAATGACACTCGATTTTAGAATTTAGTCAGTCATATTAGCGTCGTTGATTTCTACAGGCACTCAATCGATCTAGGATTAATATATATCAATGATGTTAATATATAAAACAATCAGCAAAAAGTGATATTCAGTGAATCTAAACAACCCATCAAGAGATCACTGTTAGAATACCTGAAAATTATTTTGTTAATCATTAAAACTTCACTTGGACGTCTTTCATACACCAAATAAAATCATACAGATGATTATTAAATGAGAATGATTCTGAAGATATTAGTGTAGGCCATCTCTTATACGTAAGCTTATCTTCATTATGCCAAAATTATTAAACCTATGTCGTTATCTGTATCACCTTAGGATGTGACGAAAATATTATTTTACATCTTTTATTAAATAAATATTTCCAATCAGCGTTTGTCTTTTATCTCTACACGGTTTACTTGATCATAGTTTGGGAACAAGCATATAAACTAAACTAAACCATAAACCATTATAAGCTATTTCACCATAGAAATAATCATCAGTTCATCCAGAAAAGGTATTATACCATATATTACTGTTAACTATCATGTAATAGGGTGTATTATATGATAAAAGCCATGTAGAAACCAGGAAAAGTTACAACAATATTTCATGAAATTTAGTGAATGAACAGATTTTTCCGATAAATAATAAGAATATTTACAAAATCTGCCACATATATCTGACTTTTATAAGAGCATTCTACAGCGAACTATTAGAAGTACTCTTTAACTAAACCAACCTGAATTATGGACAAAAAATATTCTTACTTAGTGACATTATTTGATTACTGAGAAACAATAGAAATCGACTTGGAACATTATTCATCAAAAAGTAAGCAAAGAATAATGTCCTCTGATGTACAATAGGCTGTTAGTTACGCTATAATGTTGTTCAAACAGATCTAAATGAAGCATGATTTAAACTCTTGACCTACTGTTTGAAAGTCAAGCTTTTTACAGATAAGTCACGAATCTAAGATATTGTTGCACTAAATTCACATCACTCAAATTCAATTGAAATTATATTAAGCTAGTGGTGAGATTAAAAGTTTTAAGAGTTCAGTTTTAAAACAAATCAAAGTTCTATGCAACTGAAAAAAGCAAGCACAGTTAACGTAACAGAACAACAACAATATACCAGACAAGTTTAAGTCAGCATAAACTATAATCCATCAGTAAAATAATAAAAGAAAACGAAATATTTCGATAAAATTCCATATGCAACCAAATTTACTCTACTAAATTATTCATAAGGTTTGATTCATCTGAATCTTCCAATCAATATTTAGGACTGCAATTGATCAGTCTCTTTTTGACATATATATGCATTATGTGAAGATTGTCTAGATACTACCGTTAATTAATAAGGGTATTTGGACTCAGTAGCTAAGTGGATAATGCTATGGCTTTTAAAGCGAACGGTACTCGGATTTGAAATTAACTCTACTATGCAGAAACATTCAGCTGATGAGCCCGAAATAGGAAGAAACGCACCTTCTGAATTCCACTGCTAGTCACCATTCACCTTTGCTTATAATTCATAGGGTTTGGTCAAAATAAAAAATCTGATGTATTGTTGAGATTGATCCGGATATAAAAGCAGATCGAAATTATCTAACTATAAATTTTTTTACTAATTGAGAGAAAACTAATTATTGACCGACCGTTTAACTTATTGGTTAAAAAAAACAAATCAAAAAGTTTCTTACATGTTGCCTGACTAACGCTTCTTATTCAATGATCTCATTATTACTTCAACGAACTTATTGTTTACGAAGTAAATAGACACGATTATGGAGTTTTACCTACAAATGCACTAATCATATAGCGAAGTCTTACACGATTCTTACTTATTTTCAGAAAGCAATGTAGTCATAGGTTAATTTTACGGAATTACGATTCAAGCATAATTAAATTTCAGTAACATTTAAAGGAAATTTCAGTCATGAAACTCGTTGACTGACTGATCATTAGTTCGATATGACTATAATGATAGATTTTTCCAGCATCCCAATACCTAGACATAACTTCAAAACACTTTTCATTTAAATCCGTTATTAATAATCTCAATTTATCTAAACATGATAATGAAAATAATAATGAAATGGAAATTGTGACTAGTGTGTCATTCAAAATTTTCAATACGCATGTTAGCGTTCATACATCCTTACAGATTACTCTAAAGCTACCCAACTGTCCAAATCAATCTTATCTTGTTCATAATATTTCCCATTTATATTCAAACACTCATTCGATCTTTGTTTTCATTCCTGGAAGTACTGAGGAAGTAGGTTCATCAGCCGCCCTGTTATTTGACACATTCTATTCGATGAGTAAAAAGAAGGTTTGACATTAGTAGTCAAAATGTAGGTTACAAATTTGCCAACATTTACTGATGAATATGTAGGGCTGTAGTGTATTTCCAGGTAGAATTATACTTGAAAGGCAGGTAAAGTTCATCATTTAGTAACCTAATGAAGATAGACCACAAAAGTGAGATTGACTCAAAATAATGAGGGGTTAGATACAACTCAATTGTTGATTTCTTTAATCATATCAACTATTACCAATCTTAAAAGCAAGGTTCGAACATTATTTGGACATACTATGTTTCCACTAAAGACTTGATGTAGTATTTTCTATAGCAATCAGTTTTCAGACTTTCATTATACACTTGCGAAACTTTTGAATTCTTACGCCTAATTAGCACAGTTTCCTAATGGACAGTTTCGTAAGATGTTTATATAAATCTAATGATTTAATGAGTAATGACTTTCTTTCTTCTTGCTAAGAAAGGTATTTCAGATACACCAACTAACAATGTGAACTCCAAAAGTTGAGCGAATAATGATCCACTTTTAGTGATTTTTTCAGTATTTCTGATGGTTTAAATACGTTGATGTCATAGCTTATTTACTAAATACAGGTTTATGTACTCAGTTTTCACTTACACCGTCTGTATAAGGACTAGTAATGCTATCACGTTGCTTAAAACGAATTAGGTAGAATGAAGTTCAAACCTACAACCGAATAGTAGAAATTAGAGTAACTTGAACAGTGAGTTACCATTCTACTTAAGATTTGAAGCAGAAACGAGCGAAGTGTATACATATAGTATATAATTATTGAAATAGGCACTCGACAACAGCCCTTGGAAGATCTTGAAACCCGAAAGCTTACTATGAACTGACTGTTTTGAAAGTGTAAATATACATTTTTATTGGGTCTATGCTGAAAATGTCATAACGGAGACCTTAATTAAATGCACTTACTAGATGTAGAATATTTCATTAATATTTAGCCACATGTGTTCAATATTTTATTTAAAATCCTATCTTCCGATCTGATAAACTAATTAAACCCTAAGTATACATACTGTTTAGTTAAAATGAAAATAGTAATGTGGTTAATTAATTCAAACAACTGCATGGAGAGAAAATAAATACAGTGTGGTTTCATTATTGTTTGAAATTTCACAAACAGTCATAATATCCCTTTTGTAAGATATGTTCTCATGCTTTCACCATGATTTGTGTAATAAATGATTAATGCTGTATATATATAGTCTACGAAACAAAGGATTTCCCCATTTATGTTTTCTAGTCAGGAAAATCAAAACGGATAATTTATTTTATAAAAATACTTCATCTACCTCATGATTCATTCTTTACAATATGTAATGAATTGTAAGTGTATAGCAATAGTTATTAGGTGATGGAATTTCATCATATTACTGATAGCTCCTCAGAAGTGCGCATCCACGATCCCGCCTCGCTATATTCGAACCCAGGACCTATCGGTCTCCTAAATTCTTATGAGTTTTTCTTGGGTTTTAAATTCGTTTTCATCTAACTTGGGAAAGAATAATTTAGCTAAAATGACTAGTTATTCCTAAGTAAATCTGCATACGTTCAGGTCTTTTATTAGTATTTCGGTAAAAGACTTCTCATAACTTTTATACTGTTTTTTGTAGATTTACTAAAACGTCGGTAAAGCAGCGTTATAAATCAAGGATAGAAGAACAATATAATCTGAATCCATAACCTATTTAAGTGATCTGTATGACCCAAGAGTTTTTATTGCTTAATGGGTCTGTAATGACATCGTTTTGTTGAGCTTACTTTAAAAGACGAAAAACGAGTTTTTATTATATTTTTGGATTAACTTTTGCATTAATGGGAGTAAGCGTTTCATCTATTTTTTACACCACGTCATTTTTGCTGTACGATGGCACGATGAACTTTTTCTTATCACTCAAATAAATTAGGCAATATAAAGTCATTCATAAATCAAGTTATGTACAGTGTTGTAATGTGGAATCTTCGATAGGTTCGCATCTAGTGTGAATGTATGCTTTGGACTGTGTACGGAGAATCGTACGTGAGTGGAACTCGAAGAGAGAAGAGCAAGAAAAAAATGTCGACGATTCATTGATCACATAATATACACTTACATTTAACATTGAAACCAAGCGAAAACAATCAGGAATGACAAAATGGTAAACTGAGTACAGTCTTATAATCGAAATGAAATAATAGAATACGTTTTTGAATGCCTGACAGCGTTACTATTTGAATTTCGATCAAAACTTAAACATCATAATCTTGATTGATTCAGTAGTAAAATATAGTTTAAAGGGAATCGGTTCAAGTAATGTATATTTGAGAAATCAAAACTGCTCACGAGTATTAAGTATTGAACAAAGTGATTATTAAGAATATTAGCTTTTTCAGCTAGAATAATTTAATAGAATTATATGCACCTTGCAAATCCCCATCTTAAGAACAGTGAGCATTGGACAGAACAATTATTATCAAACTTTACAGTTATCAGTCTATATTATTGTGTTATTCTTACAAAGGCCTAAATAAAACATACATTAGTGAATTAGACAATGTCATATGTAGAAAAAATGATGATGAACTTTTGTACTTGTAAATTAAAAAGGTCATTTACAAAAGGTTAACATAATTCGTTGTAAGGTGTCAAATTATAACCAATGTAGTGATAACATAAATCAAATGAATAAAATGAATAGTAGGAAAATTTTGTCTGGTTAATGGAGATAAGCGAATTTTATACTTGACTTAAGAAGAACACGTCCAAATAAATAGCGTTTAACCGCGTTTATGTGTATGTGTTATTATAAAATAATTCATTCAACACTTTATTGTAAACCTGATTATTATAAGAGTTGCTTTTCAAAATCAATGCTCTGTCTTCGATATATGTGTATATATTATTTATAACCTAATCATTTAATGTATTGGCCTCTTAATAACTCATGATTTCAATAAACAAATGCTTTATCATAAGTTACTGTATTAAACGTACGTTTTAAGTGCACTTTAGCAATAGATAACGTTTAAATTCAAACAGTGTAAGAATAGTATAGCTAAGGAATTCGTTTAAACGTTTCATCGCCATTATTAAAAGTAAAATTTAAAGTTCTGTTTAATCAATTCAATATCCAAACATAAATGACTTTAGATCAGAAGGGGCTTTGTGGAGAATTTAGTATTTTCATAGTTGAATTCATGAGTCGATTGAAGCTAGACTACCATGGAAAACCTGGAAGCACTGGACGACCGTTTCGTCCTATTGTTGGACTCCTCAGAAGTGCGTATCCACGATCCCGTACTCGCGAGATTAGAACCCAGGACCTACCAGTCTCGCGCCAGAGCACTTGACCGATAGACCACTGAGCTGGCCGGCATCCAACGGTGTTAATGTCTAACTTCAACCAATCCACGATTTTGAGCAACCGTTCACCAATTTCTTCAGTGAGTTGATATCTCTACAACAGACTTGGTAGAACTCCACTGGTCACTGCTTCCCACTAGAACTCAAGGGAATATCTCTTGAAGTCAGTCACTAGTGAGTATATGATTATAGATCAGAAGGGGTTTTGTGGAGAATTTAATATTTTCATAATTGACTCATGATCTTAACTATATAAATGATTTTAACAAATTGTAATTTTTCATTTTATTTATTCCAAATGGTGCTCTTAATTCAGGCTAATATACATATATTGTATTTCTTCAGGAAAAAAATGGCAGTAAAAGATAAAATATTTGATAATTTATGTATATTATCTAAATTGAATAAAAGAAACAAGATTTTAAATCATTTGATGATAGAGAAGAAAATTTATTAACGAATAGCAACTTATCATATTTTTCAATATTAGATTATTCAGATTGTTGAGTTTCGTTGAAATCATGGATCGATCTAAGTTAGACTACTACCAAAAACCTATAAGAACTGGAAGATGGTTGCGTAATGTCTTGGTTTGATTGATGTTATGCATTAACACCGTTGGATTTCGCCTGTGGTCTAGAGACTAGGCGTTTGCGTGCCAGACAGAATGTCCTAGGTTCGTTTCCTGCGTAAAGAATGAGGTGAACTCATTTACCGAAGTCACTGACTGTTGAAATGAATAGTAATAGGAAGTACATACAAACTATTCGAGGATTCAATAGTGATAACAAATGATTTGACACGTTGAGAGACATGACTCTAAATCAATAATAAATATATTTTTGTCATATCCCAATGAACTCCACCTGTAGCCCCTCTGGGGCTACTGCTCGTCCCAAGTCCGGATAAAGGAAGAGGGTTGGGCATGGAGTTAGCGACCCCCATTGTATTTATGACGTTTTGTGACTTGGTGTGAGCCACTTCTTCAGAGTGAGATATAAAAAAAATATATTTATTATTAACTTTCTACCCAATGATCAATTTATTTGGAACTATCAAGTCCAACCTTGACATTAATACTTATAACTCAAAATCCATTGAGGAAGTGATGTAATATTCTTCCATTATGTTTACCTATATCTTAAGCCTAATTGATTATACTTTATTTTAATCGTTTTTTTATCCCTCTTATACTCTTTGTTTTTAATCATTTGTACCAACATTTCAACTTTGATTTTCGTTATGTAAATTTGTCTAATTTTTTTCTGAAATGAAATACAGAAACTTCAACCGATGAACATTTACGTCATATTTCAACTGTTTATAATTAACTAACTGATTGACATACGGAAGGAAAAATTCAGGGAGTAAAAAATTATTAGGTTTTATCTAAATTTCAGTGTTATATTAGTTACAGTGTGTCATGTTTTTTAATTATTGTTATGTTTTTTGGTAAACTTTCGAGATAAGCAAAATATTCCTGACGCCATGATTAAATGCAAAACCTCCTTTATTTTAATACAAATTAACTGTACAATACGATAGACAACTATCACTAATTTATTTCATAGAAGAGAATAGATAGTTGGTGTTTCATCAAATAAGAAACAACCTTCAACAGACAAAGATCAGTATAGGGTCTTGTAAAAATGTTTTCACATTTTAATTTTTTTCAAGAAAGTCGCTAGTTAAATCTGATTATAGCGTTCGTAATAATGTACTTGAAAATTGCATGTGATCTTAAATGTCAGAAAATTTAAGGACCCGACACATTTTTCACCTAGCGTGTTATTGTAAATGTCTGTCAATTTTATTCTCTGCTGCCATGTTACTTTTCTTGAAATTATTCGAACACCTGTTATCTTGGTGAATTAAAATGTAAATGACTTGTGTTAAAATGTTGCACGAAAAAGTACATATTTTATGATGTTTAACATATCCACTCATTTAAAAGAAGCGGTTTTTATTATAGACTAATAATGCCAACAAAGGAAAATTGAATAGCCATTTCATTCTAATGGTATAAAACTTTTAAAATGTAAGGCAAACTGTTCAACCATTTAGTCAGAATTTGGTAGTTTTTTATGGTGAGATTATAATTTATGGACAAATCAATCAGATTTAGGACAGTAGGTCTCAAATTTTGAAGTGAAATTCATCCACCAAATTATCTAAATATCGTTTTCGTATTTTAGCTGATATCAGTTCGTGATGAAAACCATAAATCTAATCCCTAACTCCAATCATCAGCTGTAAATCATGATCCTTATTCTTCAAACTACTTTTATAACCTTCATTTAGCCCTAGTAAGTAGATGGATATTCACAAGATCATCAAAGCATCGTTTGAAGGTAGTCTATAAATTATAGTCTCACCATCTTTGTTTATTACTTATTTTCATTGATAAACAACTCAATAAAATAGTCCGAAATATTCATGATATTCTTTTTGATAATCACCGAATTTCTATTTCATATTAACATATAAATAAAATTTTCTTCAATAGTAACTAATTTAGCTAATCTCACTTTAATAAACACACACACACTTTATCATTCTAATTTCAATAATCAATTATGATATTTAGTATATGAAAAATTTTTTTAACAAAAATCGATAATTTCTAATCAATTAGCTTGATTTGCATAATGAAGAACAAATTACTTCTTCATGTATTAACCTATCAGATCAAGTATCTAATTTTCTTTTTTTTTTGTTTTATTTGATAGATCACTTGACAATTAAGAAAGCAGTTGATTGAAACTCACCTTTTTAAATAGCAGAGCCTATAAAGAAGTGAAAAATATCATTTTTGTATACCTATGACTAAAACACTGTTGTTGGATTTTGATTGAGATCATGAACTGACCGATGTTAGACCACCACTGGGAACCTGAAAGTAATAGAAGGCCGTTTCGTTCTAGCATGAGACTCTTCAGTAGTTCACATCAACAATTCCGAATGTGGGATTCGAACCTTGGGCCTTCAGTATCGCACGCAAACGCTTAACCTCTAGACCAGTGATCCGGTATCCAATGGTATTAATGTCTGACTTCAACCAATCCACGATATTGTGTGATCATCTTGTTGAACTATCTTATATAGGTTTTCAAATAAGATTATTTCACTTGAGCAGTTGTTTTTCTATTCCATTGAAAATCAATGTATGCTTCTTATCATTTATCCATCTTATAATGTGTATTTTTTGACAGAAAATCATGATCAGAGTTGACTTGACTTATTGTTATGACCACACCATATACGTAATTTATACAAAATGATAAGATTTATCAGTTGATACAAATAACTAATCTACCACATACTTTATCCATTTTAAACCACTCAATTCATAGATATGAAAAGAATAGTTTTGTACAATACCACTATGGTATTGAAAATAAACAATTAATGCAGTGAACAATTAGATTTTTAAATTCTTATTTACTGTTAAATATAAGGTCTGTGAACAAATTCATATAAAGAAAGTAATGAAAACATGTGTGAATAAAAGTGTTCAGAGTAGAACAGCTAACTGTATTCGAAAATCCTGGTAGAAAAATGATTTTTCTTGAGTATTAGGAAAGTTTATATTCTGTCTGCCAGAGGAATCAACGATGAAACACATGTCTTGAATTCCCAATGTATAATATACTATAGTATACTGTTTAGTAAATATAGTAAACACTATAAATCATATAACACTCATAATGTTCATAAAAGATATCTCAAATAGACTAAGAAGAATATCAGTACGGTAGAGCACTACTCTTTATGAAAAAACTCAATGCGGTAAGAAAAACTCAGTGGTAAGGTTTTTGAAGTTCTATAAAATAAACTTGGTAATCGGCTTTCGGAAATAGTCTTTTACGGCGTTGTAAACTAAATATATGTAACTGTCTGTCCATTATTTAACATAGCCCAGAATTTAAAAGTTACGTTTTAGATTCCGACAGTGAAAAACACCTATGAGTAGGTCTCAGAAGAAAACATGGGATAAACAGATTGATTACAATCTACAAATCCTTACAAAAACCATAAGAAGTCAAAAATCAATTCTCGAAACAATTTTACCGAATAAATAATCTCATCTTTCTTAATAATTCGTTATTGTGGTGTGGGTTACTTATATCCACATGAATAGTATATAACGATGGTCGGGCATTGAATGTATTTCAGTAGAAGATTGATAACAAAAAAACGGAAACGAAACGCAATCGGTATGAAAATGCATGAAAAATAATAGTCAATGATGATGGATTGATATTTGCAAAAGGAACGTCCAAGATTGAGACAATTGGTTGATAGTTTGCAAATAACTATATGGTTCTCATATTTTACTGAGATATTCTGTAATTTTGTGCTTAAATACATTCGATTGTCCCCACTCGTGTTCTTGTTCACTACACTATTATTCACTGAGTTGAATTTGTGCTTATAATGTATTTTATTTATTTAATTATTTGTTTCTACCAATGGTATTATTACTACTATTTTTTTCCTCACTCTTATTTTATATGAATGGATTTTCGTCACAAAAATACTTACTAACTTTAACGAAAAAACGTGTAAAGTTGTGTTTATTTGTCCTATTCTACTAATCTGCAATCTTGGTTCAAACTTCTGCTTCATAATCTTCAATCTTTTGCCTCAAACAATATTATTCATTGTAAATTTAAATTGTATCCAAGTATTAATAAATCTTGAAATAGTAAGAATTTCAATTACTCTGTAAATCTTATTTATTTTTATTCACTTGGTGTTGTATACTTGTATCTTCCCATTGTTATTTAGGACTGCAATTGATCAGTCTCTTGTTGGCATATATGCATCTTGTGCGGACTTCTTCGATATTGCCTGAAGTCACAAGCTTTATTAGCAAAGATGGCTAGTGGTTAGTAATGGAATCTAGGACACGCGTTTCGTCCTATTTGGGACTCGTCAGCTGGATGGACCTGCATCTCAGAGTTGATGTTCACTATGGGACTCGAACCTAGCTGACGAGTCCCAAATTTATTTATTTTTGTTCTGTTCAATATTTATCTGAGTCGATAAATAATTGTGATAGTTAGTTAGATTAGTTTGATAAAGTTTAATATTCAAAGTGGATATGATAAATCTGACCACTTAGTGTATATTCTTAAGAAACATTTAAAAAAAGTTAACGAATTCTATACTTATTTACTGATAATAAATAAGAATCAGGGTCATAAAATGAGAGAAAATTAAAGAGACAAAAAATGTTTCTCATGAAACTATTTCATTATTCATGATAAACAGAAAAATATAATTCGAAAGTATTTTGTTATGCTTAACACACCCCAGGATGGTAGGCCTATTTTGTTATGTTTTATATAGTTAAAGTGAGGTCATCTCAACAGAAAATAAAACAAAATATACATAAAAGAAAAACGGATACTCTTTTCTTTAGACAGATAAAGAATGTTCAATATAGATTACATATTGAGGTCAATGAGATTAATCGATCTATCAATAAGGTTACTAATATTTGCTTTAATATAAAATAGATATATTATCTGTTTGTTTTGTACATATTTCACTCACATCAGTGACAAAAAGAAAACACTTCATAAAATGAAATGCAAACTAAGTGTAATCCTTCTTATTTGACACTTACTTTCAAACTAATTTAATTTGTGACCTTAATAAAAAGGATCATGATTAAAACTAAACATTTCACAAAGAAAACAAAGAATGCAGAAAAACAATAACAATAAGACACAGGAAAAGTATATAATAGACCAATGTCTTAGAAGCTGAGTTGTTCGATTTATAGCCATTAAATTTCAGGTTCGAACCCCGCCTCACCCTACTTTAGATTAAACAACTACGTAGTAGCATTAGCGGTCACACTAACAGTGTATCTAGTAATAAAGTACCTGGTGAATTGGATTAAGAATTAATGATGTATAATTAAAGATAATTGAGTAAAAGAATGCAGAGACGTACATAGAAAATGGACGATTATAAGAAATATTATGAAATTATTTTCTACTGATACTTGCTATTAACCAAATAATCATTGAAAACGATGAAGTACTGAACAGTTTTCTATAGCTTGGTACTCATCAGAAGTTTATACGTCCATGCTGGTACAACCTTATATATGAAGAGAAATAATTCTCCAAATGATATCAGTTCAAAATTCAAGCTATATTCAAACTGAGCTAACCATAGAAACCTCTTAACTTAAAGAAAAGTATATCGTCACTATTAGCTAGGTTTGAGACTCAGTCAGAAGGGTTTATTGAAGAGTTGTAACTCGTAGAGTTCATCCATTTCAAGAGTGAAACTGAACAGTTGTAATGGATTATCACGAATTGATGAAAGTAGTAAATGAATACAATTATATTTGAATTGATTGCTTGTGAACAAAACATTTTAGGTGGGGCTATAAATGCTTACAGATGACTAATCTCAAATTGTGAAGAAACAGTTGTCCAATATCGACAGCTACTCAGTTAATTTCAAACCACAATTGTTGAAATCAAGAATATACATATATATATTTTATATATCTTTGACAGTAACTGAATCATTCATTAAGAAACTCAGTAATGATAGAGTTGACGATTATCATAGGTAGATTAATTTAAATGAACATGAATTACTATAAAGAAATATTTACAATTGGGATTTCACAGACATTTCATGTTGATTTATGTAGTTAGTAAATTATTTCATGATACATTTTCTTAATAACAGTTATAATCTCCAACTAAACTCGATTTCAATTAAGTTGGTATGATAGAAGTTTGCAATAGACATTTCATATTAAACATAATCTTAATATTATTTATTCTAATGTCACATAAAACAGTAACTTAATGGGTACTTCCTTTATTATAAAAAACTTCGTGCAGTAGCTGTATGATTCGATAAATATTATTAAACTGACATCCATTAGTACTTTTAATTTTTACTGTAAAGAATAATGAATATTGTTATAGGAGTTAAATGAGATTATAAACAGTTAATTATATATTCGTTTTACATTTAATTAGATATTTTATTAAGATTAATTTAAATTATCAGAAGGGGGCTTTGTGGAGATTTTAGTAATTTTATATAGTTGAAATCATGAGTCAATTGAAGCTGGACCACCATGGAAAACCTGAAAACACTGGACGGTCGCATCGTTCTATTGTGGGACTCCTCAGCCGTGCGCATCCACGATCCCGCCTGCTGGCTCAATGGTCTAGTGGTTAAGCGTTCGCGCGAGAGACCGATAGGTCCTGGTTTTGAATCTCGCGAGGCGGGATCGTGGATGCGCACTGCTGAGAAGTCTGATGCCAGGACGAAATGGTCTTCCGGAGCTTCCAGGTTTTCCATGATGGTCTAGCTTCAATAGACTCATGATTTCAACTATATATAATTTAAATTAGTTTTTATTAAGAATTAATATCAAATGAAAAAAAAGTCTGAAACCAAAACTTACTGGATAGTTGTTTTATAATAATTTAAAACTATTGAGGAATTGAACACTAACACTTTTATACGAAATCGAAAACTTATAAAATCTAGGCCTAGATATGTTATATTAACAATTGACTGAAGTTTAAAAATAATATGTTTATCATGTTCATTCTTAATTGTTCACTTCTGAAGAGCTTAATGTAAGGAGAATAACTGTTTGTGAATCCATGGTTTATAATGATTTACTAGTCAATTTAATATTTAACAAAAATTACTACGAATGCATTTTTTATGTTTATTCTATTTATTTATTTAAACACATAAATATTGGTACAAGGGGGCACCAGATATATATACGCCACACAAACCTTATTTGATTTATGTGAGGGCTGTGATAGTGCCCAGGTGCCCAAACAGAATAGAATTATAAACTTGAAGAATTATTTAACATTTCATTACTAGGTATATAGCTGTCACTTATCAATAAATAAATACACTCGATTCTGTTTACTAATTACGTATCAACACATCATACACTTTTTTGCACGTCAACGTGCGCATGTACCAAGAATCCATATATCTATATCTATATCTATATCTATCTATCTATCTATCTATATATATATATATATATATATATATATATATATATATATATATACTCGTTATTTATACATGATACATTGTCAGAAAGAAAATGTAATAGGCATTATTTTCCTAGCAGGAAACAGGTGATAATCTAAAATATCACCCAACTTAATCTATTGGTGTATGAAGTCATTAATTCTGAATGTTTATACTGTAAATTAGTTAAATAATCATATTAATTCTCAAGTTTCTTATTGGTTTCACATCTTAGATTAATTTATTTAAACCTTAAGGGGAAGAGCCAGATCATCCGCGAAGTCTAAATCGTGAAGCTGCATCCTAGCTGTCCACTGTATCAAGTGCTTCCCTCCAGATGTGAGTCTGAGGATCCAGTCGATCACCAGGATC
>NC_031495.1:54214560-54271051 GCF_000237925.1 Schistosoma mansoni
CTGGAGGGAAGCACGGGATACAGTGGACAGTTAGGATGCAGCTTCACGATTTATACTTCGCGGATAATCTGGCTCTTCTATCACAAACGTAACAACAAATGCAGGAGAAAACGACCAGTGCAGCAGTAGCCTCAGCAGCAGTAGGTCTCAATACAAACAAAGAGTAAATTAACACTCTCCGGTACGATACAATATGCACCAATCGAATTACACTTGACGGAGAAGCTTTGGAGGATGTGAAAACTTTTACATATCTGGGCAGCATCATCGATGAACACGGTAGATCTGATGCAGATGTGAAGACGCGGATCGGCAGAGCAAGAGCAGCATATTTACAACTGAACAACATCTGGAACTCAAAACAATTGTCAACCAACACGAAGATCAGAATTTCCAATACAAATGTCAACACAGTTCTACTGTATGGGGCAGAAACCTGCAGAACTACGAAAGCCATCATCAAGAAGTTACAGGTGTTTATTAACAGTTGTCTACACAAGATACTCAGGATCCGATGACCAGACACTATCAGCAACATTCTACTGTGGGAGAGAACAAATCAGATTCCAGAGGAAGAAGAAATCGGGAAGAGGCTCTGGAAGTGGATAGGACACACATTGAGGAAATCACCCAACTGTATCACAAGACAAGCCCTCACTAGGAATCCTCAAAGCCAAAGGAAAAGAGGAAGACCAAAGAACACATTACGCCGAAAAATGGAGACAGACATGAGAAGAATGAACAAAAATTGGATAGAACTAGAAAGGAAGGTCCAGGACAAAGTGGGTTGAAGAATGCTGGTCAGGGGCCTGTTTCATTGGGAGTAACAGGCGTAAGTAAGTAAGTTAAGGGGAGTGAACATAATACTACTCTATGTATTGAGATGAAAGTTTTTTCCCGATTTTTTAAAATTTCATGCAGCTCCAAAAATGATAAAAAACTAGTAAATATTTAAAAAAAAATAATGTTCATACATCATTTCTAGCAATAATGATTTTAGGTAGTATCACATGAAGTCTCAAACCATATACTTTTGTAACTACGATTGTTTAAACTAACAAAACTGTGCAGTAAGTAGTTCGTACAAAGAAATACATAAATACTCAGTGACTAAATGATTTTTCACATAATTGTAACTTAATAAAATCATCGAAAAGTTATTACACTAAATTAGCATGGACAGATCATTCAGCTTCAAGCTCGAACCCTGCCTAACTTACTTCAATACTAATATAAGTCCTTGTGTAGAAAGAAATTAGGATCTAGAATCAAATGCTTAAAGATAAACCTGATAATTAAACTATGTTAATTTAATAAAATATCAATAAATTCTTTGAAGCGAAATGGAATCCCACTTGTATATCTTGGTATCAAATTTAATCAATTTTTGAGCCAGTTTATCGAGATACACTAATCTTATGTTTACGATGATAATTAATACTCATTTTCATCTCTCATTATTATAAAAAAGCAAATACTTAGTGCATATAATTCACATTTGAGTGTGGTGGCTCGTCAACTTTTTTTTTACTGAATTGCTCATTTATATTCATTTGTGAAAATGTCTAAATTATTTTTTTTATTTAATCATATACATATTGGTACAAAAGGCACCGGATACATATTCACCACACATTTGTGTGTGGGCTGTGATACTGCTCGGGTGCCCAGGTCGGAATTGGTGGTTTTCTTAGGAGGCCACACCCGGAGCCTTTGACCTAAAGGCCTGATCCACAAGGCAGTGGAGCAACGTCAGGAGATGCAGTTTCATTACAGCCGGTGACCAATAATTGGTTCATACACCATCTGTTCCCTCAGGATACTGGAGCCCATGTGCACCATTGGTTTGGAATCAGGGTTTTCCAACTCCTCTAGGTGAACTTGCCGTGCCCACCGACTCGGTTAAAGCGCCGGACATTCGCCTTTCGTCCTCTCACTTTCGTAAACAACAGTAGTGCCACGAGAAGGCAGTGAGTAGGACTTCCCTGGTAGTGGCTGTATACGCATGGCCATGTGAGAGGATTTCGAGAGGGAGGGTTGACTTTCCCCACCCTCAGCCGTACCAGGGCATTTGGGGGCTAAAAATTTTATGATTACAGAAAAAGAATCTGTAGTGTCCACTTCAATAATATATACTTAATTTGAATCGGTATATGACTTGACATTGATCTTATCTCTTTATTTGACCGTAAATAAATTTATTTGATTATTACGTAAGTATATAAACTATATTTTATCAACATTTAAGATAGAGCTCTATTTCACTAATCCATTAGAATAACTTATCTAAAATACTTGAATTCATTGATTGAATATTCTAGAATCGTTTTCGTTCGAGAGAATAGCATCCATCATCTACAAAATTATCGAAAAATTACAGAATCAAATAATCAGTTTGTTCTTGTTTCGGACATTTCAATAATGTAAACTCATAAGTCCACACAAGATTGAAAACCTATACATAAAAATGTGTTCTTTAACTTGATTGTTCTAGTCCAAAGGTGCGAATAGCTCAGTGTTAACGTCTTAGACTATGAAGTTCAGGTGCCCAGAGTTCGAATCAAACAGGAAGTATAAGTTCTTTCAAGATTACAGGTACGCCTTGATGACCGGTATCAACTTGTAAGAAACCCAAGTACACCACTTCATGACGATTTGCTCAAACTATCCAACATCAATTTCATGTTTGATGTAGAAAAACTTAGGATCTGTAACTTGTTTGTCAAATCATCACAAAGCACTAGAATGATTCACCAAGGCTTAGTATTCACAGACGATTGTTTTTTAATCATCGTGCATTATTATTATTCAAGTATATAGTGGTTGAATTTGTAGGATGGGAAGTATATCTACGGAACTATTAAAAGCAGATCAAATTGAAAATCCTCTCATTTGTAAGGAGACGATTCTAAAACTTATGAACTGAAGACTATTATCTATAATAGCTTTTATAAAGGAAATAAGTTCCATATTTGTAGCTTTATCTGCTATCGCTAAACTAAGTGACACTAGAATTACTTCTAGAGACTAAAACCACTTGGAATTCTGTAGCATATCACGCCTACGTGATTTGTTCTCACCTTTGGATAGACAAATTATCCTAATATTACCATTTGTCCTATCAACCATACATTTTCCCCTGTCAATTACTTACGTGTAACCTTGGTCACACTCTATACATAAGTGTATGCTAGTGGGTACGTGTTTGTATACTTGTATCTGCTTCATGGTTATAACGATTGTGTCACCTATTACTTACGGAGTTAGCGCGTTGGCCTTTTTTCATCTCACTGTAACGTCTGTCTGAGTATACCAGTGTTTGAAATGAATTCATATTTGGCTTTTTATTACCACCGTCGCCTAAACGGGTTTGGCCTAAGTAGAATATATGGGGAATTTGTGTTTATCGCTCAATTTCCGTTCACTTATAATGGAGCCGGATCATGGAACTACAAATTAACTTTCATTTAGTTCATAAAGGTTAAGTGATAGTATAGGTTACCTGATTCTCTCTTTTTTATTTTAAATCCAAAGTTTATAAATTTTACACTGATCACTTAGTAACAGTAGTCGATTTAGATAAAACAACAGTAGTAATCAAAAAATATAATTTGAATCTCTTGAATAACAACAGTAATTAAATCAAATAACAATAATAAATGCACAACTTAAAACAATTTAACAACGTTCAAATACTTTATATAAATCTGTTAATGACGTAAGACGAATGAAACAAGATTGTAAAGAGAACGATTTATTGTCATTTTCATTATGATCTAAATCGAAATTAGGATATCTTCGACTAGGTAATAAAGAAGAACATAAAATAGGCCATAGTATATGTTGAATCATCCATTCACGAGGTGATAATGACGATGACGATACAGTGTTTTCTTTATCTGACTTATCATCAATAATTGATGTGGAAGATGATATGGGCGATGAAGAACAATCGTTGAATAAACTTGATGATACTGCATAGAAATTCGCTGTGATACAGCAAATATTTTCAAAGCAAATGGATTCAACTGACCAACTAACTTGTGTAGCTAATTTTGTCACATAAATTGGAAGCTGGTTCAATTCGGGTATATAACTAGAATGCAAGATTTAAAAAAGATCATAGACAGTATTACTATAATTGTTCTTCACTAATCGAAAGACATTCCTGAAGTTTATGTATTAAATGACGCTAGTTAACAAAACAGTGAGAGAAAAAACCGTCATGTTCATTTTAGGGAAGAAACATTTGAAAAAAAATCATTGTAGTAGTGTGGGAAATTGTCTAGGATAAAGTTTCAAAACAAAATAAAATATTTCCTTATTTATTTCACTAGAAATGTTGGATAAAATATTCGATTTTTGTTTAAACCTATAATTCCTTCATATTCTGAACACTAATTATTCTAATGATCGTTAACATTGAGACTATTAGTGCAATTAATCAAGCTTATGAAATATGAAACTGATAACTCATAGTTGGAAGAACATCTAGTCTATAATCGTAAAGTAGATAGTCTAACAATATATATCCAACTGCTAACTGGTATCTGAACTTCGTTCAAACTGTAAAACTGTTAAGTGAAGTACTGTAAAAATGTTAGGGTGCTTAATGCCATATATTTTCTCATACTAATACTAGTCAATCGAAATTAAACGTGAAAATAACTTGAGTTATTAGTATACATACAATCTAAAACACACTTACTGATAAGAGGAAATCGAAAGCTGGAAGAAACTCCAGGTTGTAGACATATTTTTATAAATTTATCTTTTAGAAGAAAAAAAGGAACTAATTCAGTGATATACAGATGAAAATGATTAAATCCCAGTAACTGAACTGCAACTTTAAACGACAACACACAAACTACTGCACTATGGTCAGTCAGGTAGTGTATCATTAGACATCTTACATGGAAAGTATGGCTTAAAGCCCTGTACATAAACTTATACTTGGTTACTGAGTAAAACAAAATCACTAGAATATAAATACCGTGTATAACAATACAGTTAATATTTCTCATTTGTATGAGTAATTTAATTCTTTACAAATATATGTATATTTGTGTGTAGGTGTGTTTCTGTTAAGATGAAGTTATCATTAGATTATCCTAAAGGCAGAAAATGAATAGAAAAAAATATTATAATATTTGTCCACTTGAACTACCACAGCTCGTTGTTATAGTGACAGAAGATTGTGGCAAGTCTATGTCAGACATTGAGCAATATATATATATATATATAAGCAACTTTATTTTGATGTAGGTTATTGCAACTAAAATAATCTGAGTTTTAATTGAAATCATTAAATTAGTTTGATTAGAAAATAATTGTTACCATAGTTTGTTGGATAATTTTATACAAAATAAAGAAACTTGCATAGAATTTAAGTACGTATATCCAAGCAATGTCATATCAATATACATAATACAGAAAAACGACTTTAGGCAATGAAATGCCCCTCTTCATGTAGTAAAGATTGTAGATATTGGTAGTTTAGCATTTAGTTGACAAGATGACTATGTGGCAAAAAAACTTCTGTTACGTATCATTGTAGTTTTAGCAAAAACTGCGTTAACACGTATTATTGTACTATTAGTGAGAACGATACAGTAAGCAGTGGTGAAGAACTTAAAAAGGAGTGGTTTGCCTTTAACAGTCTCATCTACCTTATATGAATGGCTAGAACATCTAGACTTTTTAGTAATTCAGTATACTTAGAGGTAAAAATGAACTTTCTGTCGTCATATTCTCTATAAGGAAAGTAGTATGATCTGATCGAAATCCTAGTAAAAAATTACAGTGAGGCTTTTCATACTATAATAATGGCACTCCGCAGCATTGACTCCGCCTGAAGCCCCCTGGAACTACTGCCAGTCCCAAGGCACAAGCCGAATACACAGAAGTGAACAAGCAAGTGAAGAGGAGCATCAAAGCCGACAAACGTATATATGTGGAAGATCTAGCAATGACGGCGGAAAAAGAAACAAGCTATTGTGAGAGAGAACAAACCAGATTCCAGTGGAGGACGAAATCAAGAAGAAGCGCTGAAAGCGGATAGGACACACATTGAGGAAATCACCCAACTGCGTCACAAGACAAGCCCTCACATGGAATCCTGAAGGCCAAAGGAGAAGAGGAAGACCAAAAAACACATTACGCCGAGAAATGGAGACAGACATGAGAAGAATGAACAAAAATTGGATAGAACTAGAAAGGAAGGTCCAGGACAAAGTGGGTTGAAGAATGCTGGTCAGGGGCCCATGCTTCATTGGGAGTAACAGGCGTAAGTAAGTAATTAAGTAACTTCGTAGCACTAGAGCTTCACATATTGTTAGACATTCCTTGAATAGTTATTTGCCAAGCAACAGAGAAAACCACTGCTCACTGTAACCGGCCATTTACGAATGAAATCAAGTGAATAGTTCAAGTAAAAAATTCATATACCCAGTTGGGTGGTCTACAAGAAACAAAATAACACGAAGCAATATATTCCCATTAGTTTTCCTTCTGGTACAAGATCTATATACATATATATTGAAATTTAATACATGAGATTATCATCAACTCATTACCAGGTACTGATTCCTGTACTTGAGTTTAGGCTAAAGTGAGAGGGATATTGGTGGTGGTCGATTGTTTAAAGCAAAGTGGGTGGAGTAGGACTCGAATTTATGGCTTAGCAACTGAAGGTTGAGCGCTTTAAGCGCTGACCAACTACTCCACTACACGATAGTTTTATCAATGACGTAAAAATATGATATTTTATAAAAATGTAGCTTCTCATTTGAAAATTACATCAGATCGACAGTTTGTAAACCTCAATAATAGTTCAAAAATGAAACAACTGTTTTCTTGAGTTTATTGACATTTATTGTCTTATTTTCCCACTTAATTCTAGTTAGTGAATAAAATTTAAAATACAAAAACCATCAAGTTCAATAAGTCACTCAAATAAATCATATTCCTGCATGAAAAATATCGAAGTAAATCCGCCGAAGTCATCTGTATTAATTAAAAAGATCAATATGAAAATTTCAGTTTTGCATCAGATTACAAATTGACTGAGGTTGATAATATTGGTCATTAAGAAGTAGTTGTATTAAACCAAAAACGTAAGGTACTTGTTAAAAAATAGGAATATTTTTAATTCTAATCCGAAAACGGATTGATAAGCAATGTAGACAGATCTCAAAATAGGAGAAAAGTACATAGCATTTCCGTGTCTCCATAAAACGACAAAAATTGTTTTTGAAAACAATGTGAAAACAAAATATTTATCAAGTCAATGGAAAAACTTACTCAGCTATAATTAAAGGAATCCCAGTAAGCACTTGATTTCCATTTGAATCAGTAGTTATTTTAATTGAGAAATAATCCCAGAGCATAGATGCATGCTTAACAAGAGTAGCGGTAGCTTCTTTAATAAATTCAATTGAACTGAGATTAGATAAGTATCGTGAAGATTTCCGAAGATATTCATGTCCTATTGATAAAAGATCTGCTAATGGGGCTGGTTCACGGAGAATTATCTACACATTATTAAAAGACATTATGAAGGAATAGTAGTTATTCAGGAAAATTTAGTGAACGAGCAGAAAATAGTTTCAAACAATAACCTTTATGGACTGTACAGAATATCAAAATAGGCAGTTCAACGAAGTCATACTTCGTTCATTAGCAGTTAGTATAGTTATCTGTACTGAAACCTACTACTCATATATATATATATATATATATATATATATATATATATTCAATGAATATTAGCTACCTTTCAAATAACTTTGATTCTTGAGTTACACTTTACAGATTGTTGACGGACACTATTCTCTATGGTATATTTAATCTGGTAAGCAAAATACAGCAATTTATTAATAGAATGAATAATATGTGCACAGAGACGACCAGAAGATTTACAAGCTCAAAATTTATGAACAGTGACTTTTACGTAATTTGTTTCTGTTTACTTGAAATAACTTTCTTTAATTACAAAAAGCTGTCATTGTTATTAACTGATATCGGTCAAATAATCATTTTTACACCCTTACTGTGATAGTGTCAACAGTACGAGTTAACAGGGCGCTAAAACAACCATTTTCGGCGTTAATGTCCAACTTCAACCGATCCACGATATTGGGCGACCGTCTTCCATTGTCTTCAGTAGGTAACTGCCTCACACCTTACATGACTTAACTCCACTGGTCACAGCTTCTCACTAGAACGTCGAGGACTACCTCTCAAACCTAGTCACTAATGAGTAAATGGTAATTGTCAGTATAGGGTTGTGAATATTGTTGATTTTTGATTGAGATCACGAATCAATCAATGTTAGGCTACCGTGTCGGGTGTGAGGCAATTATCTACCAAATACAATGGAAGATGGTCGCGCAATATCGTGGATTGGTTGAATTTAGACATCAAAACCGTTGGTTGCCGGCCCAGTGGTCTTAAGTTTAAGCGTTTGCGCGCGAGACCGGAGTTATTGGGTTTAATTCCTGTGTGGAGGATCGTGGATGCGTACTAGTGAGGAGTCCCATACTAGAACGAAACGGCCGTCCAGCGCTTTCAAGTTTTCAATGGCGTTCTAAAATTCATTGATTCATGATCGTAATCAAACTAGACAATCTTTACAACCCTATACTGATAATTTTGGTTCACTCATATACAGACAAATCTTATTTGTATGTTGACGGAGAAACAACCAATCAACACTAATGTGTATAAGTTGTAAATGTAGGCTTATGCTAGATAATGAATTTTAACAACATTACTTGCCCCCAAATGCCCTGGTACGGCCAAGAGTGGGGAGAGTCCGCTCTCCCTCTCCAAATGCTCTCACATGGCCACGCGTATATAGCCCCTGCCAGGGAAGTCCTACTCACTGTTTTCTCGTGGCATTACTGTTGTTTACGAAATTGAGAGGACGAAAAGCGAATGTCCGGCGCTTTAACCGGGTTGGTGGACAAGGTGAGTCCACCTAGGGGAGTTGGAAAACCCTGATTTCAAACCAATGGTGCACATGGGCTCCAATGTCCTGAAGGAACAAATGGCGTATGAATCAATTGTTGATCACCGGCTACCATGGGACTGCATCTCCTCACGATGCTCCACTGCCTTGTGGACCAGACCTTTAGGTCGAAGGCTCCGGGTGTGGCCCCCTAAGAAAACCACCTGCTTTAGTTTGGGCACCTGGGCAGTATCACAGCCCTCACACAAATGGAATGATTTTTGTGGCGCATATCTATTTGGTGCTTCCTTGTATCAATATTTGTGTTTAAATAAAACTTTATAAAAAAGAAACACAATCGCTTCATGTTGAATATCAAGTGGAACACATAAGAAAATTGGAGGTTGTACGTTTGAGTACAGCGAAATGAAATACATAACTGATCTCATGTAGTATTGATATGACTGAATTTGACGACCTAGACTTTTACTGCTTATCGTGATGGTCTGTTTCCTGAAAGACCAGAAAAATAAACCAAACATAAACAATAATAACTTTTTATTCTGTGATTCCAACTGATAGATAGACAACTCCTAAGCCTACAGATTGAACATATAATCTGAATGATTTCAAAAATATATAAAGTTAGCGTATTTCAATGTTAACAGAGATAAGAATACTTTCATAAATCATTTTGTTCATTGATAGTCGATTTTCATCGTAGGACTAAAGATTTTAGGAAAAAAAGCATGAACAAATTCATTTCTTATTTATCTATCTATTTACAATTTTTTTCATCTCAGTACTAAACAGTTATCTATAGATCAGAACAGATTCAGTAAATTTAATTTACAGTATCAATTATCAAAAATAGGAAACATAGTAGATTGATAAATAAAGAACAAACTGTTATATTCCTGATTAATGAACTAACAATACACTTGAATTCAAATAAGAAATTCTAACCACATTTGTTCTGTTTATCAAATAAATAAATTTTAAGAAAAAAAAACAATTTTGAAAAAAATTTCCCGCAGTTTTAAATGTCATTTATGTATATGTATAGAATAAGATATAAACAATTCGAAGTTTGTTAATTAACAGTAAACATATACAAACCAGTATACATGAAATATTTATTGATCAGAAATCATTTATTAGATTTCATTAACTTTAGCTAGTTTTATATCCAAGTGAATGGTAATTAGGTAGGTTTAGTTCCGAAAATACAAACAGGAAGACGCAAATTTCCAATTATTAGTAGTAGTAGTAGTACATACTGTACTGATAGAACAAAATGGTAGCGATATAACTAAGCCATGATTAGCTGGAACTACATTGGAACATTGATGAACATTATATTGCCAAAACTACTAGGTTGCCATTAACATGATACTTACTACAAACTAAAATGAAAATACAAGGTTATTTCAAATTTCTCAGTGAATTTCATTGATATAAAAAGAAAATAATTCGTAATCCACAAGACAAAAACGGTATAATGACAAACGTCACTGAAGAATAACCAATGAAACGGAGATGACGATGAACGGAATCGAACACGTATTGTATCAAAGTGAATTGCAGCATATGAAAATAGCACATAAGGAAATTAAGAGAAAAAGGAAATGTATTAAAATGACCAAGGTGAAATATATAAGGCACAACAAACATATTGCATCTTTATACAGTGGATTTCAGTTAGGACAGCTGAGTAATATAACCAATTCTTATACAAATAGTGTGGTTTAAAACCGAATAAATCCATTTGGTAAATGAAGTATATATTCACTAACTAATTCATATCAACTTGGTTCATTGAATTAGTGATGATTTAATTCAATATTATATGTTTAGTACAATATGAAATCTCACTTTTCGTACATCACAAAGAAAAAAAGACAATTGATAACTACAAGCATATATTATACATGGAATAATTTCTCTAGAATTAAATGAAATGGTTTTAAAAAGATTGGGATTTATACAATTGTTAATTAGCAACATGTTCAAGAATACAAATTTTTACCTAAATGTTATGTAATGTAATCTTAGTAGGTTGGACTTGATAGTTTCAAATAAATAGAGTATTGGGTAGAAAGTTAATAATCAATAAGTATTTCTTTGTTATATCCCAATCAGTAGAAAAATTGTATTTCTGGAGTTTCGTGGCTTAATGTGAGCCACTTCCTCAATGTTCCTTCTGCACTATTTAAACCTTTGTCAATTTTATTCGATTATTTATCTACTCTAAAAAATGGTTTACATTAAGCCACGAAACATCAGAAATACAATTTTTCTACTCATTGAGATATAACAAGAAAATATATTTATTATTAATGTATTCTTATTTATGATGGATTATCCTACAAATCAATGTGAGAAAACAAACTGATCACTGAATTATAGAGAAAGATTAAAACAATAATATAACCAATTTATTATTCTAATGTACAAAGTGTTAACAATAAAAATAATATTTTAAGCAAAGATGGATAGTGGCTGGCAGTGGAATCCAGGACGCGCGTTTCGTCCTATTTGGGACTCGTCAGCTGGATGTACCTTGCACAAGCAAGTGGCTATCAGGACTTAGTAGCTGAGTGGATGATGCGATGGCATTTGAAGCGAAAAATACTGTGTTCGAGTCCCGGATTGAACATCAACTCTGAGATGCATGTGAATCTAGCTGACGAGTCGCAAATAGGACGAAACGCGCGTCACACTGGATTCCACTGCTAGCCACTATCCATCTTTGCTTATAATGCTTGTGAATTAAGGCTACATCGAGGAGATCCGCACAGTATGCACATATGCCAATTAGAGACTGACCAGTTGCAGTCCTAACACATCGATGGGAAGATTCAAACAAACAATACTAAGTGAATTTAAAAATAATATTTGTTATGTCAAATATTTGAAGAAAAATATATTTTAAAAAATATTTTTCAGATGGAAAAACTAATAATATAATATATTACTCACTTCACCATGATTGCCAAAATTTGTTAATAATAATTGATAAAATAATGCTTGACTTAAAGGTTTTAAACGTATAAGTAATAATTCTGTATGGTGTTGTGCTAAACATCTTGTTTCATCAATAAAACCAATGAATTTACATGAACGTAATGTATTTTTAATGGACTGGTCTAAATCACATTCCAAATTACGTTTTAATGCAAGAATACTCATTAAATAGACTGTTCGATGACGAGGTTTTGATGATATTGATTCTATCATATCATTATTTGAGTATGCTAAAAGTGTATTCGATTTGCTAAGTAAATCATTAATAGTAGTAGTATTTTGTAAAGATGATAAACTTGTATCTGTTCTTATTATCGGTTTAGATGTTAAACTAACAGTAGTATCGTTATTATCAATGGTTGCATTACTATTAGTGTATGACTGTGAATGATTTTGAGCTGTAGTGGTTAGTTCATTTTCATCGAAATCCTTTTCTTGCTGGTCATAGAATAAGTGGGATTGTTCAGTGGTTGCTCTAAGAAGAAATAAAATTAAACCAAAATACGACAAAGATTAAATATCCTTTTATTCTTTGTTTGAATAAATTGCATGTTTATAGACAAATTTATAGTAAATGTAACAATCGTGTGAATATAAAATTCAATAGGTACTTTTGACATATCTCTGATGAGAAAAGTGGGTGAAGCAGGAGAGGAACCTGAAACGTATTGGCCGAAAGTTGAATGACTCAATTACTATGCCTCCAGCTCCTTTTATTAGACTATCCTATCACTTTTGACAGATAAGGTAACGCCAAAGTCACGAGAACATAATGAAAGCATACAACAGGCTATGCATATTATATATATATATATATACTCCTAAATGAGTAGTTATATCATATGCTAACCAGTAATTTACTTCGTGACACAATCTCAAATGTATGGTGAGGAGTTAGAAATAGAGTCTACTAAGTTCGAATTCAACTACCTAACAGTAACTCATTAGCTGTCGAGACTTGGATTTAATTTTTTCGGGATGAGTTCTATGTGAACAATGAGAAGTTTCAAAATAAAATGAAACAGTTGTTTAATGTGCTATCAGACTTTGAATAACTCTCCTCAGTCGATAACAGACTGTGATGAGGAATCACGAAAAATATTATTTCATTTTCATTTTAAGAATGAATAATTTCACTCATATATAATTATGATAAAAAGACCACTAACTTTATTTTGCTCCTATCAAGTTCACTATTATTCCATGAACTATTTTCCTGAAGAAGATTGGATTTCAATATTTCATCAGCTTCATCAGAATCAACTTCAATATCCGGACTCATTTCACCGATAGATTTTTTCAACGAATTATTATGTAATCTTTCAAGCTTACTACAAGCCATATTATTATTCATGTAATTTGATTGAGGTGATAGAAAACGTTCAAGTTGTTGTTCACGTAGATCAATTCGTACTTTTTCGTTTGGTCTGTCTGTTGATCGATCATTATGAGTATTTAATTCTTTAGGATTTTTAAAAGTAATCGGCGTTGGCAAACAATTTCGAACGAATGTTTGAATTTGTGCAGATGATAATAATGCTTGTTCAACAGCATCCTGAAGTCCATTAACTATTTCATCCTATAAAAAATGAAATCAAGTATAAAATGAGAGTGGTGAAATAATTTACATTTTAACAAAAAAAGATTGGATAATAATTGACATAGATCAATCTTGAAGCAACATGTAATATTTCAAGGAAGAAGGATCCATCTCAAGATTTCTAGCGCTGCTATTCAAGATATTTAGCAAATCGTTTGTTGTTAACGTCTTCAACAAAAATAAAAAGGTCATCTATGTACTATAAGTTGACTAGTGAATCTCTAAGTAAGAGACCAATTTCTAGAAGTGCCCACGACAGGAGTATTATCTCAAAGTGAACTTCTTTGACACATTCAAACAAACATGAAGAAAATGGATAGCCTCGATGGATGCCATTCGCGGCAAACCACTACCATGATAGTAATCCAAAATTTCTGACCCGATGAAGTGTCTGAGGAGAGAACAGTACCAGATTGATATACTTTTTTTGTACGTCTTTCAATAAAAAAAACTATGAGAATACCTACGGATTAATGAGGTGGAGTGCCACTTTCAGATAAATCGATTCATCTAGAGTTCGACCATGCTCCAAAAACCACCGAACAAGAAACACTTGACCAATAAATTTATGGCCAATGCTAAAATGTTTCAACTTTTCTCAGGTGTGTTATTTCCAAGCTTCCGCTAACCGTCGAATTATAATAGAAACTATGAGCTTAAGAACCATGTTGATTAAATGGATCACTCTATAGTTATCATAGAAACATTTCTATTGTAGTAAACTGATCAGTAGTTCACACAGAACTTTTTACTTCAAATTTGTTATAACCTTTTTAACTCGGTTAAAAACCACCGTATTAAAACAAAAGAATCTCAAGGCTTATTCAAATTCGATTAACTATATAAGTACATAAACAAACATACTATAAAATATGATAACTAACCTCATGAAGAAAATTTACTTCAGCTTTTGTTGGATGTACATTTACATCTAAAGTATGTACAGGCAATTGTATGTTTAAATATACATATAATGAATTAAATGTTGAAGATTTATACATGATATTTGAATTAGTCGATATTTTAAATTTCTTATTTGTTAATACTGCTTGATGATCAGTTGAATTAGACGATAAACCACGTGAAATCACAGAAGAGTAAGCACATTCAACAATACGTTTTATTGGTGTACAACTAACTAAACGATTATTGATGAATAGATTAAGTTTTAAAGATGGACTACAACCTGTAAAAAGTGTAACAGGCGAGTAAAGAAGATACAAAAAAACGAAACAAGTAAACAATGCAAATTATTGTTAGTAAACATTTGAGTTTATATAAATTTAATTATCAACTTTATTTTCATAACTGAATTCACAAGTCGATCTAAGTTAGACCACCACTGAAAACGTGGAAGCGCTGGACGGTCGTTTTGCCCCAGTACGAGACTCCTCAGTAGTGTGAAAACACTACAATCTCCACAAATCCCCATACTAATATCAATTTTATATTTATGATATTCTAGAGTACTGGATAACGATAGAATCAAAGATTTATGTTTTACCTTATTTGAAACTATTCAATCGAGTAAAACAAGATTACAATGTTGATATTCACAAAGATATACGATATTTGATATTACATAAACTGTACCAGTTCTCAAATTCACATACTTGATACAAGACCACGCCATAACAAACTGAGTTCGGCCAATTGATTAATATATTTAAGTGAATGATATATGTTTTACTGACACGAAAGTAAACTAGAATGAAAGTTTATAGAATTTACAAAATTGTTCGTTTTATTTGTACCTGTATGGTTGATTGCCTTAACCTTTTCTGTTCCAAAGCTATTGCAATTTAAGCATAACCCTTGATACTCTGTTTTTCTACCCTAATGCTCAATTTAAACGTAACTGTATTTTTCTAATTGTTTGTGTGTTGTGGTCGTGTTATATATTTACTCCTGCATCTTTTTACACTAATCTGAATTGGGAATCAGGAATAAATCGAATAGTATTCCAGTTGACTCATTTGCTCTCTATTGCTTGCCAACCAATCAGGCGGCGAAGTAGTTTTCGTCTCTCTACCTATGGCTGTTAGTCTCGATTCGGACTCATGCATTTCTAGCTTCAGGACTAAATCAGTCAGACTGTGTCAAGGCCATAATCTAGATCGAGACAAGTTCTCTCATGTATATTATTGGGAAGACAGATCAAGAACGTAACAGTTAAAGTTGCCACATCAAATTAGGACACCAGGATAAAATTATCATGACAAAGCTCAGAGTAGTAGAAGTAGCAATAGTATCGATAGTGGTAGAAAAGATTAGGTATTGAATAAGGCACACAAGATTCTGCGACTCAGTATCTAAAATAGTAGAATGAGTGAATGCACCTACATCACCTACAGCATTTCTGCTAACAGTTATTTCCTCTATAGAACACTAAGTAACCCTGTTGGTGAAATATAGAAAAGCCCATGTGATTCGAATTACCTGATAGCTAACTTCATCGTTCTTATAATCTCCAAAGATCGAAATGTTTTAGTCATACAGACAAACCTCCTAACAACAAATGGATAATGAAAAATGATATACAATTTGGAAATTAAGAATTCGAGTAGTTTCTGACATCTTGAGCGATATTTAAGATTGGATATAGGATATTTCCATTATTTATCATATCCCACTGTAAATGTCTTGTATTGCGTCACTTGGTATGATTATTTATTCGCTTTATAGCAAATTGAATATTCTGAAAGTTACCAATAAATTTATGGTGAAAATCGAGAGATACACAATTAAGCGTACTTAAAAATGATAGAATAAAATATGAAGTTTGGTTAATTCTTATTGTTTGTTACCAGTATAAGCTAGCTGCAGACGTCATATTACTAAAATTCTCATAATCAAGTTTCCAGTGATGGGGCAATAAAGAAATTTCTTTCAAAAAAACAAGTTACACCAAAAACAACTTTGCTTAATTGTTTCATTATTTGTTATGAAGTCTATAACAGACAGCATGTTATAATTTAATTTACAAAAATAGTATAACATCATATAAAAACAGTAATTTACCTGAAGAAACTTGATTTGGCGCAGTAAGTAAACCTTCATAGCGTAGACCGTAACGTTCTATGGCTAGACGTGTTGATTCTGAAGATGAACACTGTGAACTAGTGAAAGAAATTAAATTCTGTTCTATAGACGAACCAATTACAGCACGTATTGCATCCATTCTTGACCAACCAGCAGATGTACGTAAATCTAGAAAGAATACATACAACTGAAAGAAGATGTGCTAATAATGTATTTCATGTATGGTTACCATATTTTATGAAAGTACTCAATAATTTTTTGATTAAACAATAAATTGGTTATCCTCACCTAAACTTCGTTCACTACCACATGAGGGACAACATTCACTAGAGTTTATTCTTAGATTGGAAATTATTTAATTTAAGAAAGAAAGGAAAAATGATTAGAGCTCTCCCTCTACTCTGATCGTAAAATGATAAAATAAAAATTATAAAATTGGTCTTTTCAAATATCTGAAGTAATAACATCTTAACTGTTGAGTAATTTATATAGCATTCACTAAAATTATAACCAAATATAATTATTCATAATGGATAGATAAGAAAAGGATCAGTTATTATCCACTGATTTGAAAAAAGCCAATTATTAATTTTTTTATGCGATATTTATTATTACTCATTATTATTATTAGTAGTAGTAGTAGTATTGGTAGTAGTATCACTTATTAAGACGATTTAAATTGAAAATCAACATTCAGAAATATTTCCCTAAGGACCAATGAATAAATAAATTCTTGATAAATAATGAAGCATCCATAAGAAGTAAACAGATAAAGACTATGAAAAATAAGGTAATAAATTATTATCAAATGTAATTTTGCTTGTACTTAATCAATAAAAAGGATCCTAACTATTTTTAGAAAGTATTTCAAAAAAGGTTCACGTAAATAAACATAATATATATAACGTACTGATCATGTACATAGTAAGGTAATGAACTTCAAGCAGCCAGTTTATCATTTGAAGGTTAGAAATACAATCAGGCTATTTTATCTAATATATTACGTTATCAGCTAGAAGATAACATAATGTTCCATCACTTACAGTTTTAACCATAGAAACTTGGAACAACTAGGATTTTCAATGTGGCTGTTTATATTAAATCTGGGAAATACAAGAATTGAATAAGTCAAGAATTACCTTGAACAAAAAAATTGGTAACATAGATTAGATGTCCTGCAGTAGGCACAAGACCTATATAACTAGAAAACATATTAAAGCAAATTTAACAGTAAATATATAAAAGATAATTTTGAAAAACATTGGTTCAATTTTAGAAAAAACGTTATCACGGTACTAGATTCGAACTAGACTCGTAATAATTGTGTTTAATTTTGTGGTGCCTAATTGCTTGTTATTCATAACTGAATATATATATATATATATATATATATATATATATATATATATATTAGCATAAAGCCGTGATGAAGAACGAATCGAAAATAATTTCCTTCTTTCTATTAGTTCTTTTTAATAAATGTCTGAATCCACACAGTTGAAGCCACGAGTCAATCTAACCTAGACCACCGTTGAAAACCTAGAAGCACTAATCGGCCGTTTCATCCTAGTAGGAAACTCTCAAGTAGTGGGCATTCATGATTCAGCACGAGGGAATCGAACCCAAGATTATCGGTCTCGAGCGCTAGCGCTTAACATTTAGACCTTTGAGCCGGCACCTAAAATATCAATTTTCAATCTACTAAGAATATGTAATTGAGAGTTTATTTGAATATCACTTCAAAGTAATACCGTATGAAAAGTTTTCTTTCATAAGGTTAATAAAAAAAATACCACCAGGAACAACAGTGGAACTTGTACTGAAATGGTTGCAAAAGTTTAAAGACTCATGATAATTCAAAGTCTAAATTGGGCCTACAGACAGTAAACCACAGATCCAAGGATGTTTCTTCATTAGTAAGTGTTAAGAAGAGTCATGAAGTGGAAATTAGTTAACTCGGAAAACTGAGTGGCAGGGAATCAGTTTGTATATTATCTATGTATCCAATGGTTCACAGTATCTTTATACATCGATATACGTAAGCTTTGTTTTTATCCACTAATTCTCATTATTTCTCTTACTAATCATAAATTACGGTTAAGTAGCCAGTAAATATATTAATCAGGTTCATATCAAAAATGCTGTAGTTAAACACGTTTTGTGATTTATTATTTTCGGTTTGTTGTGGTAATGTATTTTAAAGATAAAATCACGTGAGTAGCAGATCTAAAATATAAGAGGTACCTAAATGCTCTTTCTGGTATTCTGACCAATGAAGTGGGAACGGATGACCTTTGTGTGGGTCCATAGATCATCGTAAATACTGCATCAAAGTTATTCGACTGAGTGCTCTTAGAATTAACTGAATCATAGAAATAACACTATGAAACGTAAATACATATAATAGCATTTACAACCAAGTTTATCAATGTATCATCACAATCCCATGGAATAAATTTCAAATATATTAAGACTAAGTTGTCATTAATCATGGTTGAGAAAAAGGGAAAACACTTAGGAATTAAGCTAAGCTGGTCGCGTAGTTGCATAAGTGGAATAAAGTGACCTGTGTTCTTTACTTAATCATACAGGTACATCCTATTTTTGCTTATTCTTCTTCTTGATAAAAGATGAAAAACATTAGGTCCCTCAGTAAAAGTTAATCAACCGATAAACATTCTAGGTCATAAATAAATCATGTGAATAACTTTACATTTTAACTTAAAAACCGAAATATGTATTTTTGCTACAGGAATTCCTGAATGTATGCCCATATATATATGTAGGCCATCGATTGAACTTGTGATACGCACTACATAATAAAATATTCTATCCCAATTACATTAAATAGGTGGGGGAAAAACATTATTGCGAAATAAGAAGTTGAAAAATTCTATATTGAAAACTAGACACGAAATGTAGGTGAAGAGATTTTGAGACTTAATTCACAGAAAATAAAACAGAAGTAACTAACACATCAGGTGAAACAACTTCAAGAGAAGAAAAATTTGATTTGTAATTTAAAACAAAATAAGACAAAGGTTAAAAAAATGAAAACAATGATAATAATAATAATAATAACATCGATACACAATAAACGAAGCTTGACTGTACAACACATTGCTAGTATTTTGAATTAAAAAAATGATAAAACGTGATATATTTCTTACAAAAATGACAATCTCGATGGTTTATTTATTTTAACTAGAAAGAAATTAGTACAGTGCCATATACAAACACTTAAAAACACATAGTAATGGGGGAAATAAAGTGAAAAATTGTTAATACGATAATAAACTATTTTTCATGAGAAAAAAACAGATTGAACAACAATAAAGAGTTAAAAACAAGTGAAATTTCATTTCCTTTAAAAGTACATTTTATTATTCACAAAGAACACCTAAGAGAATTGTAGTATGAGAATTACCAGTGATGTTGATTGTGAATTATGTTTAATAATGTCTCAAAACGTTGGATAATATAATATCAGTCAGTTAGCTACAACGTAAGACCAGGCACATATATGCATCGGTCCAAGTTGCCATACCTCGTTAGCACAACAAGATCAACACCGAATTCATAGTAGTAGTTAATTTAGTGGTGGTAGTATATAAAAGATAGGTTGTATATAAGGATATAGTACAGGAAGAAAGACAGATATGAAGCAATTTTAATCTTAAGGTTTAGGGGAAGATAAAGAGTGAATACACCTGCGCCATTGTGATCCATTCTGAGCTATGTCACCTAGAGTCTCCAACAATTGGTTACGATAGTCATGCGGACCCCAACCAAGTAGTTTGCATCTACCAACATGGCTTAGACTAGAAGTTAGTGACTTCAAGCTCTGATGCCACGTTTTGGTTTGACCGCCCCTAACTCTCTTCCAACTATTGCCAATACTAGTCAGCATAGCGCGTCGTGGTAATCAGTGTTCAGGCATACGTAACACGTGGCCCAACCATCTCAGTCGATGGAGATTCACAACCTCATTAACTGACTTAATATCATTCCCGAATGCCCTATGTCTAACCTCACTATATAACCCCGGTGATTTAATTCAAATAGTTATTATTGGCTAAAAGATTATAGACCAAACTAATTATTCTTTATTTGACAACGTCATATTACGAACTGAACACCTGTAGTTTTTTCTTAGCCAGTTCGAAAGGCAGTTAAAGGTGCTTGTATGCAAGCTTTTATAACCAGTCATACAATATGATACTTTTGAGTAGTGAATCATACTACAGCCAGGCATATTTACAGATCTCAGTACTAATTACACGGTGTTGCGATCTCTCAGAAAGAGATGAATAAACACAGAGATCCATCAAATATCTGTACATTGAAGTGGATAGGTCTTGCAGTAGTAAAACAGATACGAGAGTAACAAAGTGTTAGAAACTCCACACTTTACCACCACATAAAGATTCCTGTGGGTCAACAGGTATCCCAGACTGTCTCTCGCAAAGCAAACGTCAACCACATCTGCTACAACAACACTATCATCTTTATAATTGCCCTCATAAACGTATAGATATAACAAAAAACTGATAGTCATCACAAATGTTAATTAACAAATGATTATGTGAAACTTAAATAAGAGAGTAAGATTATATCACCTGAATGCTTTAGGTGGGAAAGGTTCTTTCAGAAAATAATGACCCTGCTAATCTGAGTCTTTTCAACTGACAGGCCTGGAACGTCGTTGTATACAATGAATTAAAGACATGACTTATACTAAGAAATGAGAAAATTGCATATGCCATACCGTTTTAATACATTCATTTACTTCACCAACCGGACTGTCACTTTTATCCCTGAAAATAATTGAATGATGATTATTTGGGTATAAGAGATAACTTTTTGGCTTTATATCAACCAGGAGACATATGATATACAGACTATGAACATAAAATACCTAGAACTGGAAAATGTTCAACTCCTTATCCAATAAGATGAACGAATTAATAGACTATGCGGTATTTTCGAACTAACATGTCTTTTATGCACTTATCCTCCTAAAATCTTTGCACATTTATGAATAAACCACGAAGTGAATAATTATTAGCATTAAACTAACCTTGTTCAATCGAACTTTTCCCAGTAGCACTTTCAGAATGTAAATGGAATCCACATTGTTGAGCATAATGAATAGCATACCTAAAGTAAAGAATAAAGGTGATTTGGATTAAACTCTAGTAAATAGTTTGTGTAAATCACATATAAAAAATAATACAATCGACTTTACACAGTTGAATAAAATAATTATTTACTTCTATCACTTATGAATTTCAAGCATTTAAAAATTAAGAAACCATATCATATACAACATGGTTTAAGTCTGACACGATTTCCTGTTTTGCTTAGAGTTTATCTCAAAGAATTGATTGAAATTAAGTAAAAACACAATGAGAGGGCTTTCATTCTCGTTTAGGCGTAGAGTATACAGATTTTTAGTTGACTAAGTGAAGATAACTTTGTTTGGTGAGCCTTCATTATCAACAATACAAATATTTGCTAATATATAGATATTATCAATACAGAATTGTGGAGCTTGCTGAGTTTCATTGAAACTATAAACCGGGAAGTGCTAAACCACCATTAAAAACCTGGAAGCATTGGACGGCCGTTTCGTCCTAGTTTGAAACCCTCCAGAAGTGGGCATCCGCAATCCCGCACGAGCAAGTCGAACCCAAGACGTTCCGTATCGTGAGGGCACTTAACCTACAGACCACTGATTCAGAATCCGACGGTGTTGATGTCTAACTTAAATCAATCCACAACATTGCATGGCCATCATCCATCATCTTCATTAGGTAACTACTTCATACCTTACATGTTTGAACTCAGTCACGGCTTCTCCCTAGAACGCCGAGAATTTCCTCTCGAAGCTAGTCACCGGTGAGCACATAATAATTATCATCATAGAGTTGTGTAGGTTGTTAAATTTGATTGAAATCATGAATCGAAGGTCCTAGGTAAATTTTCCATGTGTGGGGTCGTGGATCCCCACTGATGAGGAGTCTCACACTGAGACGAAACGGCCGTCTAGTCCTTCTGGGTTTTAAATGGTGGTCTAACACTGATCGGCTCATGATTTCAATATAAATATATTTCCTTCCCGATTATTTTACTTACTTAAGCTGTACAATCACATTTACAGTTAATTTTATTTGTTAAAACTAGTGGTCTGCAGTAAGACAGACTGGTGTTGAATAATTAAAAGGAAAACTTGAAGTGGTATCCTGTCATGAATTGCTCACGAAAATCAGATATTGAAAGAAAGTTATGTAATAATCGCCTAATAAAAAATATTAAGATGAATATAATTGACGGCTTGATGGACGCTAAGAACAGAATAACTAAAAGTTGTAATGATGGCTAATTAATGGTCGTGAAAAATAAATGGAAAGTTCTAGGAAAAACGATAGAAAGGAAGATTAAGCCCACAGTTGAATGGTTAGGGTTGAACCAGAGGACACCAATAGTCTCTGCTGAACACAAGTTCCATTTGCATTTCTATTGAACCTATGCTTCTGATTATATGCATGATTTTGAAGATTTCTCGTGAAGTGGAATCACCAGAACTAACCAGATCCTTCAAGATTGAGGTTTTTCAATACGTAACATATATTTCTAGTATCATGAAAAGATTTATTGTCAAACAAAAGGTACAACTGATTCCGCATATTACATTCATTAGAAAACATTTGATTATGGAATTTCAAATCTTAAAAACCCTTTACCATGACGAAAAAGCACTATCCATCTTTGCTTATCATGCTTGTGAATCAAGGCTATATCGAGGCAATACGCACAGTATGCACATATGCCAATTAGAGACTAACCAGTTGCAGTCCTAACACATCGATGGGAAGATTCAAACAAACAATACTAAGTGAATTTGAAAAAGCTTATAGTTCGTATTTATGTCTTAAAATATTGTAATCTGCTTACAACTACTTTCATTTTTAATAAGTAGCATGACATGTGGATAAACATAAAGCAAAACTCCTACTGTCTGAGCAGGACTACAGATTGTTACCATATTAAAAGGCTTTCAGAGCCTGAATTGAAATTTAAAAATTAAGCGCCTTGAATTTATCAATCGGTAGCAAATCCCTCTGTATTTAGTATTCTGACTTCAAAATAGAAATAAAGATTTAACACTTCAGTCGACTTACTGAGCAACTACTTCTGTCACCTTAGACAATTCCTCTCTTCCATTTTTCAAAGCAGATTTTCTGATTGGTGCATTATAAAATAAATTCTCTGCAACAATAGTAGTTCCCGGATTACCAGCACAAGGTACAGGTTTCGATTCAGCGACTCCAGCACGATATTTAACTTTAAAAGCACAGTTTTGATTTGCTGTGCGTGTTGTCACAGTAACTAAGGCAACATGGCTGAGACTAGATAATGCTTCACCACGAAAACCAAATGTAGAAATTTTACTTAAATCTGAAAATTCCTAATACGAAAGTAATAAGAAATCATATGACGAACAAATTAAAAGAATTCCAATGAAAAATTGAAGGAAAAAAACTTCATACTAAATACTAGAATTTCGAGAATGAAAAGCCATCAATCAAAGTGGAATTTTCCCAGATCTCTGGCTTCAAAAATATTCCCTGCTTAAAAAAATAACCGTTAAGACAGTATTTTTTGAACAAAATTCGATTTTTTTTTATCAACGAAGATTATGGTCTGTTTAAATATGCTAAAGTATAACATCTACACGTTTATAGAAATTATTAAGTAATGCAATTACAATTGTTTTCATAGTTGAAATCATGAGTCAATTGAAGCTAGATCACCAAGGAAAACCTGGAAGCACTGGACGGCCGTTTCGTCTTATTGTGGGAATCCTGAAATCTCCACAAAACCCCTTCTGATTACAGTTTTTTTCGTCAATTAATATAAATATCATTCCACTAAAAATATAATCTGTATTATCCCTAATCTCTTAAAAACTTAGCGATAAAATAGAACAGACAAAACATTTTCATTCATTAGGATAACAATTATTTCATTTCCAACTATTATTACGAGCTGTACTGTAAATTTAAATAAAATTGTTATGATAACAGGAATATACAAGAGAATGATGAAAAAACGAGATACGAATTGAGGGAAGATAGAAATGTGTATCGAATTATGGACTGACTGGTTCCATTTCACTTAGCGTCTTTTATTGTTACTATTTATATTGATGAAAAGACTACTTTAGCATAGAATGAGGAAGGCATCAATCAAGTACCAATAATATTAATAACGATAATCATAACTATAAAAATAGAAATATTGATGGATATAGTATAAATGAAGCACAATTAAGGAAGATTTCATTATTCACAAACGTTTATTTTATTGTCTACAGAAAAAAAAAAGAAGAGAAAACTACACTACGATCAATATTAAGTTCTGTTTTGAGCTATTGATTTAATGTTTGATGCGGACTATACAATTTCAAAATCTCTACAAATCCCCCTTTGTAACTAATTGTTTGATTATTTATTTATACATAATCATTTTTCAATCAAAATACAACTACATGAAAATGAGATAATTGAAGGAGAATATAATTAAGAAAATACAAGAAATATAATAACCACTAACTTTTAATTTGCTTGTAGTAAAACGTTCGCATAAAATTGGCAAATCTGACTGATGTATACCACAACCATTATCTTGAACTTGGATAAGTTTTAAACCTCCATCTTTAACAGTAATCTATTTTAAAAAAGAAAAAAATTTTAGTATGAAAAAGAAAATATCTTAAATAATAATACAGATTAGTTAAGTGATTAAATTAACTCAACCACCAGATACTAGGGTATGAGCAACGAGCTAAAGTCACAAGTGAAAATTTCCATGAAGCATAGGAAAACAAGCGTACCACTTCAATAAGAAAACAGATTACAAGAGGTGAATGAGCAACAAACATAACAACTACTTGCTATATACGATTATGTCGTAAATGTAACACCTAGTAATGATCAATTAATAAATGAATGAAAATATTGTGTCGAAAAAATTATAATATTAATAATAAGGGGTTTGTCTTCAACTATGAAATACGATAATACACTGAACACTAAACTAGATAACATTACACGCAGATACATAATTCAGACCAACAACTAAAAGACAGATAATAGATCAGGATCGTTGTTTATTGACACAGTATAAAATCGGAATAGAATTGAGATATGATGCAATCAATATTTTACATACTACAATAGCTTATATACTTAGTGATTCTATGTCTTCCTTCAGTAGCCCTTCACATTTTGCCTTACTGGCCACATTATCAGGAAGAATCTGAATGAGGTAGCTAGCCACCTAACTATTAAGGTCTTTTATTATGACGGAAGGTGTAAGATCCAAACCAAGGTTTAGTTTAGACACGTGCTATTGCCCAGTTGAAATCAAAACAAGGGGATTGGGAAAATAACGGTTCTAAATTTCATCATAAATACAAATGTACATTATTACCTAAACAAGTATTACCGCTCAGTTATTCAACCAATAATTGTTCCCTCAATAATCAATCTAAATTACAATAAATAGACAAACTGATAAAAAATGTGAGAAAATTACCGAGCGCACCAAAAAATAAGTGTTATTCTACCCTTTCTGGATAGATCACGTAAAAATCCGTTCAAAAGATGATATTTTGTTGTTTTATAACACAAAGTGTTTCCAATTCTGGAAAAGTGCAACAATTCACAATCAAAATGCACAATCACAGTCAACTCAAGCAACACAATCAAAGGGGGAACAATCAATATGGCTGCCGCCAAGACTAGGTATTAACTAAAACAACATAAATACAGTTCCGGAAGAAACATAGAAACTCAGTGAAGGTGAAAGAAAAATGAGAAAACTATAATAAAATAAAATAATACCATCTTAAATGGCATCAAAAAGAATAACAACATGTACAACTAAAGAAACCAATAAGAACACTTTGCAAATATGTGCATGGAGGGATTTTCACACACAAAACCTTCAAAATGGAATTTACAGAAGGTGTGTAAAGAATTGTTCATCACGAACTGTCATATAAACAACCCCTGAAAACTAGGGAGAACTGGAAATCTGTATTATTCTAGTTTAGTCTCCACAAAATTTATACAACTTTCAAGAATAACTTACACAAGATGGATTGTTAGAGCGTTCAAAAATTTACCTGACCCTTGACCCTTTTAAATAAAAAAAAACATCAATGTTTTCAATCCCTGTTTTTACACTAAGAGCTAAATTCTGGCGATTGACATACTAGAAGAATTTAACTTGACTAAAATCCATTCATAATTAAGAAATATTAATTATCAACCCACTTTAGCTGTTTAAAATACATCTTATTGTATTAACCAAATATATGTTAGTACTAATAAACAAAAGCTAATATGTAGCTCGGAACCTCTACGAAAGAATTGAAAACCTCTGAGAAAATTCACTTGTTGAATAGATAAAGTACTTCCTGTAAATCCAGTTGATAAAATGGGAATTCAATAGGTCAGGAGATGACTTTTTCAGGAATAGGTATTGACTTTTGAAAAAAAAACAATGTTAATCATGCTTTACTGAGTAAAAGTCAAAAATGTGTTAATAACATTGGTGATTAATCAGTTAAATTAATAGTCAGTAATTCAATGATACTTGAATAATTCCAGCTCAGTCTACGAATTCCTGATGAGTCTCAAAACAGAGCAAAACACCTGTTTCAGTATTTCACTATTGCTAACAGTTTTCCATGTCTTACAATCTTTTTATGAGATATACTTAACAAATTTCTATGAACAACTTCAAAAAAATATGTTTTATGAAAAAAACATAACTATGGACTTCATTACATAATAGAAATAGCTGATATGAGATAGTATTGATCAGTTAAATAAAAAGACTTAAAGTGAAACGAACCACGTATAAGTACCTTTATCATTGTGCTACCAGCATCTATACTATTCTCTAAGAGTTCTTTAATTGCATTTACAGGACGTTGTATTACTTCGCCAGCAGCAATTCGATTGATTACTTCTTTCGGTAGACGTTTAATGGTCTGTGGCATTGATTTGTCTGGAGTTAGCAGTGGTAAATTAGCGGAGGATTTAGAATTATCATCTGAGTTTAGTTTATCCATTTGACTGAAGGTTAGTGGTGAATTTCGCACATAACATTTAATATCCTCTGACGAATAATAAATACATTCACTACAGTAACAAACTTGAAAAGTACTGTAGACTTGCGTTCAGATCAGAATATTTTACTTGAAAATGAAAAAAAAGACAATTGGATAAAAAAAAACATAATACAGAGCACTAGAAGAAAGTATGGCTATATAGAATGTCTCACAAAGATAAATTGGTGCAACAGAAAATCACTATAAGATTAAGCACAGATAGGGTATCATGTAATAATAAAAATATTTAGTAAAATGGGTTTCACCAGACGAATTAGAAGTTAGTTTACACCAGAGACTGACAACAGCTGGAGTAGCATAGAAAGTCAAATGACACTAGATATTTGCTTCGTTTTAGTTTGGGGACTTTCAAACACTGAGCACCTACGATCTAGCATCTAATCAAGTTTAGGACCTTTTAGTCTTCGGGAGACCGGAAAAGACAAAACATAATGATTCACGAAGTTGCCAAGTAACACAGTCACCAATAGTTAAGAAAGTGTGAAGAATGTGCAAGTTTGTCGTGATACTGCAGAGATCATAATCGAATCATTTTCAGCTTCATTAAAATATTTCACACGAGCACAAAGTAATTGGTACTAAAAGGAAACTAAGTCGGTGGTCAGATTCTAATGGGTTAGACCTTTTCAACAAGCTATATTCTCTCACAGTTGACCTTTGAATCGGACTGTCCCATTTATATCGTAATCACTAAAGCATTTTTTCTAGAAGTTAGACTTGATACTGTTGATGCCTTTAATTTATGCAAACTGGAACGCAGCTCAGTTGAAACGAACATGACTGGAAGAATCAGGCGGAACTGACAGGCAAGAAAACTTGATAAATAATGGCTGGGTGAAGTAACATCTTGGGATATCAAACAAATTTCGGCTCCAAGTTACGACTACATTCCTAACCAATTTAAATAATTACACTTCCGATATTTATCTTGACGAACTATTTAGCTTATTCTTATACGGAACAATTTAACTGACAAAAAATACATATTTGAAGCAATTAGTCCCTTTGGTAAATTTGGATAATGTAATAAGAAGACGAAGATTATCAGAACTATGTGAAAAAATATTTTGAAGCGATTCGTAAGTGGAATAGAAATCAAGGTTTTTAATTAACAAATATCAGCAAAGAATATATTCATCTTAGATTAGTCAATGCTAGGATCACAGAACTAATGAGTGATTTGTGTTATGACTAAATAATCTAGTCTGCTGGATGAGGACTATATAAAAAATTAGGTAAATAAAAAGTACACAACAAATCTTTTTTATAGTCATTTTTAAGGGGCACTATAAAAAGTCATTCATGCATAATTTGTGATAAAAATGCATAAAACCGTGTAAATTTGACTCAGAATATACCCAGATCTCATCACTTTATAGAGATAAAAAGTGTAACAGGGTTCCAACCTCTATATATTCGAAATGCTTTACTCGATTTCCCAAAATACTTTAGTATTTGGTTGGAATTTTCCACTAGCTCTCCAGAATACCAAGCTTACGATAACACCCACACATAAAATCAACGATTCTGAACCAATTGTTATTCAGTTGACCATTGATCTTCACAGTTGCAACGCTGTCTAACAATACGATACTAGCTCGTTTTGCAGATACAAAATTGGACCACTTTAGATGAGCTCACCAATTGGAATAACAATGGCCTTCCAGATTGAACTAAATATTAGATTACTTGACCAATCGTTTAAATAAATAAATAAACAGGAACTACGGCTTCCGATAATCTAACCGAACACTAATGATAAGTTTAATTGAAACAAAACATTTAGTAAGGTCCATAATTACGCTCTCAATATATATATATATCATATCGATTATTGTTAGCATTGCGTTCAACAGAAAAATGAAAATTTTCAAATGAAAACAAGTGATTTACAATAATTTTAATATAATATGAAGCAAATGTTGTTTAACTACATAAATAGCAATAAGAAATCAACTATTGAACAACCAAGTTAACAATAAAAACAAAAGAAAAGTGACAAAATAAAGAAAGACAACGAGGTAGTGATAATAATAATAAACATAGAATTCGCAAAATCATATGGGGTGGAGGAGGAGGAAAAAGTAATTCTGCTTAACGAGGTTTACAAAATATATATCAATTAGATGGACATAGCGGTCAAGTAGCCTTGTAATATATACATTGTTTTCTTTCATTTCAACTACTTCATACAGTTTAAATATGGAGCTATACAATAAACTGCATAACATCTTGATATAACAGGTGAATGATTTGCATATCTAGCAAGTGATAATTTCAAACGTTTGGGACGTGACTGAGTTGATGTTCTATGCAAGCTATTTGATGATGTCGAAGATGGTAATCTTAACTGCCAACCTTCAGCGAAATGACATGGTCTAAATGGAGCTTGGAGGATATTCGGACGAATATAATTTCCGACAGAAAAATGTTCTAACAAGTTAAGAGAAATATTTCGATCATTATCAGTAGTAGTTATTTGTCTATCCATCACAGAATCTTCACAATCAACATTGATCAACGAAGCTAACAATGAACTCGGTGTATTTTCAATGACTTCATCAATAGTAATACCACCAATCACATATAATATATCGTATAGTACAAATGAGAAAGCATTGTAACGTGGAAAATCTAGTACAGTGACCTGAGTCCAACAATTCTAAAACACAAAAAAATATTTCAGTTATTTAACGATTCTATGAAAACATAAGAAACAAAACAATACAGTTGACAATATCACAAAATATAAACAACCTGAATATCAGTACATTTGGTTAATAAAGATAAATTACAAACATGTAATCATTACTTTATACCTAAAATTATTCAATTGCCGACAGTGAACTTGATGAAATGTAGATTGACTATATAACTCAACAATGAATACAAACTGTTATCACTGTAACTAACAATTAAAAAGGATAGATACACAGAAAATTGAATTAATGGGAAACAAAACAATAAAAAATACAATGCTCACTGAGAAAACGATTTTTTCCTAAATAAAATCCATCAAAGTTAACAGTGAGTCAGTCGTACACAAGGTACAGTCTGACACATATATGCATTGGGTCAAGTAGCCATAACACATTACCACGACGAGAGGAAATTAAAAAGATGAGGTGAATAGCAAAGAAATCAAAAGGATGTAGTATCAATGATAATGAGAAGAATCAAAGGTTGATAATATGAACCAAAAATATAGAATGAAAAGATAAGTTAGTAACGACAATACTTGTCTGATCAAAGGCATAATTTTATTCCATTATTATATATTCAGCCAGGTTTTTTTAATGTTCTCCAGATGATATTTCAACGGTTGGACATGTAAGTAAAAAATGTGAGAAAAAATAGCTCACAATCTTCTCAAAATCTTCTAAGCCAGCGAATATATAGCCTCTGCCAGGGAAGTCCTACTCACTGTCTTCTCGTGGCGGGGGTGTTGTTCACGAAAGTGAGAGGACGAAAGGCGAATGTCCGGCGCTTTTATCGGGTTAGTGGACACGGAAAGTCCACCTAGGGGAGTTGGAAAACCCTGATTCCAAACCAATGGTGCACATGGGCTCCAGTATCCTGAAGGAACAAATGGCGTATGAATCAATTGTTGATCACCGGCTACCATGGGACTGCATCTCCTCACGATGCTCCACTGCCTTGTGGACTAGACCTTTAGGTCAAAGGCTCGGGGTGTGGCCCCCTAAGAAAACCACCTGCTTCAGTCTGGGCACCTGGGCAGTATCACAGCCCTCACATAAATCGAATGAGATTTGTGAGGCGCATATGTATTTGGTGCTTCCTTGTACCAATATTTATGTGTTTAAATAAAAATAAAAAAAACAAATCCTAAAGACCAGTAAATACCGTACATTTTGCTATTTTATTTATTACGAAAAAAGGAATAAACAGTTGATGCACCTTTTAATTCTTCTCATCTTTCTATGGTAAAGAGTTCTGTTTTAACTGACCTACTATAAATTATCTCTAATTGTCTACCGACCATATGTAAACTTAACTGATATTACACTAATATTTTTACTCTCTTGACATTTAATCTACTGTTCAGTGTTACTGTTAGTGGATTACCTGCCATACAATTCACTTATGCATTTTGCCGATCTATGTTCAGTAATTGTTGTTAAGCATCTCAAAGATTGGAAACCACTTAAACTAACCTTTACTGATGAAGCTTTCAAAATGTTGTTCTAGGGAACATTAACAGCTGCTAGGGATTAACTAAATGTTCTAGCTAGGGAACGTAAAAACATCGTCTAAAGCATCTGACCTGTTTAATCTCCTAGACATCATAAACTATATATATTAAACATTTATCTGAAAGCTTTCAGTAAAGTTCCCCGTTTTATATTCCAATATAATAATATTTATTACGAGTGTCAAACTTTTATTCAGATACTGTTAAACTGAGCAACAAACTAGTAAATAGATTATACGAAGTTCAAAAATTGAGCTAATAGAGAGAATTTAGTTGATCACTATGACACTGATTTTAATCTAGTTGCCGTTCATAAGCTCAATCCACGAAATCATATCTCATATTCATCTGATGAACGGTTGTTGCTAGAGAACAATAGCATAAAATGTATAGTATATTACCCCCAAATGCCCTGGTACGGCTGAGGGTGGGGAAAGTCAACCCTCCCTCTCTAAATCCTCTCACATGGCCACGCGTATACAGCCACTACCAGGGAAGTCCTACTCACTGTCTTCTCGTGGCGGGGGTGTTGTTCACGAAAGTGAGAGGACGAAAGGCGAATGTCCGGCGCTTTTATCGGGTTAGTGGACACGGAAAGTCCACCTAGGGGAGTTGGAAAACCCTGATCTCAAACCAATGGTGCACATAGGCTCCAGGATCCTGAAGGGAACAAATGGTGTATGAACCAATTATTGGTCACCGGCTGTCATGAAACTGCATCTCCTGACGTTGCTCCACTGCCTTGTGGATCAGACTTTTAGGTCAAAGGCTCCGGGTGTGGCCTCCTAAGAAAACCACCAATTCCGACCTGGGCACCTAAGCAGTATCACAGCCCACACACAAATCAAGTGACTTGTGTGGTGAATATGTATTCGGTGCCCCTTTGTACCAATATTTATGTGTTCAAATAAATAAATAAGTGTAATATGGGATATTTTGTAGGCATATTATCTACAGAAAATCAATGAACTCACTGTACTAAATTTAAAGCAGAACACTTTATTTGAAATATCACTAATTTCCGAGCCGTAAACACTCATTCGACCGCCACACAAAAATACTTGGTTTTCTACAGTGTCACAAGCCAATGCGGCACTGATCAGAGGCATTGGTAGTTTTGGTAGAAACTTGAAATTTTCTCCATCTTCTTCTGTCGGATCATATAGAAAAGCACAATCAGACGGACGCATTTCATCACCATATTCTTCAAGACCACCAGCAAACATAATAAGACCTTGTTTTTGTCATCAATAGCATTAAAGAAATAAATATAACGCGTAGTGAGAATCAAGTTTACTTTCATTAACAAAATCGGCTAATCAAAAATTGTTATTTTTATAATGATTACTCCTACACACATATATTGGTTGTTTGGATCTTCGCATTGATGTTCAGAACTGCAACTGATCAGTTTCTTTTGGTATAAGTATATTTTGTGCGGATTGTCTCGATATCGCCGTCAAGTCACAAGCATTTTAAGCAAATATAGAAGATGGATAGTTATAGTTTCTATACTCGCTAATGTCATCCTTTATCTGAATTTTACACTAGTGTAGCAAGCATCAGACCTAATAGCTCAATAGTAAGGTAAAATGTTCTTTTCGGATTTAAAACGTAATATTAGAACAACTTTTTCACAAGATACAATTATTGTAAACTGATCCTCCTATGCAGGTACAAAACAACGATTCAATGGATGATTAGAATGTGTTCTGAAAAACCGAACATAAAATAAGTAAGAATGAACATGATCAATTGAAACTAATTCAATTTAAAACAGATTGTGCTCAGTTTTCGAGACAATACCATTCGGTTTCCTAGGTCGCATCAAAAAAGAGAGGGCTCGAACTATACAATGTATTGATCAAAAATTGAGTATTTTAGCTATTTGATATAATAGAAACTGATTCCTAGCGTTTATAATGATGCGAAAAGTAACGCTTGCACAAGAGTTCACTTGAAACAATCCACTTAGACAACAGTTAAAGATTTCAATATTGAATAGTATAGTTCGGTACAAAAGAGTATTGTATAATGTCAGTAATCTCACTCTACAACTATGCTGTGTAAAAACACCTAGATTCACGATTCCATTTTTATCAGAAGAGGGTTTTGTGGAGATTTTAGTAATTCCATAGTTGAATTCATGAGTCAATTGGAGCTAGACCACCATAGAAAACCTGGAAGCACTGGACAGTCATTTTGTCCTGGCATCAAACTCCTCAGCAGCGAGCATTTACGATCCCGCTCGCGGGATTCGAAACCAGGACCTTCGGTCTCGCACACGAACGCTTAACCTCTAGACCACTGAACCGGCATTCAACGGTGGCAATGTCTAACTTCAACTAATCCACAAAATTGGGTGACACATTCACCATTGTCTTCAGTGAGTTTGTTGTGAGATAGCTTCGATTGACCCATGAATTCAACTATCGAATTCCATTTTCGGTCATAAAATTTCTAGTTGAATCAGTCCTTATCAACAGAGTTCGAATCGATTGTATCCAGTACACTAAACAATGATAAAGTTGTTACTTTTATGCAAATGAGTATAACCCTTTGTAAATTATTTCAGTAACGCTGCTGAGAAGTACAAAATTTCCTAAAAACTCAACCAGAACCACTCAACAAATGATTTCTCTAATTGTTATTTTGGGAATTTCGACGAGCCCGCATAAAGTTGAGTTCGATTCTCAATGATACATCAAATGTCTCTGTCCATATACCTGCATTTTGTACCGTGTCATAGTTAATCAGTATTGTAACGGAATTCCTCAGTTTTCTTTGCGATGTCAGATGTTGGAGACTGGTTTAAAGTTAATGAGAAAATAGTGAGTGCTTCTGCTGTGTGTGTTTCGTGCTACTGAGTCCGGTTTCTGAATCATGTAGTTAGGTATTAGAACCTTTGAAATATAATTCAAAACGACTCAATAACTAGACAAGGCCTAATAATACTAACGAACACTTCATGTACGAGAAAATTTATTAAAACTAGAGTTGAATACTAGTAGAAAAAAATTCGAATATCTAGGCACCTTATATAAAATGATATTCATAATCCCCTATTCAGTTTCTTAATATATGTTTTGTAGGTAAGATGAAAAGTTATAGAATTAATGACTAAATAGATTGATACAAATATTTTGAATTATATATATATATATACCTTTATGAGTCAATAGTAATGCACATGTATCTACCAAAGCAAATGGTAATTTATGATTTGAATTATTCCATTTATTTGTACAGATATCATATGTTAAAATTGAATCGCTAGCTGGTGAATAATTTGTTGCCCAATTTAAACAATAACCGCCAAATACATATAAATAATTTTCAATACATATTAAAGTATGATGTGATCTAGGAGAGTCCAATTCACTCATTGTATGCCAAACAAGATCTGTTAAACTAAAACGTGAACAACTAAAATGTTTTATAAGAAAAAAGAAAGTAAAAAAGAGGATTTATGAAAAGTTAGTCACATTATAGGGAAAAAAAGTTATGAAAGAAACAATTTAAATGCTAATAGAAAACGGTAACCCATTCACAATGACGTACACTTAGTGTAGAGTTGTTGAAATTAAAGTATAAGAAGTAAAGTTTAATCCTGCTACTCAACAGATAGTAGGCCACGTGCAAATCACTGGGTTGAAGTTTAATAATCGACTAAACGGTAGTCAAATTACAAAAGCAGAAAAATAAAAATTATTTAATCGGTCGGTGAATACTGAATACAGACATACATAGATACTTTTGCTAAGTTGTTAAATAGGTAGACTAGTGATTTCGAAATCTGGAAGTTCCAATTCCGAAACAACCCAAGTTATTATCTATCTTTTACAATGATACCATTATTAAGATGTTCGATTTAAAATTTTAAAAATTATGAACCACTACATACACAACGATTTGCAGCATTCTTTTGCATTAGTATACCTTTCTAATAACATTCAATATGTAACTTGATTGTACTTGCAAACACCACCGTTGGACGACCAACCGTTGCTGCTACCATGACATGGTGGTCGGGCTTGCCTACCGTGATGATTCAATCGAGCTATACTGGCTGGAACAATCGTTCCTCAAGGTCCTACCATGCCAGCTAGGTCGGTTGAAGAACGGTAAGACTAAAAGCAGCAAACACAAGGTCCGAAGGCGAAGTCGTACTGTTGACTGTACAGAGGTGTGACGGCAGTAAGGTGTTTCCTTCAGACAACCAGCATAACGGCGATACTGTCTTCCTACGAGGAAGGGTGAGATTAGAAAAAGTCGACCCTAAGAATGCACACCTCGCCTTATCACACGGATATCCGTCTCCAGGGGTAAGTTCCCGATAAGTACGGAGCTAACACAAAAGTTACCCACAAAAAGGTCGTGTGTGACCGACCTCAAGCAGTTGTCCCTTGGGCACTGCGGTCACACTCTCAGGTCACCAAGACCACTTCTAAACCGATTTTCTATGCAGGTGCCTCTAGAAGAACCCTTTCATGGTGTGGGCAACCGGAAAGTGATAACCACTCTCATATCTCTAACAGCACTCAAGACCGCTGTATTTATAATAAATTTCCCTCTCTCTATTTCCCTGCTGGACGAAATAATAGTGTTGACATTTATGTGCGTGTATAACATACCCTATATATTAGGGAATCACCAGAGTGATAATAACGGTGTTAGGCGTACACTTGTGACAGGCAGTTAAACACCGATAAATAAAGGAATTACCGTCTATGAATTAAAATGTCTACACTGTGGACTAGGCATGTTTCACCAGTCCTAACTAATGTAAAATGAGTTAAAACCATGTTCACAGTGGTGATTTACTTAGAAACGCGATAGAATGCTTTGTCTTCGAGTTTATTTGACCGAAATCTATCTAAAGCCTTGTGGAAATAAGAATTATTGAAAAATTGGTAGCAAATGGTAAACAAATGCAATGCTAAATTTCAGTAACGTAATTTTAGAGATACATTTTACCTACTAACAGTAATTTAAGTAATAAATCTATTTAAGCACAAATCTGCAGCCCGTAGTATCCTAATTTATTAAAATTGTTGACGGGAAAAAGTGGGTTATTTCGATTTGTGATATGTCAGAGCATGGGTACAAGGATGAAAAGTTTGTTCCAAAGAATCCAGTAACACATATTCACCTAGCAATTTAATCGTAACCTAAATCACAGGTTTTGTCTAGGTCACTTTATTATCATCACGTAATAGATATGTATTCCCATCACACACTTTGAGGTTGTTTCCACAATACCAAATATGCCAAGGATTCAGAATAATGAAAATTACCAATTCTGTCTATCCCTTAATTCTTCAGGAGAATGAAAGCAGTTAGTTGTATACCCTCACTCAAGCTGGGTTTTTGCATAGGATTTAAAATATGTTGAGGAATTCAATATTACTCTCTTACAACAATGAACCTTGGGGCACAATTATATTCAAAGAACTGAGAAAAGTATTGATTTACTCTTGGATTGCCCCCCATAATGTTGGTTAAAATTCATCCTAGCCAGTATGTAACAGATATTTGAGAGAAATTACAGGCGATAACTACCGTTGGTCTGTCAGCACAAGAATGGTGAAACGTTCTTCTGATACTTTTTGCCTTACTTAACCTAACTAATAACCGGGATCCAAGTGTATATTATTGAGAGCAAAACTAACAACTTTAATTAGTATGGTTAATTATTTATGATAGGTAGAGGAATACTGACAATCAATGGTATATAAGTCAAAGACGATGTTTTCACAATTTAATCACAAGAGGTATTTCCTGGAGTTATAGTGAGAAGCAGTGACCAGTGGAGTTCAACCACGTCTGCTGTGAGATAGTAACTCACTGAAGACAATCGTGGATGTGTCGCTCAATTTTTTGGATTAGTTGAAGTTAGACATTAACACCATTGGATGCCGGCTCGGTGGTCTAGAGGTTAAGCGTTCGCGCACAAGACCGATAGGTCGTGGGTTCGAACCTCTTAAGGAGGGATCGTGAATGAGCACTGCTGAAGAGTCCCACAATAAGACGAAACGGCCGTACAGTGTTTCCAGGTTTTCCATGGTGGTCTAGCTTCAATTGACTCGTGATCTTAACTATTAAAAAAAAAGTTAACCCAATTACATGAGTTATATATTATACGGATGGATTTACCGTATGACACCTAGAGGTATTTAAAAAGCCTACCTGAATATCTAGTGTAATTGAATATCCTGATATAAAAACAAAGTATATACTTGAATTAATTTAGCTAACTAAATTCCTAAGTAAAATTTTATTAGATGTTCAATATGATTTCAACCTCTACTTATTTTTTATAATCAATTAACAACCAGATATATTTAATAAAGCATGTAGGTATTTAAAGTACGTATATATGTATGTGGTGTGATTAACGAAATATTTTCAATTTCTTACTGATTTAACAATTCACCCTCTTCAGATTCGCCACCTACTACATATATCCAATTAAGAGAAGCAGCTACACCATGATGAACCCTTGAAGCAGCATACGGAGGTGTATATTTAGTAGCGACACTTAAATCTTCATTATACATCATAAATTCATTTGACTGCAATCCATAAGAAGCCGAAGCGTTCTAAAATAAAAAAATATATTTATGCATTTACATGAGTAAACCATAGGCCCATCAAACACCTATTAAATATTGAATAGTAAATTGAGTTAGATTGTAGCTCAGTATCCCAATAAATTAAACTCCAACATTTCAAATATCGGTTGTGATTGAAGATTTCTCAAAGGTGTATATAAATTCGAACGAAAAAAACCTTAATAAATAACTAAAACGAAAGTGCTACCGTATGTAACAATTCAACAAAATTATATATATATATATATATATATATATATATATATGCCATGAGTCAAAACCTACGTTATTGAAACCACTTTCTCCTCCAAGTCCATAGACACGATATATAGTTCCAACCCTTGGTCTATATTGTTTAGGATCTATAAGTGAATTCGTTAAATATTGACTACCCCAAATATCTGATATTGAAATTTTTTCTAATTCATTAAGAAATGATGGTTGATTTAAAGAATTATGTGCCAAAAATAATAACTGTAAAGCATCATTAGCTGCAGAGTATTTTGGATTACTGATTATTTCCATCAATTCATTTCTCGTTATCTTTGGAGGGGAACAAAAAAAACGAATTCATAGATATTTATAGAATGAGATTTTGTACATTCATAGCTGCTTATTACACAACTTATTAAAAACAACAAAATTTTTACAAACATTTATTTAGTTTGGGATAAACTTACACTTCGTGAGGTAACCGTACCCATGACAATCAAAACATTTATCCACGTGTTCAGTAGTGCATATATGAGCATTTAAAAAATTTATTACAATAGTATAAAGGAAACCTAAATGATTGATAAAATTGAACGAGATAAAAACTAGTACAGGTTTTCAATAGTTTCACACAACCACATGCTTCAATAATTTTTGAATAGTGAAAACCAAGGTGGTTTATATGCTAAACTAGACTACTACCACCTATGTCGCTATCGTGACGTTATTATAATCACTAAGGATTTGATGTTCATTGATTAAATAAAAACTATTATCAAATTTACATGACTAAACAGGGAATTAAATGGTTCCATATCATTGAATGACTATCTTGTTCAATCGATGAAAAGACGAATTATGAATAAAAATATAGTTTGGTTATGTAAGTACAAAAAGTCTACTAATTCACAAAGTGATTAGTAAGTTTTACGCTGTAGTATCAAATGGTTGGAATCAATAAACAGGAGGTGTTGGACTGGCTGGCACTCTGTAATTTTAGGGGAAATAATGCCGTCCGAGGAATTGAACCTGGGTTAAATAACACCGTAGTCAAAGACATTGTTGTTACCCTCAAACTAAGCTTTCCTTCAGTTGGAATTCATTGGCAAAGCGTTTACATGACATTTGATAAATGAAACTCACAATAGTGAGCAAAAGGGTATAGTGACCACATTGAAAACTTGATGAAAAGACGTTTCATAAATAACTTCAGTTCTTCCTTTTTACATGTTTTAGTAGTATTGAAGACAATGATCTTAGCAAAATAATATGTATTTACTTCGCGAATTCTCTTTAGCAGATTACGATCAAGAAACGACAATGATAATAATCGTTCTTTTGGATGTATAGATTTAGTCTGAATCTTTTTGTAAAGATAGCTTCAGCAAAGTCATTTAGTTACTAATTATGTGTAAAGATTTTTAAACTCTAATACCATATCCATTATGAAAAAAGTCTTTCATTTCCGGATACCTTTATGCACTCGGCAGTTTTCTATTCTATTGCTATTATCATTGTTATTATCGTTTCCCGGCCATAAGCAGTTAAACTGAATCCACAAAATAGATGCATTCACAATATTTTGCTATGACTGTTTTTACTGCTACGCTGACATTGATCAGCAGAATTTGAACGGTCCCATGAATTAAAAAAACAAAACATTAGCTACTGTTCAGTGAGCACACAGTATAAACCAAAAATCTTAATCAAAGGGAATGAATAACTCACCAAAGGTAATCTTACAAGATGGAGAAAGTTATTTTTGAAAAACTCCATCCGACGTGTAACATCATGACAAAGCCATACAAGTATTGCTTCCAACACAACACGTTCCTGAGATATATTGATTTGATCACTTTGAAATATTTTTGTGATCTGTTTGGTAGTTAAATTAACAAAATCACTTGAGAAATAATCGATTAGTTGAAATTCGTGCCAGAGGAATAATATGGCCTTTTTAAATAACGGCTCATCATCAAACAAGTGTGCCAAATTCATAATCTCTAAAAATTAGCCAATAAAATAAAAGTTTGGATATAATGGGAAAGCAATGCCTGCATATTTTATACAAGATTTCAACGGTAATTTAGGTTGGCTAGTTAAAGCAGTTCACTAACCAGCAAGGTAAACAAGTATGATTCATCCTTCAGATATCTAAACAACCATCTTTTTGTGGTCCTGCGAGTGAAGGCATATCGCTGAGGTCCGAAACACAATGACTACCTCACATACAATATCGAATTGAGAGACATCCGAAATATCCATCCATCGATAGCATTAATCAATGAAGAATTCAACTGTTGGGCTGAACCATGTAGATAGGTTCACGTAATTACTGTAATCAATTGTTGGAGACTTTGTGTGACATGGCTGAAAATCGTTCGCAATCGCCCGGGTCCATTCACTCTTTGATTTCCCTTAGCTCCAGTCAGTTATAACATGGAACCTGGACGAATGTACATCTGTTCAAGTTGCCATACCACATCAGCACACCAAGACGAAGATGTCAGGCAAAATCCCACAACGGTAGATGTAGTAACAGCATCAGTGGTAATAAGAAAGATTAGGTATCAAGGATACAACTCGAAAAAATACAAATTAGAGATTCAAAAGCCAAAAAAGTTATGAGGAATTCTGAATCTCAGAATTTGAGGGGAAGACAAATAATGGATGCACCTGTGCCATTGCAAACGATTTTGAACAATGTCATTCATATTCTCTAACCATTGGTTATGATAATTGCGCGGCCCCCAACTAGGTAGTCTGTACCTATCGACATGGCTAAGTCTTATTGTTAGTGACTGCATAGACTGATACCATGTTTGGTTTGGCCACCCCTAGCATTTTCCAGTCTCCTCCTGCACCAGAAAACATCGCCTGTCAAGGTAGGCAGTGGTTAGACATACGTAATAATTGTCCCAACTATCTCAGTTGATGGATATTTACTACTTCTTTAATCTATTTCCCATCTTTACCTAGTACTCTATTCCCAGTCCAGGCATCGCTTACTCCGTGGTCCCAAAATACACAACCCTAGTTTCTTAAGTTTCCTCATACACTTCTTGATTCCATGAACTGATATTTTCTTTTTCAATTATATTTTCCTTTCCTAGTCGTTTCTATTACCACTTATTCTGTTAACACATCTACTCTGGGATCTGTTTCAACAATTTCTTCTCGATGTCCTAATGAGGTGTGACAACTTGAACTGACGTACACATCTATCAGGTCCGAGATTGTGCATGACTGACTGACTGGTATCCATGTCGTCTGTACCACAATACTAGGCTTTACGCACAACACTGTCTCCTGGCGCTGAAATCGAGAGGGTAAATGGTGATAATAGGATGAACGAAAGTTGTATCTGCCAGTGATTTTATGATTAACCCCAAATTCCATCATGAATTCTTAAAGATTATATTACTCACTAAACAGGTGCATCGTTAGAACAGAAATAAAGTCAATAGTAATCCTGCTTTAGTTTATTTTTTCATTGATTTAAGCACCAGTATACGCTGAGATATCAAAGCTTTTTTCAATATACCATCTGTGGCTGTTTTCCTTCTGATATGTCAAAAAGCGTTTCCAGTGTATATAATAAGTACGCCATCTATGAGTGCTTACATTAAGAATTGTTTGGCAAGCTAATAAATGGTTAGCACCCTAATCCCTTACTTTGATTTGTGTATTGACGAGTATGTACATCATCAACACAAACAGTGATGTAATTCACCCCGATAATATGCTAGTGTATTTCAAAAACACAATAACAATTAATCATACAGAGCATATAATTCTCGGAACATGGTCACTCTAATAAAACTTTCTAATCAAATGTATCAAATTTGGTAACTAGTTAGTCGCCAAGTATAAAATTACCGAAAATTAAAATTAGATTTTAAAAATTGCTGAAAAACTGTTAGCATGAAACAATGGTATGATTTACTAAGAACATTATCTGTACAAAGAGTTCCTTCCAAACGAAGACTCATCATTTTTTGAAGACAGTGTACTTGTAGGAAGCTTGATGCGACATAGACATCCTGATAATCTTCAGTAGGAATAGAGTCATGAACTTGGCCAATCGAATTGATAAACAGCATAACATGGCTGAGACCAACATGTGAAACGTAATCACATTTGATTTCCAAACGAGGTTCTTCAACTGAATTTTGTTGAAAACTGAACAATGCCCTAAAATAGTCACTCGAGCTAGCCAAGAGTAGACTGTTAGACTTGAATTCATAACCACTGATGACAACGGTTACATTTGAAAATACTCCTTCTTGAATGAGCTCCAAAACTGTCCCAGATACAGATTTAATATGCTCTTTCAGAAAGTCATTCATTCTCACCGTACAGCCATTGAATAAATATACTGTTTTTGGTTGCCAATAAAGGATTATTAATGCATATAGATCGGATAAGCTAGAATACAATACACTAGTAGAGCTATAAAGTAAGAATAATGTGTATATACGGATGGATAAAATACATATTATCAAGCTAAGAACATGACCAGAAGTGACTAGTGTGAAGAGACAACATTGCTAAACGGGAACAGTAAATGTTTTAATATTTTCGAACAAAGTATACTTAATTTGGATATATAATTGTAGAACCTGAAGAGAATTTATCGAAAGAAATATTATTCGTTCAAACATTAGTCTTTTAATATGATGGGGATCTTTAATCTCTCTATGCTTATCACAGGATGACTTTTACCCCTTCTTATATATTGGGGCAATCAGAGATTGTGACCAGTAGGATGGGATTACGTCCAACTCCCAGATTTTAGAGAAAATATTAGTCAGCCTAATCGTTAAAACTGGACCAACATATTTAAAGACCTCTGGAGCCAATCCATCTGCTCTTCCTCGTTTCAGATTAGTTATAGCTTTTTGAACTTCAATTAGAGTCGAAGAAGCCTATCTCAATATTCCATTAAGGCTGTTTGGAAATGGTCGGTAGCTGTAGAGTAGCTGAAGGCCAGCTGAACTACTCCTTAAAGTGTTCCACCCATCGTTCTAAACATCTAAACTGGGAGCAGATAAGAGTTTCGTCTTTTTCCGAGATTGTCTGGCTTACAATTGACTTCTTAATTCCAGTTTCTTTTGTTAGTCTGAAAGGCTGTCTGGCGTTGCCTACAGCCGCTGCCTTTTCCATCTCTTTTGCTTTCGTTGCCCATCACTGCTCATGGCCGCTCCACAGACTTTCAGTTAACCTAGATCTGATTTGTTTACGCTCTTCATCGTGTTCAGAGCCTGATGGGATGAGTTTATAAGAATCCATCAGTGTAATAGACTTGGAAGAAATCCATTGGTTTTTGTAACCTTTTGGGTTAAATTACTAATAGATGTTACTGCTGTTTCAACAGCCGTTCGTATATCTTTCCAAGCAAAATCTGATTCAGCCTCGTTCTCGGAATAACCCAAGTGTGACTTCAGTTGTTCCTGGAACTTACTTTTGGCTTTCTCGTCACTGAGTTCAACTCTGATGGGCATTCTTAATGCGGCTTTTCTGCATCCAGTGAGGTGCAAGCAAATGCGTATTCGCATTAAAGCATGATCAGAGTCTAAACATGTATTCCTGAACGAGCGACAATCTACTATCGAGCCTCTCCAACGATGACTGATGGCATTATGGTCTATTTGAGTTCATTGTTGGTTTGGTGCAGGAGGTCGCCATGTTAGACGATGTCTCTCCTTATGCTTAAAATTAGTCCTTGCTAAGCATAAACGATTGTCTGAGTATAGTTGCAACAGACGATCACCATTCTCTGTTCGCTGAGCCGGAATACTAAAATACCCACATAAATATCTTTCTGTTTGGTTTAAGCTGCCTAATTGGGCATTAAAGTCATCCGCTGCGAGTACTACGTCTGAGCGCTTAGCTTTTTGAAAAAGTTCAGAGAGCTTTCTGTAAAAGTCATCCTTCACTTCATTCGGGCTGCAGTCAGTGGGAGCGTAGGCGGAAACGACGAAAAGGAACGACGTGTGTCCCTATCCTTCCGAGTTCTTACGGAGCCATTTAACCGGACAGCAAATAGGCGACTGTTAACGGGGACCCACTTTAATAGTGTTTGTTCTGTCCTCGTACTAAGTGCTATGCCTACATCTGCTAGTCCATGAGAACTAGCCATCGGGTCACCAGATATACGGGGGCTGTATCTCGACGGCCGTCCATTTTGGCGGGGTGAGGTCAAGTAAATGAACACACTAGGACCCTGTATGTGTGTTTCGGAGACACAGCATACATCAATCGTACGAGATGCTAAAGTCTTAGCCAAGGAGGCCTGTTGGCTGATTTGACATAGGGTATGTATGTTGAAGGCTTCAATGTGTAGTCTGGAGCGAGGTTTCAGTAGACCTGGGACAGTGTTTTGCGCACTACAGTCTTTGGCTATGGTGACACTTGAGGAGGAAGCCGAAAGAGGAAATTTAGTGTTGAAAGTCAAGGTGAGGGGAATAATAGGAATTGAAAAGGGAGATTGATTATGAATACAGTGGTCTTGGGTGCTGTTAGAGGTATGAGGGCGGTTATCACTTTACGGTTGCCCACACCATGAAAGGGTTCTTCTAGAGGCACCTGAATAGAAAATCGGATTAGAAGTGGTCTTGGTGACCTGAGAGCGTGACCTCAGTGCTCAAGGCCGGTCACACACGACCTTTTTGTGATAGCTCCGTAGTTGTTGGGACCTTACCGCCAGAGACGGATATCCGTGTGATAAGGCGAGGTGTGCATTCTTAGGGTCGACTTTTTCTAACCTCACCCTTCCTCGTAGGAAGACAGTATCGCCGTTATGCTGGTTGTCTGAAGGAAACACCTTACTGCCGTCACACCTCTGTACAGTCAACAGTACGACTTCGCCTTCGGACCTTGTGTTTGCTGCTTTTAGTCTTACCGTTCTTCAACCGACCTAGCTTGCATGGTAGGACGCCAAAGTAGCAGCAACGGTCGGGAAAAAATATATAATGAAGGGGACTGAGGACTTTCATTTCGGAAGAATACCACAGAGAACCTACCACAAAATATAACAATGATTATCCCACTGTGGTAATGGGGTGTGGCAACCTGAACCCCTGTAAATAAAACCAGAGTTTGCGTTGTTACTGAAAAACTGACTGCAATCTTAACGCCCAATAAATTTCAAAAGAGGACCTAGGAACACAACAAACAACGAGACTCGCCGTTACTAAATGCCTGAAAACCGAAGAAACCAGATTCACTTGGAGCAACTCGGTCTTGAAAACAATGAGAAAAACGATACCTTACTTAGAGCCCATGTAGTGAAAATAATAGAGTTTTACAGAGAATGAACACTTAGGTCATGAAGGTGTGGTGCTAGTAACTATAAGGACGGGATTAGTATACGGATACCTATATTTTTATAAGATTACATGACCTAGAAGCATTGTACTGCGTCTATCAGTGATCTATCCGCGAGTAAGAACTAGATTTCCATGTCCAACTTTTAAAGTGGTACATTTAAATATAGCATAATTTATTACGACCCTGTCAACAAATTATACTGAACATGCTGTAAAGAACACGTTATGGTTACAGTTAAGATTCTCAAACCATCAGCCTAATACTAACCCATAGATCTGACTGTACGACAAATCTAAGCATCCGTTTTCCTCTAATAAAGCAACCGTCCTTTAATTGTTAGGATTTAAGGCTTTTAATACCAATTATAACCACATCCAGTCAAAGGAATGCGTAGGGAAAATACAGTGATAATTGATTGGTGATACACCCAAAATCTGGCTTCTTCATTCCAAGACAAAGCGTCTTCATAAGAGATCCCGAAAAATATTCCGATACTACCGATCCGTAAGTTTAGATAACAGAACAGTAATGTAGTTGATATTAATCTGATAATTACAGAACTTTCACAAACCCTTCAATGGTTCCATAAAAATAGGCGCACATTACATAGTGCACTTGTACACATTCTCGACATGCTTAAGAAGACAAGTAGTCTCAAATTATTTCCCAATAACAAAGGTCAAAACTAAAATCGATGTGCTTTCTCCTTAACAATGGACACAATTTAAACTTCAGTGAACTAATTTATTTGCCTTGGGTTTTTAAAACCCGGTAAAAATACTGATTTTGATATTCCAGTTTCATGGGACAGTGTAACAGGTAATGTCACGGTTACTATCTGATAAGCAAACAAGCCAACCTTGAAACTGAAGTTATCTCCAACATTCAATAAGCAATAACTTCAGGTAACTAATATCTATTTGACAATCATATACGAACCAGTTGATCTCTTGCTTATCTCTTCCTGTCGTCTTAGTGTGGTTCTACGTCTTTTATAATGTTCGACAGGCAGTAATCTAGCCACTCGACTACTTAAGCTCTAGTCACTTTGGTGGTTATTTGTTAGTTTGTATATTTTTTAAATTTGAGTGAGTTATTCTCAAGTCAGTGGGGTTTCTGGATACGTGTAGCTATGGGGTTGCTAGAAAAGAGATCGCTTGGTTGTAACATTGAAGATAATGACGAGAAAACTAAAAAGGTAAAAGATGGCCGTCTCACTAAATAACTGACAATATAGACAATGTGGCAAGTCCTGTGTATGAATAAAAGAAAATCACGGATGATAATAAGTGGTATGGGAACATGCTAATGATATATGATAGTGATAATAGCGCACAAGTAGCGAGACGTTCGTAAGGTGAAGGTGGTCCATGAAGAGTTGAATCACTGAGTGAATGCTGCTGTCCACTTAGTGAAATGTGGTCACTTCACCTGGAAAAGTGTTCCAACTTAGGGCTACTATTAATGGCGAAAAGTGACGGGATATCCGCGATCTCGCAGTTTTACAAGAGTGTGGCGGTGGTATTCTGATAGGATGTTCATATTGAAGAGACTTGGAGTACTTAATATTTTGATTGAGATCAAGAGATCTTTTCTCGGTATCCTACAGCTTGGCCAAGTTTCTGAGTTTTTATCTATGTGGCTTATTCCTTAGTCTCACCTCTCATTTAGCACAACGTCTCTGTACGATGTCTAGTAGATTTGTGTCTTTCAAGGAGAGGGTACTCTTACAAACTTCTTATGTCTCTTACGAATCTGAAGGTAAGTTAATTCGGCCATAGTTAGTGATCATAACTGTAAGTCGCACTGCGTGATCACCCACAGTAGCAACCGCGCCGAAGTAGATATCCAGCCTTCTTTTGAAAGACTGCAAACATGCCGTTACTATGATCTCTGGCGTGGAATCTTACTGTTTGACGACTATGACAATGAAAGCGTTTGTAGAAATTTTTACCAGTCATTTCATGGTTTCTACAAAATGTATATCCTCTTTGATATAGTCTAGTGCTAAAATGAAGTGAAAGATAAAACGTTAAGATTATACTCCTCATAATCCATTTATGCTGCACATGTTATTTCCTTAGGAAAGACAGTCAGGGTCTCTTATCATTCCTTATCTAGCAACATTCTACGGCTATCTAATCTTATCCTCAATGAGACAGTTGGACTGGAGACAACATGCAACTGTCCACTCCAACAGTTGATTACTCGGTGAGAAAGCTTGTATCTCATGAAATTTTTCCATCACTTGCTTTTGAGCTCGCTGGGTGTTTCCACTGAGCTGTTCTGAATTGAATAGAGGGAAAAAGCAGAATATGTGTCAAGAAGAAACGTATTTCCCCATATCCTATACGTCGTTATCAAGTCTCCTCTTAATATATGGTATTATAGATTGAAGATGACTAACTTCTACACTATGTATGGATACTGTTGGTTTTCGGTGCCTCTGTGACCGTGTCCATACCTCGGGTTTTCGATATTATTCCTTAGTCCTCTGGGAATCGCTATTCTGAAGTCGACCTCAGTGTTATTTAGACATTGTAGCAGGAAGAAAACGCTGAAAATTCCTTCCCAGCATTTCGCTGCACAGTACTGTCACTTATTTGTTTCTTCTTCCTGTCATATATTTTTACCTTTATTCAGATCTTTCTTAATCACATTTTGTGTTCTTCAGTCTTCTCCATCTGAGCTTTTATTTTGTGACTTTCATTAAAAACTTACCTTTCGTTACTTAATTTTTCTATTGCATGTTGTCGGGCCATTGACAACAAGGTCGTTTTTGATTCAACTCAATGCTACAGCGTGGTTCTGCATGTCACTATTAACCTCTTACTGTGTGCTTGAAAAGATTACTCTAATCTCTGAAAATAGATACCTGATTCCATCTTGCTGAGAATATTTTTATTGATTTTCAGGAATTGAACTCCTGTGTATTATCTCGTTCTTTTGTTGTTTGGCAGGCTGATTTGTGCTAGAGAAACCCTTGACTGTATAGCACAACCTGTACAGTTCGAGGTATTTTGTATTTTTGATAAAATTTATTTTCTTAAATTAGAACCGTCTAAGTTGAACATAGAGTTTGTGTCTTGATATCATTTAATATGAGTAACTCAAAAACGCTATACAGAAGAACGTAGTCTGGTCTAGTCGAATAAATTTTAGTTCATTAGTTCTGTGTCCAAACTGAATATTGGCGATTCAGTCGTTACTGACATGAAGTTTGACCTCGTCAACTGTCTGTGAATCCTTAAGATTCACCAACCGTTTCATTTTTTCTATAACTTAAAATCCATCAATGGGAAGTTCATCAGATGAATTCGGAAGCTCTAAAAGCGCCAGCATCCAGAGAGACGTTCTAAAACAGCGTTTATTTCACAGCCGTAGAGGCCATGGTTCGTGAAATCCCTTATATTTAATAAGGTTGAGTCTATTAACGACATTGTAGTACCATTTATTGCAGTTGTCACGCAGTACTTCCGTCTCGACAAGAATAAAACATGCGAGTCTGTCATGATAACGTATAGTCCGGACCGTTTTTAAGGTTGTTAGTGGTATGAAAGAGAAGTATGGGATAGTTTAATAAGAGTGGGAAGATTATTAAAACTATGCTATATTATTAGGTAGTGTACTTCGAAAAATGTGAAAATATACTTGCTAGGAATATTTGCATATAAAACATCAAAAAGTAAACTAGAAAATTGGAAGGAAAGAGGAAACAAAGTTAGTTAAGAAAATAATAATAAATGTAAAGTAAAACTCGCCACGATAGGTAATAAAACAACTTGGGTACTTGACACCAGAAACTTTCTTGTAAGAACACAATGTTGATGATGTCTGACTACGAATAGGATATTAAGGTAAAGTAACGGTTCTCAGGGGATTCCAGGCTGCGGTTTGCTTTGTTATGCAGTTTGATAACTTTCACGAGATTTTTCTGATCCACCTCTAGCATCTTTTTTAAATTTTGTCCTTATATGGAAACTAGACTGTCTTCTGCAGGAAGGGCGTTAATGATGGTCTTCGGCCAATGGGCCTGAAGCGTTTTGCATAAACAACTGTTTATGGACACCTCTGCCTTCTGATAATGGTTTTGGCAGTCCTTCGAATCCCCGCTCCATACGATAAAACGACCCTAACATTAATGAATCTGACTATTTTCTCGAACAACAGCTGTTTTGCGTGGTCAATCATAAGAATGTGGTCCTTTCTTTATAGATTCGTGGGTTGATATTTTCATGGAATTGACCTTGTTTATTAACGATTCTACCCAAGTACATGAAGGCTTCCGCTTGTGTTGGAGCTACATCATCAAGTGCGATTTATTTGCTGCCTGCTGTGCCGTACTTCATAATTGTTCTTTTATCGCTGTGAATGTTGGTGTACGTTTCTGCTGAAGCCGCTAGTACACTGGTAGCCTTTGTCTACATATGCGGTGTGTGTAGGAACAAAGGCATAAGTGACAATAATAGTCCATTAAAATGCTCCAAATGATCGAAAAACATTGCATAACGTTCGCCGATCCACGCTTTCAATACTTTCTCATAATTATGGTGGCCAAATTCTACAGATGGGCTCAATTCAGATATTTGTCCATCAGTGATCCATAATACTACGACCTGGTGGAAATAAGATCAGTCCTTACGAAATTCAGCTGGATGATTTCGATGTTCGGTATATACTGAATCTCTTATTCGGTCCAGTAATGCTGATGAAAACACTACCTGATATTCACAACAGTGTGGTGCCTTTACAGTTATTACAATCACCACGATATACATTTGTCGGCATCAAGTTAAGATATCTCCTTTTAAAGTCTGCTGTTAACTGCCCTTCCCTCCAAAAACTTCTGAAGAGAAATTAGAGCATCTTTACAAATACTTCTCCACATTATTTCAGTGCTTCCGTCGCTAGTCTGTCTAGTCCTCCTGCTTTGGCATTTTTGGTTTGACCGGTGAACAAATTAAAAGATTTGTCTGATGACCGTGCTTATCTCTTCTATTGTTAGTTCGGTAACGCTTATAGGGAGGTTTATGTGAGTTGCTTCTATGGCCGGTGAGTTCGATGACACTGGTCTATTCACTAGCTCTACAAAGCGTTTTGCACACGTGTTCCACCACTACTGAACCTCGGCAATTGGTGTTTCTTATCTATTCCTAGCTGATCACTTTAGTCTACAGTATGTTCCTAATGGCTCTTCGGTCGTGTCACATAGCTCTCTAATATGTTCTTGTGCCGCAGCTTTTTCTGGTGCTTCTCTGTTTTCACTTTCAACTTGGCTACCACCAGGTATTGATCTGTTATACTTGACTTCTGTCTTTATACGTTTTCCACGGAACTTCTGAATATTTTTATTGATGCAAACGTGATCATTCTTGTTCTGTATCGTGTGATCTCCTAAAACGCATGTTACTCTGTGAAATTTCGAAGGCGGTCGCAAGAAGAGATTTTATTAGAAAGGCTGAGATCTCTTCTGGGACGATAACCACTCGCAAATTTTCAGCCAATTCTATTTCTGCATGATCTTTGTCCTCTGATTGGTTGTCTTGTTTCTTCAGTTCGCTTAATTGCTCCGTACTCGGAAGTCATATTCTGCTATCCTGTCGTAGCCGTCGATATTTTTACGTATTGAGTATAATTGACTGTTGTCGGTTCCGAAGAAAACCAATCGTATTATAGAGGCTCAGTCATCTTCGTTCTTAAATCAGTAACATTATAGGCCGTTCTTAAGCCCAATAACAAAACACAACAATTGGCGACAGAGCTGACTGTTTAAAGTGTTGCTGATGAGCTTGAACGCCAACTAAAACAACATCCAAAACTGATTGAGATGTTATTTAATAGGCAAATCACTAAGAGTCCACAACCATCATCTTTCGTATCTGGATGTACACTCGACAACTACACCAATAATATCGCTAAATTCAATTATGACTCATCATCAAACGTAACATTCGATACCCGGTTCCTCCGATATGTAGGTACGTTTAGTGTCGATTTTGGAGATCAAGGACACTTTTGGAAAGTACGAATTCTTTCGCGGAAACTCGTTGCATCAGAAACTGACAAATACCGAAATATTATATTTCTTTAAAATCCACGTGAAAAATCGTTTGCAGAAACAACCACTTCAGCTGTTTGGTGACCAGTTTTCGATTTTTGATTCTCGTTATCGATGCATGAAACTAGTAACGAAGGAAAAGAATGATTGTTTTCACACATGTTGGAATAGTAAATTGAGGGAGTGTGAGTTACAAATTAAAATCTCTTTTTGAGGTTCAGTTCAAATCATCAACGCTTATCTGTAGTTTACAATCAGAAAAAATTGCTGATATTTGCACACGAATGTCACATCGTCTTGATCAGGACCCGATATTCAAGAAGTTGCTGAAGAGTATCAATGAATAACCAACCTCACACACTGCACCAACCCAGTTCATTCCGGTGGTCTAAATATGTTCGACTTTCAAGCAATCCAAAGTAAAGTCCATCCTCAGATTGAAGACATAACCGACAAGTGTGAACAATGTCAGATTGCACCGAAAAACCCAGCGAAACTTGAATCAGTAAATTGGTCAGAACAACAACATCCATCGTTCAGATTACATCTGGATTTCCCAAGTCCCATAAGAGTAGTTTATTGCTTAGTGTTAGTAAATGCGCATTCGAAGTTGCCTGAAATCCATCCACTAGTAACTTTAACGACTGGGAAAAAATTAGCAGTATAGACGAACATATTCCGTGCCATGGAATTCCAGAGACTGTGGTCACCGATAATGGCTCCCAATTTACATCCGGCATATTCAGTGATTTTTGCAACCTAAATACTATCCCTCTTATTCGCTCTCCACCATGCCACCCGTAATCTAACGGCCAAAGTGAACGTTCTGTGGTCACATTTAAAAGAGATGACTTGAAAGCAAAAACAGTAGCCGTAAAAGAAATCATCCATTGATTCCTACTCATATGCAGGAGTATACCTAACAATAGAACGCCACAACAAAACTCACCGACGGAAGCTCTCATGGGACGAAAGCAACAGACAATAAGTGATGCAATGAAATCAACCAAGAAGACAGAACAAAAACAAGACATTTACATGCGACCGAAACATTTGTGTATCTCCGTGACTAAAGACCTGGAAAAGAAGCTTGTACAAAAGAGAAAATAATAGGCCAGAGAGGAAAATGGATGCATAAGTCACAGGAACCAGTTACGTAGAAGACGCAAAGAGGACCTACCAAAAGAAAACAGAACGGCCCTGGACGTCTCTCAGAATTCCAAGGGAAATACCAAGAATGATGCAAAGCGGAACAGACTGAGAATCAACAGAATCTATGGAAAAGTTGTTACTGCGAAGCCATGAACGACGGCGAACGAAGACCACCTAATCCAGGAGCAGTGAAAAAAAATTAAAATGGTGGAGGTGATTAGGCGGTCTTTACATACTTTGGGATTCAGTCTTCCCATCTGGCTAATCTTTTCTCCCTGAATATTGTCCTGCAATGAAGAGAACCAGCAGTGTTTCATAGAACTGGGGTTTTATAAACTGTGTAACTATGATATGTGGGTATGAAGCACAATGACGTATTGCAGTTCTTTCTGGTATTTTTTAGAAGAATGCCTTGATGAACCAAAAGCCACGAAATTTCAATCCCAAAATGATATTAAAACTTCTCCATGCAACTATAGTACAGCTCTTTATGACAAAAAAGTCACGGCACCTCTCCCTGTTGTACTCTTTCCTTTCCAGATTGTCTCCGATTGATTTCACTTATCTCAATCACCACCAGATTGTGTCTTCTCACTTGGACACGATCTGAACGGTCCTCAATTGTGTGCGAACACTTCACTTTCCGATATTGGCTGCCATTCTGGTCATTGTGAAGGTCTACGTTTTTGTGGCTCATAAAAAGTCCCAGCTTTCGGCACAAGTAATTGTAAGACTGCCAAACTACCAAGGAAGAGGTTAAATGACTTATCTGGTAAGTGTTTTTCGGAAATATTTTGCTGTATGGAGTCACTAACCACACACGACCTGTTTTCTCTACTCGAGCTTGAGAAAGTCACTAACCCAAGAAAATTGAAGCCTGTAATGTTCGTCATCCCTTCTCTTAGCGTTTATCAAGCCCACGAATACGTCCAGCCAAAAGAGAATTATTGCTGCCGGAATAGCGGAGGTGAGTGCTTCTAAGTCACTGAGGTTGTCAACATGGTCAATGTAAGGAAACTTCTGACTGTTCCTTCTCTCAGAATCGAGGTAGATAATATGTGGACCAAGAAATGTGTTTTGTAGACAGCGTATTTTCTGGTGTGTTAGCCTCGTACATAAGCTAACATCAGAGATTCATGGGAAACCGGTGTTGATGTTATCACTAGTGTGAATACTAGGGAATGATCTGGGGTTTGGAAAGTATTAGTTGGTCCCATCATTATTCTTCACACTCGGAGCATCAGGGCTTGATGACTTGAAAACGCCATCTTGTGTCTCCGTGTAAGTGGAAATATAACATAAAATAAGCTTTTTACGTTCGAGACACATATCGACCAGCTTAGTTGGGCAATGAATGCAATCTTCTCTTTGGGATTCAGTCTAGGAATTTCCCATTTTTAAAGGAGAAAGTTCCTTTAAAATCTTTTTAAGAGTCTAATTTCGAGAAACTACATTAAACAGTGTGCGATTTTATCCTCATGTGTTCGATGAAGGAGCTAGAAAAACATTACTCGGCAGTCATCCTTCCGCAAAGAAACCATAGTGAGAGGTTGTTGGCGAAAACGTTTTTGCCAGTAAAGATATAATATTAGCAGACCTGTGACTGGATGCTGATCCCACATTGCAGAATAACTTGACTTCTCCGGACTTGAATTGTCCCTATTAATGAACTCATCTCCTCCACTATATGTGTTCTGAAAAATTAACCTAGAAAATATTCAAATATCTTCAGGCTATAATATGAAGTTTCATAGTCTAAGAAAAGAGATTATTCCATCCAAAACCAGATTTTCACGCTCAATTTCAGAACCGTAGTTCTTGTCAACATTTCTGATGAGTGCTAGTTAGTTTCTGACAAATTGAAGTGATAAGAAAGTAAGAAGTGATGTCGGAAAGAAGATGAGGGTGGTGACAAGCAGTCGAAATCCAGGAGTCACGGCTAATCCAATGGTCGCACCACTTTGTAAGTCGGAATTCTTATAACCTTCGTGGACAGTCGTGTTATTTTCACGCTCAATTGTTGTGAACTGGGTCTTCCAATTTAGCGTCTGCAGAAGTATCTGAACGTCTCTTACTCGCTTAAGTCAGAGACAAACTAGTGAGACATTTTCAAGGTCTTCACAATTGTTTTCTGTTGATTTAGATGTGAAAAATCATTCATATGATGCACTTGGAGATGTTTAAGTTCCGATCTAACGAAGCATATCTCCAACAGTTAACTGCTCTAATAAATTGATGACTTCACGTGAACTAAAACCCATAAAGATAAAATGGCAAACTTTATTTTACATTATTACCTAAACTTTTGTCATCTTGAAACTCGAAAAATGTGGCACTTGAATGAGAAGTTGCTGACTAACAAAAACGTTTCATAATGAATTAGGAGGTTCAGACTGTAACAAGTTATTTTCTGAAAGTAAATGTGACTAGAATGTGGTTTGAGTAAGTAACAATCACCTCGACGAATACCTTGTTTTACTGCCCTGAATTGAAGGTAGCGCTAAATAAACGTAGTATAGACTATATATAGCCAGCAAAATCGAAAGGCTGCCATACTTGTTCGTTAGTGTAAACGATAGACCTTACGATGCAAATATTCGTGAAAACATTAACTGGTAAAACGATCACTTTGGAAGTTGAGCCGAGTGACACCATTGAGAATGTGAAGGCCAAGATCCAAGATAAAGAAGGGATTCCACCTGATCAACAACGTCTGATCTTTGCTGGTAAGCAGCTAGAAGATGGTCGCACATTGTCTGATTACAATATCCAGAAAGAGTCCACTCTTCACTTGGTGTTGCGTCTTCGTGGTGGTATGCAGATTTTTGTGAAGACATTGACTGGTAAAACGATCACTTTGGAAGTTGAGCCGAGTGACACCATTGAGAATGTGAAGGCCAAGATCCAAGATAAAGAAGGGATTCCACCTGATCAACAACGTCTGATCTTTGCTGGTAAGCAGCTAGAAGATGGTCGCACATTGTCTGATTTACATATCCAAGAAAGAGTCCACTCTTCACTTGGTGTTGCGTCTTCGTGGTGGTATGCAGATTTTTGTGAAGACATTTGACTGGTAAAACG
>NC_031495.1:54271251-54311179 GCF_000237925.1 Schistosoma mansoni
CTTCACTTGGTGTTGCGTCTTCGTGGAGGTTAACTTTAATTTTGTTCATTTAACTTAATAAACGTTTAATTTAACTTATTAAAATGTTTTCTTCCTAATTTGTAGCGTATCTTAGTGTAACTGTGCTTCCTATTAGATTGAAATTCTATCGTAATCTGCAATTAGGCTCATGGGGATATGTTATGCCAATTTTCCGAAAATTGTTAGCACTTAGGTTTCGGTGTTTTTTTACTAGGATGTCATGTTTTATTCATATTTGCGTCCTTGCTCTTGTGTGTGGTATGCGTCGCTATGGTCTCAGCTTTGGGCTGCATTGTTAAGTTTGAGGTTTGTTGTACGTTATGTGGTTAGTGGATAGCCTGCTCGGACTCTTGCTGAAACGCATTTGCCGTCCTGTCAACTCGTAGTTAATGTTTGTAGCCGGTCTTGCGGAAAAAAGAAGTTTATGCTCTAGATTCATCAGATACATGTGTACTCCCTTCACGACTGTTCAGATGACCTATGTGGGTGAGTCCATACTACCTGTTTGGAGTCCGCGTAATCGTCGTTACTAGTGGTTAGAGACTGGGTGACAACCAGAAGTAGTTCGCAATACCTTTGGTGCGTTTATGCCATCTTCTCTTTGGTTCTATGACGAAGCCTTATTGATCAGTTTATACTTTCGCAAGTTCTATCTGCGACACTTATTTCTTTCTATCAATACCAATTCCGTCTTACCGTGCAAATTGGGTATGGATGTTGGACAAATATCGAACCAATATCTACCAAGCGCAACGTAAGTTGGCAGGAGGCTAGGCGCACTGAGGACTGTGTGAGCTCATCTTTTCAATCATAATCGGCCAGACTTTTGACCTATAGGTTAAGCATTTATCTTTACTGACTTTCTTTAGTGAACACAAGTTTTCAACAAAATATCTCAATAAACTGCGGCATGGCTGAACTAGCTTGTTTGTTTCTAGAAACACTTGGAGCTCTTCATGATTGAGACAGCGTCGTTTGTCTCTTTGCCCTGTCAAAATTTTCCAACCTCAGCAAATATTAATGTGACAACGTAGTCCTGCATGGCATGTCGTTGTGTGCAGTAGGCCGCTGCACCTAACTTGTCAGTGTCGTCTTAGCTTTTACAAGTAGGGGCTTAACATCACCCAAACCTAGTATCAACAGTCGTTCTGCGACAGTCCGATAACCTGAAAGTAAAGCGGGTGTCTGGTTATTCCGCATTTGACTACCTTGCTGTTAGTTTATTCAATAGTTTGATTGGTAATGCCTATTGGTCGTCCTTTAACGTATAGGTCAGTCAGTTACAACGTAGAACTTCGTACGTACGTACATCAGTTCAAGTTGCCATAACATATTAAAACAGAGATGAAGTTGTCGATTCAAATCCCATAGTGGTAGAAGTAGTAAGAGTATAAGCGGTAATCCGAAAGATTAGGGTTTGAAGATGTTATTCAAGGAGTAAAATCCAGTGAAATAAATTTGGAAAGAGAAAAAGGATAGAGACATGAAGAATTCAGAAGATTAGAATTTGGGAGAAGAGTGGATGCACCTTCGCCATTACAAACAATTTTGAGCCATGTTATTCAAGGTCTCTAACTATTGGTTGCTATCAGCTCGCGGATCCCAAACAGGTAGTCTACCCCTACCAACATGGCTCAGTCTAATTGTCAGTGACTTCATGGATTTGTGCCACGTTTTGGTCTTGCCGCCCTTAGCTTTCTTACGACCTACTCTTACGCCGTAAAACACCGCACATCTGGGCAGCCGGTGGTAGGACATACGTCATACGTGTTCCACGCATCTCAACTGATGAAGTTTCACTACTTCATCAGTCAATTTGCCATCCTTACCTAGTACCTGTTTCCTAACAACTACATTACTTACTCGGTGGTACCAGGATATACGAGCAATACTTCGAAGACACCTATGACCGAATACTAGTAGCCTACGAATATACTCTACTCTTACATGCCATGTTTCACTACCATAAAGTAGGACGGAACAAACTGCTGCGCAGTAAACCTATCCTTTGGTTGTTAGACGGGCCTTCTGTATCCGTGCTGAGACTTCGTCACATACCAGACCACAAGGGCTGATGAGACTCCCAAGATAAGTGAAGCGGTCAACACGCTCAACTACTTTACTCTCTATCATTAGTTCGGGTGCCGATGCAACCCAATCCTGAAGTAACATTTTGCACTTCCAGGGGGAGAATCTCATCCCGAACATGCGTGCGTAGTTGCTTATAGTGGTCAGAAGACTCTGCATTTTGTCAGCGTCTTCACCGAATAAAATTATGCCGTCGGCGTATTCTAAGTCAACAAGTGAGCCTCCCAGTAAAAGTTCAACTCCAGGAGATTGAGATGATGAAAGTGATATCTCTAAAAGCATATCAACGACAAAGTTAAACAAGAATGGGGAGAGTAGACAGCCCTGACGAACACCACTTGAGGTAACCAATTCTGATGACAGTTCGCCATAGGCTCTAACTCGACCAGTTGTGTTCGAGTAGAGAGTCTCTATAAGGTAAATGTACTTCTTTGGTACTCCTTTCAGTGACAAACACTGCCATAGAACCTCACGATCAACGGAGTCAAATGCCGCCCTAAGGTCGAGAAATACTACTATTATGGGACGTCTGAATGTATGTCTATGTTCTAGGACCTGACGTAGAATGAATATCTGGTCTATACAACCAGGTCCAGGCCGAAAACCAGCTTGGTTTTCTCTAGTCTGCTCTTCACGAGCTTTGGTTGGACGTCGAAGTATTATTGAAGCTAATATTTTAAACACTATATTGGTCAAACTAATCCCTCTGTGGTTGTCACAAGAGGGCTTTTTTCCTTTCTTATAGACTGGCACATTCAGTAATTATGACCAGTCAGATGGAATTACATCAAGTTCCCAGATTCTATATAAGACCTCAGTCAATCATGCTGCTAGTACTGGACCGCCATCCTTAAAAATCTTAGGGATAAACCTGTCGTGGCCTGCTGCCCTTCCACGCTTCAGATTTCCTATACTTTTTTTTGACCTCGTAAAGAGTTGGTGGACTTACGTTAACTTGCCATTCAGGTCGACTGGGGATCGTGGGAAACCGAAGTGTGGCTGAAGGCCAGTCGAACTGATCCCCAAAGTGTTCTACCCATCAATCCAATCTCCTGGGTTGAGAATGAATGATATGTCCGTCTTTTTCCGAGATAGTTTCGCTAAAAGTTGGGTCCCCAATACCGGTCTCTTTAACAAGTCTGAATAGTTGTCTGCTGTTACCTATTGCCGCTGCCTTTTCCATCTCTCTTGCTTTCGCTACCCACCACTATTCGCGATCATTGTGAAGGCTTCTTATTAGCCTGCGCTTAAGTTGACTCCGCTCCTCGTTATGTTCAGAGCCAGATGGGATGAGTTTTCGAGCGTTTATCAATGCAGTAGATGTTGCTGAGATCCAATGTTTCTCCCTAACCTTATGGTTTACCTTACTAGCAGATATCACTGCTGTTTCCACAGCTTTTCGGATGTCATTCCACGCTCCATTGGGGTGGGCACAACTTGCATGGCTGTCTAACTGTTTTTTAGTTGTTCCTAAAATATATTCTTAGCTTGCCTATCATTAAGTAGAACCCTAAAAGGTTTCCTCTCAGTGTCTTTCCTACGTCCAGTAAGACGCAGACAGATACGTGCTCGCACTAGAGCATGATCTGAATCTAAGCATGTGCTCCATAATGAGCGACACATACTTAGACTTTCAGGCTACACTGGTTCCTAATTTTTAGGCTACGAGAAAATCCTAGTCTCCTTAAACATGGAATGTTGATATCAGTATCCCTCCTAGGCGTTAACTGGTTAAGTATTAGCTTGAATTTTTATTCACAACAGTCTACAGCTAGTTGAAGCTCCTCTAGCTTCATTTGTTTATTTTAATAACTTCATCTAGAAGTATCACTGAAAATCTTATATGACGGAAATTTTTTGTTCTGGAACTCCTCTCGAACTTCTGTCGGTCCCAATCCAGGTAGAGGATGAGGGTTAGACGCGTGATGTTCGAAGCCTCACTTTGTTAAGAAAAGCTCCTGCAGAATCACTAACCAGAGTTAGGGATCCTTAGATAATGCATGTACCTTTATTTCCTTTGACATTTACTTATTATCATTGGAGGGGCTCTGAATATGTTTACATCCTCACTGTTTTGATTCTCCGAGTCTGCACGGTGAACGTTCTTGAATTACTTAGTTACTCATTTCTATTTTTGACCTAAGGCTTGAGAAGCAATATAAAGACAGGGCTTGGTGTCATATACTAATGCCTTCTAGTCGGTTACTTTCTGATATAATAGCAACGGCGACAACTTAAAAGCTTATTCAAATGTATGGAGGTTTGGGAACATGGCGGAAAGGTGAACTGGCGACTTATTCCAAGACCACATTACTAGAAAAATTGGTGGGATACCTAAAACTAGCTAAGCCGACCTTTAGTTACTTTTCAGTTTCTCTCTATCAACGTTAATGGAATAATGCCCCTTAGTCTTTGATTCAGAAGCTGAGAAAGTCGCAAGAAACTTGGGGTGTTTGGAATAGCAGTCTTCTTCGATTTCACTCCAGATGTCATTGTAGATTACGACTTTGGACTATTACTTGAGCGTGTTGGTTAGATGATCGCAATTCCATGCTTTCAGTCGCTGACTATCTAAGTTTATGAGAAAGGGCATCCACCACAGTATTGTAATCACAGAAGAATCAGCTTCACTAACATGGTTTTTAAGCTTCTCTGCTCATTAGACGTTTGATTAGAACATAGGGATAGGAAACCTAGGGTAAATCAGATGCGTCTCAGGTTTGGCTCGAAATGTATCGATCAGGTATCTACCAATCGTTGTCTCGAAACATAACAAAGCTCAACGGACTGAAGCTATATCGAATTGCGTTGATCGAGAGGTTTTGTGATAGCATCTTTCGTTGAAAAGCGTTAAACAAGTAGATATAAACGACGTAGAAAATGGGAAATGTATGTATCAGCTTACATCACCACATTTCACCTCAGCATAATAAGACGAAATTCTCAAAAAGAAAGATAAGCAACTGAAAATATAAATGTTTGCCCTATGAACACTGATGAGGTGTAACCTAGTCGTAGCACTTAACTGTGGTTAGTAGGTGGTGATTGGGGGTACTATAAAACGGTCGAGATTTAGGAAAATCAATGTATCTGTTCCGACACGACCAATTTTGAGCTACTTTCGCTAATATATTATGGTTACTGTTCTGTTACAAACCCCTACAATCAAGACTATCTCTATACTACTTGAAGCCTCAGAATGAATTAATTCCATATCTTTGTCTAGTTGTTTTAAATCTAAAGCCATGTTAACCACGATAACGCATAAATGTATGAGGTATCTGTAAGGAAAGCAGATGTCTCAACTGAAGAAGTCATGCGATTTCACAAACTTAGTAACTAAATTATTACTTTGTCTTAGTAATCCACGTCTGATTTCATCATTTCACCGCGCGTCAGAGGCTCATTGAAGGCATTTGCAGTTAAATATAAGTACACTATACATGCCTTATACCTCTGCAATTTTTAAGTAATACGAAGTGGACTGCTGTTCAACATGGTCCTCTTTTGAAGGGCAGACGGACTTCTTACGCGAACGATAGGTGATGTTTGTTGTCAAACTTAATCTAGATCTTTATGTGAGTGCCAGAATTTCCCTATCTGTTAGGGTTGAAACAATATTTTGCATTTGAAGGGAGAGAACTACATCTAATTAATTATGATCACCCAGTGTTTAAAAACCATTATAACAAAGTCTCTTTAGAACGCGAATGTGTCACTTAAGTACTTCAAACCTATAAGAGTTTTCAGATAAAATATTTGAAAAATCATACGAATAAATCCACTTCTTGGAGGATATCTATGACAAAATAAAATAAAATGAAGGAAAAAACAGGATGGGTGGTTTACTCAGACAGGATCTATGATAAGCTATTATTTAGACCAACTACATCAAGCAACCTTTATCAATTCTGTGTTCTTTTGAATTCATGTATGTGATTTAAGAGTGACATTTCCTTCTCTTGATAGAATTTAGTCTTTTATTAAGAGGTTTTCTCCATGGACTTGCGGAACACAAACTGTTTAATGTAGATGCTGAAGAAAATCCTAAGAGAAAACCTGAAAGTGTTTGGTACATGTTTACTTGCTGAATGTAAGACGATGGTCCGTAATTTGCCCCAGCTTCATGATTGATTTGACAGTGGATAGAGGTAAAGTTGACCCTGCCAACTATCTCTAAATCATTTGCCTCTATCGGTCACTCATTTTCACAAAATTTCGCAGCCTAGTGTAGATGCGGTGTTTGCTTCTTTGTCAAAGACTTCAGTTTTACATGAGGTTAGATTCTGCGTGCATAAGTTTATGCTTCATAAGATAATCAATATGAAAATACTGAGGTTTTAGAGTTATAAATTCTCTTGAGAGCATTGTTTAACTGTGATAGGGCTACTAAATTACCAGTGATTGATCATATTTTAGAAACAGAATAAATTACTTGGGATTTGGAATATGTAATGATAGATCTATTTTAGATATGCTTTACATTGTTAAAATCTATGTCGAATTAGATTCGATGGGATAAGATGTTTAAGGATAAACTGACAAATCTATTGCATTGTCAGTTATTAGTTTTAACAGTCTTAATAACTGAACAACTGATTAATTCTCTCAGGAAACTAAAAAGTGCTGAGTGTATTTATTCGTATGCTTTTTGCAGTAATCCGTTCTTTCCCTGAGATATCAGGCGTTGTAAGTGGTTTGGGCAGTAATAACTAATAAAAAATGGCCAATGGAGTACCGATTAAGGTCAGATTCAACGTAAATACTCTATAATTACCAGAATAATATGGAAATCCTTGATTATTAGCTAGCTCTGGACTTTGTTTGCCTACAGTACTGAGCTCAGCCAGTCGGAAACGAAACAAGATCTGACAAAAGCATATATCAATTCAATTAGTCACACCCCGCGTAAACACACCAAAAACAGACGGCGAATGCAATAGTGGTAAGCCGTATCCGGTAAAGTCAACATAGTTGAAAATGAAACAGCGGTTTGTTGCTGATACTATGTTCAGATCGCGTTGTATCCCAAATTAACTAAAGTCGTTGTGTAAATTTTGAATTCGTTCTAATTACTTAGACGTATCGTGCTCACCTTGATAACTTTATGTCATAGAATTGGTCACACTTCTTGCTCGATGATCACCAACACGTAACAGCTGTCCAACTTTTTTTAATTTTCAACGGTTTTACAATTGAGGACAAAGAATTATATTTTTATTGAACAAAATGTAAATGATAGAACCCGTTGTTAAGATCAACTATTACTTGGCGACAACTTTTGTATCCAGCTATCGCCCAAAATACGTGAACTAAAGCAGGTTTAGCTGTCTGGTGAATGACATTACACAGCTTAGATGCGTTTAACTCATTAGTAAATGTTCATCCCCCGGAATCTATAGCTTTGGTATTGTGCACTAGATGTTGGCGGTAGCTACTTATCACACAACTGCTCATGCATTCAACATAATTCTGTTGGATATTTAGCTATTAACATTCTTTTCTATATTTTGATCAACTTGTATCTTAGTGATGAGCTTAGTATCAATTACCCAGAAGCCAAATATGTACACTTTAGTAATGAATCCGAACAACTCCAAAAGTAGTTTTTTGTCTTATTGTAAACTATTGTCGTTTTAAATTCACTTGGTATTGCTTGCTTGAATCTTCCCATTTATGTTTAGGACTGCAATCGATCAGTCTCTTATTGGCATATGTGCATACTGTGCGTATTGCTCGATATAGCCTTAATTCAGAAGCATTATAAGCAAAGATGAATAGTGGCTAACAGTGGAATCCAGGATCCGCGTTTCGCCATATTTGGGAGTCGCCAGCTGGGGGTACCTGCATCTCAGAGTTGATGTTCACTCTGGGACTCGAACTCAGTACCATTCGCTTCAAACGCCATCGCGTTATCTACTCAGCTACTGAGTCCTGGTAGTTGCTAGCTTGTCCATTGGGGTGAAGTTTAAATTCACTTGGTATTGTTTGGTTGAGACTGATCAATTGCAGTCCTACACGTCAATGGGAAGATCCAAGCAAACAATACCATTAAATTCAAACTTCACCCCATTGAACAAGCAAGCGGCTACCAGAACTCAGCAGCTGAGTGGGTAGCGCGATGGCGTTTGGAGCGATTGCTACTGGGTTCAAGTCCCAGAGTGAACATCAACTCTGAGATGCAGGAACACCCAGCTGACCAGTCCCAAATATGGCGAAACGCGGGTCCTGGGTTCCATTGTTAGCCACTGTCCATCTTTGCATATCCTGTCGTTTTATTTGAATGAATTAGATTTTTAAAAGATAATATTCTACAGCGATCAGTGTTAGAGAACATATTCCTTTTTTTTAAATGATGTATTACAATATTCAAATTAATATAACTACAATTCTGTCTTTTTGATTCTTAAGTATTATTTTGTATGCTTCAATTCTATGATCTAATATACTAATACCCCTATAGTTAGTAATTAGAAAAAAGAATCAGGTTTACGTGACCAAATGAAAAAACCTTGTCTGATTTAAAATTGATAGTGTCGTATGATAAAATTAGTGTTATAGAGAAATTCAAAGTACATTACATTTTTCATAAATCTATATAATCATAAACCAATCAGTTACCTAAATGTATATATTTATTGATTGAATTTTAGCTTAATTCTAGCTTCATTTAACCAATCATATCACGAAAGTAAGTGAATAAAGTAATCTAGGTACAAATGGTAATAGATTTTAGAGCATATTATGAAAATCATATGATCTATGAAATAATTTTTCATAGATTAATGTTTTAATCTAAACAGTTATGGAATTTGGTGATACTATATAGAAATTATGATGTAGTATATTTTTGGTGCTATCATGTAATACAGTTTTGCATTTATATAACTTAGTGTTATCTGAAATATAAGAAATGTGATAATGAATACTTTAATTTTAATGTTCACAGTTGAAATTACGAGTCGATCTTAGGTAGGTCACTATTCAAAACCTGGAAGCACTGAATTGCTGTTTCGTCCTAGTATGGGACCTCAGCAGTGTGCATCTACGATCCTACACACAGGACTCGAACTTGTGCGCGAACTCTTAACTTTAAGACTGAAGGTCCTGAGTGCAGGATCGTAGATGCACACTTCTGAGGTCCCATACTAGGAAGAAACAGCTATCCAGTGCTTCCAAATTTTTAATGGTGGTCTAGCTTGGATCAACTCGTGATTTCAACTGTGAAAATACTACAAACTCTACAACCCCCTCTATACTGACTTAATTTTTATGTTTAATCATTAGGACTTAGTGTAAGAAAAAACACTATTTTATTGATGCTTTATCGGCACTTGTCATTAATAATTAACTATTGAAGAGAATAAGAACCATCCCGTTATATACTGGTAAGGATCTCTACTGAAAGTGGCAATACACTACCTTTCCTCTTCAACATTATATTAGTATTTGTTAGTAAATTACAAGATATAAAATTGCACAACTGACTAAAAGCTTAATTCTTGGGTTCAATATTTTAAATATGGTAGCAATTGTGCTCTATAAAATTGCTAGAATTGAAGTTGCGAGTGAAGAAGTTAATATATTCAGTGTCATTAAATTAATTGTCGATTTCATTGACTTAACCTAGATCGAAGTTTGCTAAACACGCCTGGGATCTGCCCGATAACCGCAATATGTTGTTTGAGACGTTAGGTAACATAGTTCAGAATCGGTAATAATGAAGCATATGCGTTGTCTTTATTTTCCTCTAAATTTCGAGTCCTCATATTCCTTCATACACACCTATTTCTTTTGTCTTTTTATACAATATGATAACTATATAATTTTTTTTACTATCGTTGGTACTACATTATTGCTACTCATCTTTGTAATTTAATTTCTTGGACCTACTAAGAATTTTACCAGACTCAGCACTGATGATGACTGATTTACTAAACTCACTGTCGCCAATACAGCCGATAGGTGTGAAGGCAAATGAGACATACTCATAAGGTTTATTACAGAATGAAATACCAGTTTTCCAGTCTATCGAAAATAACTATTTCATCCTCAGAATTTTAGCCTAGACCTAACTATTCGACAAGAGAATTCGTTGACCAAACTAATGTTAATTTATTTCCCGGTTTAATGAGTTTGTTGAAAATTTTTATGATTACAGTTCCTAATAATGTTATTCACCGTTTATAACTCTAAGGTGACTTAACAAATGGTTTTAGTCAGCTATGGAATTGCACGAGTACTTCTCTCCTCAGGAAATAAATATGATACAACAGTGACTGTCCCCATTTTTGTAACCTGTAAGGTTAAATTGAATATTTTAAAAAATCATTGGGAAATAAGTTAAAGTATTTGAATAAACTCTACAAACTGACGTTAATATTAGAAGTATGTTATGTTAATAATTAATACAATAAATCAAAGCCTGTTTTTCCTCCATGTATAGTAATAGAAATGGATTGCTCTGATCTTGTGTAAAAAGTGATTAGGGGTGCACCTAACCAAACAACACCTCTATATAGAATATCGCATCAAAAGATGTTTCAATAAATACCTATATGAGTGTAATGGTTTCACGCTTAAAAATGTATACTCACTTCAATCACTGTAGTGAGCTGATGTTGTTCGAACAATATTTTCAATATCTTATATCAATTCTTAAGTATTATTGGAATTTCCCATACATTACGTATGAATTAATGGTCTCCTTTCACTGTTGATAAGTAAACAACTTTTAATGGTGGCTAACTAGTAGCACAAATAGTTTTGATATAGAAGCATGGTACTTAAAAATTGTCAGTAATAAAAGTCATATATTGCAATATTATGTCGCTAGCGAAATTTATAAGTGAACACAATCTTTAGTATATAAGAACTTTCGTCTAAATTAGAGCAAATAGTTTCACAGTATTTGGGCGCCGAGTTGATGTAAGACATTAAATAGGGATAATATATTTGCAAAATATCAGCGTATGAATTTGAAGTGAATCCAACGTTTCGCCTGGCAATCTGGTCCAAGCTTTTTCAAGGAAAAAGATTCAAGAAAGGAAGAACATGAAGACAGCAATTAACAACAGCCGAACAAAAACGGAGATCAAGCTGAATACATTGAAGCAAGCAAGTGAAGCAGAGCATTAGGGCCGACAAGCAGAAATACGTGGAAGACCTTGCAACGACAGCAGAAAAAGCTTCAACAGAAGGAAATATCAGACAACTAAATAACACAACGGAGAAACTTGTGGGGAAATATAGTAAACCAAAGCGAACAGCCAAGGACACAGACGGAAAGTCAATCACCGAGATTCAAGAACAGCAGAATAGGTGGGCAGAACACTCTGAAGAATTCCTGAGTAGACCATCACCACTGAACCCACCGGATATCGAAGAAGCACATACAGATCTTCCTACAGATGTCACTACACCAACGATCAAAGAAATCAGGGTAGTCATCAGGCAAATCAAGAGTGGGAAAACAACAAAACCTGACAGTAAACCAACTAAAACATTGAAGTCAGATATAGAAGTAACTGCAAATATGCTCCACGCGCTTTTCAGGAAGATTTGGGAGGAGGAACAAGTGTCACAGACAGACTGGAAAGAAAGATACCTAATGAAGATACGAAAGAAGGTAGATCTGAGCAAGTGTGAGAACTACAAAAGCATCATACTACTAATGGGACCACGAAGAGTTTTCAACAGTGTTGTTGAACAGGATGAAAGACTCAGTAGACACCGGACTTCGAGATCAACAAGCTGGATTCCGTAATGATCGGTCGTGCACAGACCAAATCGTGACACTGCGGATCATTGCTGAGCAATCAATTGAATGGAGTTCGTCACTACACATCAGATTCTTTGATTGTGAGAAAACATTTGACAGCGTGGATTGAAGAGATCTTCGGGACCTCCCTCGACACTATGGTGTACCTAAGAAGATCGTCAACATCATACAGAATTCATACAACCGACTACAGTGCAAAGTGGTGCATTGAGAGCAGCTGACAGATGCAACCCAAGTGAGGACTGGTGTCAGACAAGGCTGCTTACTCTCACCCTTCCTTTTTCTTCTGGTGGTCGACTGGATCATGAAGACCTCGATATCTGAAGGGATGCATGGAATATAATGGACAGCTTGGATGCAACTAGACGATTCGGACTTTGCAGATGAACTAGCTCCCCTATTCCATACACACTAACAAATGCGGGTGGAGACAGCTAGTGTAGCAGAAGCCTCCGCATAAGTATGCTTCAACATACTCAAGGGGAAGAGGAGGACCCTGAAATACAACACAGAGAACACCAATCTAAACACACTTGTCAGAGTAGATCTGGAAGGAGTGGAAAGTTTTACGTATCTGGGTACCATCATCGATAAACAATGAAGTTCTGATGCGGATGTAAATGTAAATATTGGTAAAGAAGGGACGGCATTCATACAGTTGAAAGACTATTACTTAATGAAATTAGGCCAAGCTTGCTTAAGGACCGAGAAGGCTGGTGGTCGGAGCATGCCAATGAGTTGGAAGCAGCAGCTGCATCTGGTAACTGCTGAAAGCTCTTTCAACTCATCCGAGTAACTGACAGCAAGACGTCTGATGTAGGTGAAACAATCTGTGAAGATGATGGGATACCAATCACTAACATCTATCGACGTCTTGGACGATGGGCATAGTTTTTCTGAGAACAGTTCAACTGGTCTGTTGTCCCGGCGACATTTATCAGAATGTCCTGCCCTCCATGGTCGGTGACAACTGATCCACCCAACGAGGTGGAGGTCTGCAAGGAACTTCAAATTTCAAAGCTTCACAAATCACCAGGCACAGATAACTTATCTCCGGCTCTTTTGGGGGGGGGACATTTTGGTCATAGAACTGACTGAAATGTTCACAAACATAAGGCAGCATTTTGGAATGAGTCAATAGTTGTCCCTATCTTTAGAAAAGGTTCACGTCGTTTCTGTAACAACTATCGGGGGATAAATCTCTTTCTGATTGCATCCAAACTATTGACTTTCATCATACTTTATAATTTGTTCGAAACAGAGAAAGATTGACTCGTGAGGAGCAGGCTGGTTTTCGTTCTGGTCGAAGGTGTATTGATCATATCTTCACCCTCCGCCAAATGTTAGAACACCGTCATACTTATCACAGGCCAACAATCGTAGTGTTTCTTGACATCAGGGCCGCCTTCGATTAGTTGAACAGGACTGTCCTCTGGGATTGTCTATTGAAGAAGGATGTGCCTGAGAAATTTATTAACATCTTAAAGGCCCTATATACAAACACCTCAGGTAGAGTGAGGGCATACAACCACCTTTCTCCAATGTTCCATTCAGACAGTGGGGTTAGACAAGGTTGCCCAATCTCACCATTCCTCTCCAACTTTGCCATCGACGATATTCTGGAAACAGCTCCGATGGATGTAAGTAATGGCAGTGTAGATCTGTTGCCTGGAGAAAGACTTCTCGACCTTGAGTATGCGGATGATATTGTCTTACTGTGCGATAATGCCCAAACCATGCAATTCACACTTAATCAGTTGGTAATCAGTGTCCATAGGTAAGGTATGTGCTTTGCACCTTCGAAGACTGCAGGACCCTGATCCTGCACTCACCCTGGGTATTGAACAGATAAAAGTAGTCAAGAAGTTCGTGTATCTAGGTAGCTGTATGAGTGCTGGTGGTAGTGTGAGTGATGAGATCAATTCACACAATAAAAGCCAGAACGGCTTATGCCAATCTGGGCCATCTGTGGCTCATTTTTAACGTCCGTCTGGCTGTAAAAGATCTGACCTACGTGTCGGTGAGAGCAGCTTTGCTCTGTGCTTGTAAACCTGGCCTCTCCGATTTGAGGATTTTAAACGACTCTGCGTTTTATCATCGTTGTCTCCGAAGGATTGCTGACATCAAGTGGCAACACCATGTTAGTAGTGAAAAGGTTCAGCAACGCGTGTTTGGGCACAGAGACGAAAATTCAAGTAATGTCACCATCTTGAAACATCGGCTTCCGTAACTTGGACATATCTTACGAATGTCGTCCCACAGGATTCCACACCGTGCGTTATTTGCCGACGCTGGGACCAGTTGAAAAGAGCGGAGAGATGGTCAGTGTGTGACATAGTATGTAAGAAAGCTGTAAAGGACTGGTTTTGGTTGGTCCTTCACGACTTTCTGCTTAAGTTCCTAGAGATGGTGCAACATAGTGGATTGAGACGTTATCAGATATGGCTTAGAATAGAAGCCAATGACGATCCAGAGCGAAAGTAATCACTTTAATTAAAATAGTTTTCTCTCTGGTTGTATTTTTCCTGAATGAAGTAGCTATCCCATTATTATTATTTCACTCGTATACACTAATTTCTGTTCATGGATGCTCTTCTTTTTTGTTATATTGACCTTTCATTCTCTATTTCTTCACAACCTCATTTTTACTGTGCGGCGTATATATATCTGGTGCCCCCATTGTATCTATGTTTATGTGTATAAATAAATAGTACTCACCAACACAGAATATCTATGAATTCGAGAAAACCTCTCGCATATCTATCACCTAAACCTAAGTAAAGAGAAATGCTGCTATTAGATTATAAACCTAATTTTGCTAGAAAATGATAGATGCTATTGAGAAGCTAGCCTGTAAAATTATTTCAAGTGATCTAACTATTCAGACTAAGAGGAAAACTGATTATTGAGCAAACATATAGTAGGTGTACAACAGAAAATGACCTAATACATGGATATTTTTCTAGTTCTACGAGCAGTGAAGCCAAGAATGGGAAGTATTAGGATTACAAAAAATTAAGTCTCAGATTTTTGGATAATAAGGGACGAAAATAATGTTTAAGTGGAACTTCTTTATAATAATTGAGACATTTCTTGTTAATAGACTGTGGTTTTGAGAATATTACTATCAATTTTTTTTTTACAAATAAACACACTGCTCTTTGCTAGATTAGTCATGGGATAAGTACCGAATACGATATATTTAGCTCGATATATTTTGACTAGAAATCGATTAAACTTAAGGTTGTTGATACATAATTGTGAAGGGTTAACAACTTTTTAAAAGACGATATTCATTACATAAAGATGTAAGAAGATTTAGTTACACCAACAACAAACAATAATTATATCAACAGTTATCCTAAATAACAATCAGTTGATATTTGCTTAATCAGTCTATTCTCCGAATTTCAGTTATTTAATTATAGCAATAAACCTGATTAGTATAAATTTTTTTATCAATTTTCGTTAATCATTCTTCATTTATTTTTTTGGAGAATCAAGTGTTTAGGAGTTTGGATATCAAAAAATAAAAAAAAAATAAATGATACGTAGTTATAACGAATGAAAAAAATTTTGTACAAGTGTAAAACTACACTTAGATATAGTTCATGTAAATTACCTATTACATAGATAAATGATCAAATATTTAATATGTATGCTAAGATAATCAGTCAGTCACAACGTAGAACTTCGTACGTACTTACATCAGTTCAAGTTGCCATACCATATTAAAACAGAGATGAAGTTGTCGATTCAAATCCCATAGTGGTAGAAGTAGTAAGAGTATAAGCGGTAATCCGAAAGATTAGGGTTCGGAGATGTTATTCGAGGAGTAAAAGGGCTAGCTTCTGTTGGTCCTTCACGACTCCTTGGTTGGGGTCCGAGAGATGGTGCAACACAGTGGCTAGAGACGTTATCAGATATGGCTCAGAATAGAAACCAGTGGCGATCCTGCTGCAACCTTCTTTTACTTTCTACATAAAGTATGGTTCTTACTTTCCTATTTGAAAGAGTCTTCTGGTTGTACATTTTAGTCCGCCTTATCTTTTCATCCCTTCTCTTCCTACTTTCATTATTTTGTGTGGCGCATATGTACCTGGTGCCCTTTTGTACCAATATATATGTGTTTAAATAAATAAATGAATAATTCGAGGAGTATAATACAGTAAAATTAATTTGAAAAGTGAAAAAAGATAGAAACATGAAGAATTCAGAAGATTAGAATTTGGGACAACACAAAGAGTGGGTACACCTTCGCCATTGCAAACGATTTTGAGCCATGTCATTCAAAGTCTCTAACCATAGATTGCTATCAGCTCGCGGATCCCAACCAGGTAGTCTACACCTACCAACATGGCTCAGTCCAATTGTCAATGACTTCATGGATTTGTGCCACGTTTTTGTCTGGAAGATAATCAGAATATTTTCTATACAAAAAAACCGGTATCAATATATGACCATCAAACAGTTACTTATCAGGGATATTTATTGATTCTCACAATATCATATACATATTCTTCTGAATAAACTATATCCGGGCAATGAGAGAAAATAATATTCATCAAGATAGATTCATTTATATATATACACACACTCTCCATATTTAATTTTAAGGTAGATTTGTATAAGTGATCACTTTTTGACAACCTAAAATTGTAATAATTTTTATTAACGTTAGTTAGTTTAGCTAAAAAACTCAAAATTGTAAATCGTTTATGAATCAAATATTCCTTCGGATATTATGCAAAATATTTAAGATATTATGTCAAGATGAATAAATTGTATACAAGAATTAAATACGAAAGGTGTTCTTGATAAGGTATCTGACTTTTGTGTTCATTTAATATCTTAAAAAATATAATATTTTCACTCATTAAGCATACTACTTGTTTGAACTTACTAGGTTGTTTGTATTTTTATTAGGTGTATAATATAATTCAATGGTCAGTACAGGGTTGTGGAGATTATTGAGTTTAGACTGATATCATGAATGGATCAATGTTAGCTGTGACCGGTGGAGTTCAACCATGTATATTGTGAGGCAGCTACTCACTGAAGACAATAGTGGACGGTCGCCCAATACCGGAGATTGTTTGAAGTTAGTCATTAACACCGTTGGATGATGGCTCATTGGTCTAGAGGTTAAGCGTTCGCGCGCGAGACCGGTCTTGGGTTCAAGTCCCGCGTGTGTGGACCTATGAGGAGTCCCGTACTAGGATGGGAAGGCCGTCCAGTGCTTCCAGGTTTCTAATGGTTGTTCGACACTGATCCATTGACGATATCAATATAATCCGATGGATTGGAAATCATCTGAATTCGCAACTCATTAGTTTGTGTTATTAATTTGTAGTTAAATAAGGCCTTAGAAATATTGCTCTCATCTTCTGGGATCACCGGGTAAGTAATAGTGAGGTTAGACTCAGGGTATTAAGGAAATATAGTATACCAGTTGATGAGGTCATGAATCTTCATCGGCTGAGATGATTGGGTCACGTGTTACGTATGCCTGAACACCGATTACCATAACGAACTATGCTGACTAGTATTGGGGATGGTTGGAAGAGAGTTAGGGGAGGTCAAACCAAAACGTGGCATCAGAGCTTGAAGTCACAAACTTCTAGTCTGAGCCATGTTGGCAGATGCAGACTACTTGATTGCAGTCCGCGCGACTATCATAACCAATGGTTGGAGACTCTAGGTGACATGGCTCAGAATCCATCACAATAGCGCAGGTGTATACACTCTTTGTCTTCCCTTGAACCATGAGATTGAAATTGCTTCATAACTTTATTCCTTCCTATACTATGTCCTTACATACAACCTTTCTTTTATATATTACCACCACTAAATTAACTACTTCTATGAATCCGGTGTTCATCTCATTGTGCTAACGAGGTATGGCAACTTGGACTGATGCATATATATGCCTGGTCCTACATTGTAGATGACTGACGAGTTATATTATGATGGTGAACTTGAGTGCTTCTATCTTTCTCAACCGATATTTTATACAATGATCTATGGAAGATACCGGCAGTAATACGTTACAGATTTTCACAACCAACCGGAAGTAGCATATCATATCTTTCTATGCTCTTTAGCTTTACCTGTAAGAAATCATATCGCAGTAACTTCTAGTTTTATATTTTATGTGAATATCTGAGTTACTATCTCTGAAATATAAGACAAAAATAACCCTAGATGCTTATTCATGTTATGAATAATTTTCAACACAGTGAACTGTCCATAATAAATCATATGCTGTACTCTTATACAGAACATTAACCTCTTTTCAATCAGATGTATTGTACAGTCGATAATCTAAGGAACACACTTTTACTGTGTACTGAAAAAAATTATGGCAGCTAGGAAATTAGTGTAACTCAAGACAGAAATGAGTAACCCATTAAAATCCAGTGTTTTTATGAAAGAAATCCTTATTCGCTTTGCATAGCTGATTCATTATACATCGGATTTGATTAAACGTAGAAGTTTGCAAAAGAATGAATACTAAGAGAAGAAAGTTCCATACTGTCGTAGAATAATGACAGTTATTCTACAATATTGGGAATTTTGCCCAGAATTATCTGTAATCAAACTAGCATTAGTCAGAATCCGTGTACTATCCAATCTATCATTTGTCTTTATGTAATTAATTACATAAATAATACTAATGCAACATTCATCGAAATTCATTTTCAGTAAGTAGCAAGATATTAACTTGTAGAGTAACATCTTAGCCCCCTAATAGAATAATTTAAATCTCTATTCAAGATGAGCAGAAAATAAGTCATTACGATAACAAGTTTGAAAGTTAGTCGCAAAGTTTAGATATTTTAAAACGTTTAGTTGCTGTATCTTTCAGAAGATACTTAAATAGAAAAAAAATAACTATTTATTTATTTATTTAAACACATAAATATTGGTACAAGGAAGCACCAGATACATATGCGCCTCACAAATCTCATTTGATTTGTGTGAGGGCTGTGATACTGCCCAGGTGCCCAGACTGAAGCAGGTGGTTTTCTTAGGGGGCCACACCCGGAGCCTTAGACCTGAAGGTCTAGTCCACAAGGCAGTGGAGCAACGTCAGGAGATGCAGTCCCATGGTAGCCGGTGATCAATGATTGATTCGTACGCCATTTGTTCCATCAGGATACTGGAGCTCATGTGCACCATTGGTTTGGAATTAGGGTTTTCCAACTCCCCTAGGTGGACTCGCCTTGTCCACCAACCCGGTTAAAGCGCCGGACATTCGCTTTTCGTCCTCTCACTTTCGTAAACAACACCCCCGCCACGAGAAGGCAGTGAGTAGGACTTCCCTGGCAGAGGCTATATATTCGCTGGCCATGTGAGAGCATTTCGAGAGGGAGAGCGGACTCTCCCCACTCTCGGTCATACCAGGGCATTTGGGGGTTAATAACTATACAAGGAAAAACTATTGAGAATCATCATTTGAATGCCCTCTTTCATACATTTATATCTGGTAGATTGTAGAGTATCCTAACAGAATTCAAGAATGTCCACTAACGGATAGTCATAAAACTGCAACAAATAAAAGTTTAGTGGTCACTAACTTTAAATGAATATTTCACTGTTATTGAAATGAGATGAAAACTATTTTCGAATTTCCTACGAATATTTGGTAAACTAAGAAGATATTCGTTATGAAGTTGGAATTAATGTGAAATAAAAAAAAAGATTTTACCAGGTAATTCTGTACAGCTTAGAATTATATATTGATGGGATGGAGTGGAAATTGTAAAAGCTGGGACTCTTATCCCTATTTGCAATATATTTATTGGGTGATTGATTTATGGTATTTCCATTTATAAGCTTTTGTCTAGTGTACAAACTATCGATAAATGTTTCACCAATCCTACATTGTCATTGATAAATCATTATTCGCTTGCTCTGTTCCCTATCGCTATTGGCATGACTGTGTGTATTAAATACTACTTTTATTTGCAGTCTGGTAATTTATGTATACAGACCCATGGTTGTTCAAAACATACCAACACATTTGCTTAGGTATTGTTTGTATGATTGATATATGAAGTAATTTCTTAATCACTAACTTTTGTTTACTTCTAGCTTGGATATGTAGCAATAAAAAATTATCAGATAGTTAGATACATCACATGACACATATTTCAATTATAAACTGTATCACTTTTTGTTAACAAACATAATTAATACTTTTTTTACAAGTTCCTTCTAGGATCCAACGCCTAAATATTTTAAGAGACATTTCTGCTCGTCAAAAAACAATCTGAGATTATATTGATAACTATAATACCAAAATTTGTTAAATGAAATTGTTATGATGGACAGTGTCTGAAATCGGATACTGATACCTGATGTGCTACGCCCTAACCACCAAAATGACTACTTGAGTGAGAACAGAAGAGTGGACGAGCTACCGAATAAAATAAGCAAATAATTATGACTGGATACCATATCACAACGTTTTATGCGTAGCGGACTAACTGCTATTCTGAACTATCCCGGTCGCTGACCAAGGTCAATCGTTGTCATTCAGAATGTTGATGGTCAAGGATAAGACTGTTAGCACATAAGTGAAAAGTTAACTTGAATTAGAGCGTTACAAATCGAATTTGTATTGGTAGATATCTCACATTTCTAGTAGGGAAATGTATAAACACAGCCTAATGGATACGAGTATGTAACTCGAAAGTTTCAAGGTCCTTTTTTTGAAACAGTTTTCTTGAGTTTGTAGTACCTTCTATTTCTGAAGTAAAGAAAATTTACCAATAAAATATATTTTACTACACACCACTAAAACGAATCACTACAAACCGATGAACAAATGCAAAGGAACTCAATGTTGAATAGGGAGAGTTATATTATGTTTTTTAAAAAATTCTAAAGACTTGTTACATTTATAATATTAATTGTTCGCCTGTCATTTTTGTAGTTTGCTTATGTTCATCGTAAATGCTAAGTGATAATTAGCCAATTGGGGTTTCACGAAAATACACTGAGCTCTTTGTATATAATACAGATAAATACGTAATTGCACACAGAAGTGAATGATTTATGCATTATTATTGACTGATAGTTTTAAAAAATTTGTTGTATAATCCCAAAGTTGACTAGCTAGATGAAGATTGAGTGAATTATCAGGCCAATCAATAGGTGTACAATTGTTATACAGCATACCGCTACCAGATGTTTCAGTTAAAATAGATTGAGCAGAGTTATTATGAGCAATAGGAACTTCATCACTAACTGCACAATGAACAATCGTTTGGCAACCCTCTATAGGAGATTTCAAGAGAAGTTGCATTAAACCACGGATGAAACGCTGAGTGAATGGTGAATATTTTATTAAAGTATTTCGAAATAAATTAGTATTTACCATCCCTCCGGTAAATAAACAATAAACATCAAGTACTTTATTGGCACCTGAACCATACCTCTGATGAAGTTCGCGTGAAAATAAATTGCAAGCCAGTTTAGAATCGGAATAAGCTTTATTGGAATTTAAATCTGAAGCAGTATTGTACGGTTGAAACAAATCTTCTGTAGAGAACGTTCCCTTTTTTGATAAAGAGGAGCTTACAACAATCACACGAGGATAAATAGATGTTTCATGATATGATTTTCGAAGGTAAGGTAAAAGTAGTGAAGTTAGGTAAAAATGTCCAACATAATTAGTAGCCAAAGTAACATTGATATCTTGGAAATAGATAGAAGGACGAAGAATCTTTGGAAATGCACCGGCGTTATTGATCAAAACATGAACAGGTAAAGGTAAAAATTGTACAAACTCCTTAATTGTTTGTGGATTCTCCAAGTCCAAAAGTCTAACAGAAATGTTATGGTTTCCAGTGAGAGATGTAATTTCTTCTTTAACCTTAATGGCAGAGTCCATATTTCTGAAGATTGTAAACTATAAGTGAAATAAACTGTTACTTACCTGCAACCTAACGTAAGTTTCCAATTCCTTTTGGCCAGTTCAAATGCAGTTGCGCGACCAATACCGGAATTAGCACCAGTGATAACTGCATGTTGGCCAGCAGGAGACAAACAGTTGCAGAGTACCGTTTTTCTCCGAGTTAACCACCTCATCGTTAAAATGAAAACAGTACTAACAGTAGCACTAATTCCGAGTAACCACAGATTCATGTATATACAGAGTAGGAAACTGAAGCGCCATTGGAAATATATTCAAAATCATATTTCAGATGGTAAAAAGCCTACTTTTAATAGAGATATAAATCATCTTCCTAATACAGAAATTTGAAAATAGATTTCGACAGAAAATATATAGGTGTCCACAAGTCATTCGATATATGCACATATCTAATGTTCCACATTGGTCCAGTAAATACTATTCAGTTGTACAAATTAAGGAACCAAACAGATACTTCATGTCACATGTTGATATATAACAACTTTCGTCATCAAAACCACAGCTATGAATGATAAAAATCTAAAGAAAGTTAGACGGCTACCTCCAGAAACACCTAAGTGCTAGACGTATTCTACAAAAATGTTAAACATACAAAAACAAATGAAGCTGACAATACATCCAGACAAATATTATCAGAAAGAGTTGATTTAATGCATGTTGGATAAGTAAATAGCTCCCTTCTGCATAGCATAAAGGGCAATGACATTGTCCAGGACGAGAATGAAAGCTCCTCAATCGAAATATTTGGCTCAGAAAACAACAGCCAAAAACATAATTATTTACTTGAGTCACGTAAAAGAACAAAGTGATAAATGCTCGTCCGAACACTTATACTGTCACTTAAATTACAAAACTGATAAAGCGTTTGGCATGAAAGTTTGTTGAATGGACGGGAAACTTAAATGATTTGATAAGTATGGACATATATAGCATAAGCAAACATAGGAAAAATAACAGCTGATAGAAAATATGGACTTTCTACACGGAATCAAGTGTAAATGAGACGATTTTAGAGAAAGATGACACTTTCATCTGTTCTCAGTCCAAACATTTAGAACGATGGGCGGAACACTTTAAGGAGCAGTTCAGCTAGCCTTCAGCTACTCTACAGCTACCAACCATTTCCAAACACCCTGAATGGAACAGTGAAGTAGGCCCCCGACTACAATTTAAGTTCAAGAAGCGACAGCTAATCTGAGACTAGGAAAAGCGGCTGGTCCAGATGGATTGGCTCCAGAGGTCTTCAAGGATGATTGACCAATATTTTAACTAAAATCTGGGAACTGAATTTAATCCCATCTGATTGGTCACAACCACTGATCGTCTCAACATATGAGAAGGGGTAAAAATCATCCAGTGATAACCATAGAGGGATTAGTTTAACTAGTATATCGTCTAAAATACTACCCTTAATAATTATCTGGCGCCTAACAAAGATTCGTGAACTCCGAACACGAGAAAATCAGGCTGGCTTTAGACCTGGTCGTAGCTGCATCTACCACATATTCACCATTCGCCAGATCTTAGAACACAGGCATGCTCATTGGCGACCGATAATGATGGTTTTTCTGATCTTAAAGGCAGCATTTGACTCCCTAGATCAAGAGGTTTTGTGTCAGTATCTGTCACTGAAAGGTGAACCTCAGAAGTACGCAAACCTTGTGAAAGACCTTTACTCAAACACTACTAGTCAAGTTAGAGCTTATGACAAAGTGTCATCTAATTTTACAACCTCAAGTTGCGTCCGGCAAGGTTGTCCACTATCCCCATTTTTGTTTAACTTCATCATAGACCTACTGCTGAAAATAACACTCTCGTCGACTCAATTTTCGGGCATCGATCTCCTACCAGGAGGTCCACTAATCGACTTAGAATACGCAGATGACATAGTCCTGTTTGGTGAGGACGCTGATAAAATGCAGAGTATTTTTGTAGCACTGAGCAACAATGCCAGGATGTTTGGGATGCGTTTCTCCCCCTCTAAATGTAAACTGTTGCTTCAGGACTGATCTATATCAACACCTGAACTAAAGATAACAAGTGAAGTAGTCGAACGCGTTTATAACTTCACTTATCTTGGAAGTCTGATCAGCCCGAATGGGTTAGTGTCTGACGAAATTTCTGTACGGATTCAAAAAGCTCGTTCGATGTTTGCCAACTTATGTGACCTCTGGCAAAGGCGATATATTCGTCTATCAATTAAGGGACGATTATACTGTGCATCAGTTCGTTCTGTTTCACTTTACGGCTGTGAAACGTGACCATTAAGAGTATAAGATACTCGTAAGTTACTAGTATTTGGTCACAGATGTCACAGATGAAATATTGCTCTCATCTGCTGGGATCACCGGGTAAGTAATAGTGAGGTTAGACTCAGGGTATTAAGGAATGACGGTAAGTCGGTTGATGAGTTTGTGAATCTTCATCGACTGAGATGGTTGGGCCACGTGTTACGTACGCCTGAACATCGATTACCACAACGCGCAATGCCGACTAGTGTTGAAGACGGATGGAAGAGAGTTAGGGGAGGTCAAACCAAAACGTGGCATCAGAGCTTGAAGTCACAAACTTCTAGTCTGAGCCATGTTGGCAGATGCAAACTACTTGGTTGGAGTCTGAGTGACTATCATAACCAATAATTGGAGACTCTGGGTGATATGGCTCAGAGTGGATCATAGTGGTATAGGTATATACACTCCTTGTCTTCCCTTAAACCATGAGATTAAAACTACTTTATATCTTTCTACGAACTAATTCTTTTTCCCTGTATTACATCCTTATATACTGTCTTATATATACTACTACCATTGAAGTAACTACTTTACTTTTATGAACTTTTTTCATCTTGTGCTAATGAGGTGTGGCAACTTGGACTGATGCATAAATGTGCCTGGTCCTACGTTGTAGCTGACTGACTGACGCGGATATAAGATAGTGGGATGGTCCGTTTTTGTTTGTATAAAGATGCAGACATTCTTTCCAGTTAAATGATTTTACCTGTGATTAACGGTGTATTTTCCTTTTTGATAGTAAGTCATGATGCAGTAGCAGCCATATTTCGCAATCACGCATTCGAGAAGAGTTACGGTATTGTGATCCTACTGCAGCACACATTTAAGTACAAGCAAGTTCTGACACACGAAAAATACTATGAGCTGGTGAGTAAAACTTGAATTATATATATAAAGGAAAGAAAACGCTGTTAACTCCACTTAGCAATTTGTATCCTTTTAAGAAAAGAGCAACAGGCCGTTTAGTAATCCATGGGTATGCAGAAAAATTTACGTATGTAACGAGTGCTGGAAATGAACGTTGTTTAAACCATTCACAACCGTATAATAACATTACTTATATAAATAATAGGCTCTCAGCTATACTAATGTTTGTGTAATTTTAGTTCTTACATGATTCCCATTAATTCAGACAGGCAGACATCAACATAGAACCTGGCACAGATGTGACGTTGGCCGAAGTCCCCATACCTGATAAACACAACGAGATGAAACTGACAAAATATATCGAAGTTATATAGTGGCGACGATAAAACAAGACTTAACCTTCAAAGTACCGTTTGAGAAGACAGAGTGGAGAGGGACGTATGACGGGATACTGGAATTCAAGATTTAGCGGAAGGTGAAGAGTGAACCTGTCTCGTTGTGGAAGATTCAGAATTGTGTTACCCAAAGTCTCCAACAACTGATCTCAGTTATCATACTGACTACAACCAGGTAGTCTATATCTAGGAACATGTTTCGGACCAACAGTGAATCACTTCATGAAGTGATTTCAAGTTTGGTTTAGCTGTCCTTAACTTTTTTCCAACCTACTTATGCACTACCAGGTATCGTTTGTCGATGTAGTTGGTGGTTAAACATATGTAACACATCCTAGCCACCTCAGTCAATAAATATTTACCTCATCAAACGATTTGCTACCTATGACTAGTATCTTATGTCTAACATCAATATCACTTACGTGATCACTTCATGAAACACGAGCAGTGAGTCGAAGACACTCATGATCATAAACATTCAGCCTACACATATCTTTTACTTTTACAGAACACAATGCTCACAACGATAAAGTATGATAGAGTGAACTGCTGAGAAGTAAGCATTCCCTTTGGTCAGCATAGGGCAACCGGGCTTTTCGAATTCGAGCCGACATTTCGTCAGAGACAAAGCTTCCACAATAAGTGAAGTGGTCGATGCATTCAATTACTTCATTCCTTATTGTTAGTCCAAGAGGTGGAGCAGACCAGTGCCGAAGTAATATTTTACGTTCAGATGGAGAGAATGATGTCCCAAACATGTTAGGATTGTTACTTAATGCGATCAAGACTGAATTTTTCCAAAATCTTCACTAAATAGGACTATAGCATCTGAGTGTTCTAAGTCAATAGGTTAGCATCCTTGAAGGAGACCGACCTCCGAAAAGTCAGGTGAATTGTTATTTGAAGGTGCTGGTGGTATATAGATTAGATTAAAGCATGTTCCCTATAGAACATTACAGCGCACTGATTAGCTTATTTACAGCTTATTAGAGCTAATGGATAAACGAAAAGAATCCCAGAATCTTTTTATTTAAAAACTAGAAATATACTAACATTTTCCTTGCTGGGATATCAATTAAGCTTGCTGTTTTGTTTTTGAATATAATTACGTTCTTGTCCAACTCGAACTCTGATTTGGTGACCAGTAGAGTAGAGCACTATTCAAAGAATATTAAACAACAGAAGTAACTGTGTCGAACAAGCAAGAATTAAAACTAGGAGGAAGTCTATGACGAAGTAAAATAAAAAAGACAGTGAACAACTATGACGAACATTGCTTGAGTTTGAGAGTTTTGGTGACAATGAGCCATGAGCTCTAACCCAACCAGTAGTATCTGAATAGAGGACCTTCACCAGATTTATGCAATTCTTTGGCACGCCTTTCAACGACACTTTCCCGTCACCGGAATTGAATGTTGCCTTAGGAAAAAGGAATACAGCTACAGCCGAGCGTCAGTAAGTATGCCTATTTTCTAAAACCTGTGGAAGAGTGGATATTTGATCTACACATCTACGACCAGGTCGGAAACCAGCCAAGTTTTTCCGGGTTTGATGTTTATGAGCACTAAATTAGAGTTAAATGATAATTGAGGCCAATATTCTAGACATTATATCAATCAAACGGATTCCCCTGCGATTGTCACACGATGGATTTTTTAATTTTTCACAGACAGGAACGATCAGCGGTCAAGACCAGTTAGAAGGGAGTATGTTCAGCTACCAGACTGGGCGATTGGAACGAGAAGTTCGGAAAATTAATAAATTGATGCTCTTTCAACAGCATGGTTATAAGTAACATCACTTACCTCTCCAAACGCTTACACAGAGTAACATGTGTTTTACGAGATCACGCGATACGGAACAAGAGTGATCACGTTTGCATCAACAAAAATATTCAGAAGTTCCGTGGAAAACGTATAAAGACAGAAGTCAATATAACAGATCAATACCTGGTGGTAGCCAAGTTGAAAGTGAAAACAGAGAAGCACTGGACACCTGAGTAAGCAGCACTACGGTCTTTCTTTGAGAATTCAACAAACTCAGCAAATTTAATATAATTTTTAGCAACAAGTTCCGGACCTCCCAACATCTACCAGAAAGAGTAGAAACCAATATGCAGAACGATTGTGAAAGAAACTGGAGGAACAATAACCACAATATGCCAACAGGTACTGAGACTCAAGAAGCAACGGTGTAAAGAATGGATCTCAGCAAACCATCCGGGTGAGATTTAAGAAAGGAGAACTAAGAAGCCAGTAGTCAATAACAGCCAATCAGAAGTAGAAGCCAAGCCACAAGCTGAACATGTAGTAGCAAGCAAACAAGTGAAGAAGTGAAAATATATAGATAAATAAATATAGATCAAATAAATATATATATACATAACATATTAGAGAACTATGTGACACGACCGAAGAGCCATTAGGAACATACTGTAGACTAAAGTGATCAGCTAGGAATAGAGAAGAAACACCAATCACCGAGGTTCAAGAGTGGTGGAACGTGTGCAAAACGCTTTGTAGAGCTAGTGAATAGACCAGTGTCATCGAACTCACCGGCCATAGAAGCAACTCACATAAACCTCCCTATAAGCGTTACCGAACTAACAATAGAAGAGATAAGCACGACCATCAGATAAATCTTTTGACTTGTTCACCGGACAAATCAAGAATAAAAGGTATCATGAAAAGAAAAGTATTGTACTAAGGATGTTAATACATCCCGGAAACATGTTCTCGCCTGACGTGAATTTTTTGTTCACCAGTGTACCTTTAACCAAAAATCAAGAATGCCAAAGGTGCAATAACACCAGTTTTTTTCGCTCAACGTCAGCGAAAAAGATCTTGCAAAAGTGTACGATGTGGAAACCCAAGGGTTTTAACATGATATGAGAGATTAAGTGAACAAGCGTTATTATCAAAGGGAAGACAATTTTCGTTGTGAACACTTTTCTTTTTTAGACGCCGGCATCCCTTTGCAATATTACAGTAAGCTTTAGAGCCCTGGATAAAACTTTTGATAAGCATTTTGCAAAGAAATTCATCATTGTCAGATGCCAAAGTTTGGGGAAAACCCGAAAATGCCCGAAACATTTTGGGGTTTTTGTACCATTTCCCTAAAAGTTTTCTATAGCGGTTTTCCCAAAATTTACCTAAATAGGACAAAAATTTCCCCAAAATAGGGAGGTCGAGGTTTTACCCCAATCGGAAAAGCTTGGGAAAAATACACACTATCAATCCTGGGTTGGGAAAAAATTTGAAATTTTGTTGCATTGTCGCTTATATTCTCATCGACTTCTCCAAATAATTTTCCTTTAAGTTCATGTTTATAAAAGCGAAGGGTATACCTTCCACCCCTTATTTTAGCTTGGGATTTCAAATAGTTTAAAATGGCTGCAGACGGAATAGAAGAAGCTTTCGCTTAACAAGCTTCCATGTCTCGTAGCAGTGGATCACAAATACATCCAGGCGGGAACCTAGGTACATTAACGATAATAGAGGAAAAGGAAATTGGTGAATCATAATGAGATGTTATCCTTAGTCCACAAGAACAGGTCAAGTTGCACCTTAAAGGACTCCTGAGGAGTCGCTTAGACTAGCTCAGTCGGCAGCAAATTCCAGCATTTGACAACTCTTAAGGAGTAGAAGTTGTGTCTACAGTCCGTTCTTCTATGTCGTGTCTCCAGTTTCTGGGTGTTACCCCTTAGGTTTGAATTGGGACCAAGCTTAAGCAGTTGTTTAAGGAGATGTCGGGAAGTTTAAGGATATTGTAAGCCATTAAAAGGTCACCTCTAAGACGCCTATACTCTAGTGGGTAAAGATTTAATGATTGGAGGCGTTCTTCAAAAGGCTTGAATTTGAGTAACCGAACTGATTTCGTGACTCGCCGTCGGATACGCTTCAGAGTGTCCTTATCCATTTGGAGTGAGGTTTGATATACTGTTTCCATATTCTTAATGAGATTTGTATCACTTGAATAATGTTAGTTTGAGTGACTAGGTATGTTGGAGATATTAGAACTAGATACAGTAAGTAGAGTTTTGAAGACATGAAATAAAAAGCACCAAAGCATCATACCTCGACAAACGTAACAGGCGCCTATGTGATTAGCCTCAATTCCAGCGCCTATGAAACGACCAGTCTTCAGACGTCAGTAATAAGGATCATAGGCCAGTTGACTTGTGTTTATTCATGAAGCGTATTTTCCAGTGCAGATTCAGTTTTTCAGTAATACTGTTTGCTGCTGGATAATAAATGCTAATGTTATCGTTAGTTTCGTTGTTATCGATCATATAGTACTTAAGTTTACGATGGACTTTGAAGGGTCCTTTGTATGCCATTGCGAGAGGTTGTCGAAATCAGTCGCGACGGACAAAGAAGTGTGTACTATATCGCAAACCAGATTGAACAAAAACACTAGTTGGCTGCACTCGAGTGGAAAAAGGTTTAAAACGACGCATTATAGTGACACGTATATTCAGTGGGTTTTTTGTAACAACAAATAAAGATCACATATTTTTCCTATTTGTCATACTTTATATGTAACCACATTTATATTTAATATCTATTGTTTCTCTGTAGCAATGGTAAAGAAACATATAATTGTTTGGTTGTATCTAATATACACTGCATTAACGCGATTCTTGAAATATAAACGTTATCTCCGCTGTCTATTCTTCTGCTTTATTGGCCACGGCCTTTGATTGAAGATCATAATAGTATTATAACATCCTTTTAGGCCTTCCCACACTACGTCGGAGCTTTGGCCCGGACCATTATTATATAATACTACCCGATTTAATCTTCTTCATTTTGCTGTTGGTGCCATCACATGCAGAGGAACCTTTGTTAATCAAGTGAACTTATTTTTGGTTGTTATCTCAGAGAGCAACTTACAAGTAACATTCATCTCATAACACTGTTACCATTTTTCGCTCAATACACTTGTTTTATATTATAACTGCGATTTGATACCTTTTGCGCTACTCATAAACATACGCTTAAGTTTGTAGTGTAAATTTTTTTGGTATATTATTGGTAACTTTGCGTGTTGTTATATTTTGAGTGGGCTCTTTTGCTGCGATCCACCACAGCATGGCGTTTGTAAGCCTGATCGTGTGGGAGATCAGATCCATATTCCGTGAAGAAGATGAAGAACCCACGAATTCTCCTAGGAGTCGGAGTGTCGTTCTGTAAACCAGTTTTTCCACATCGTTTCCGAAGTCGGAACTGACTGCATTGTAAATGCCGAGTAAAACAACTGGAAGAGCGTCGATTCACTGTGAGACGTTTACCGCTGAATGTTGGGTTATCAACTGTCTGTGAAATCGTTCTACGCACCAGCTTGCTTGCAAGTGTTAGATGGTCGATGTGAACCGCATGAATCCTGGTAGTGTGATAAGACAACAGATAATTCCAGATTCGAACTGGTGTCCACGGTCTTTACTAATAGTTAGTTAGAATGAAACAAAAGAACATAAAGCCCTTAGAAACGCCAAAGACTTTATCATTTTTACTATCTACGACCTTTTGTTTATCGATTTTTTTACCAAATTTCAACCTATTTCGTCACTGTGTATGAGGTTGAATTAAGATGTTGCGAGTTATCTTGACGTTATAACGAAGCCAACATGAAATTGGGCAGATAAGTTTGACAAATAGCAAGTATAGGAGAATAGCCTCGATGTGAGTGAATAGTTACTTCATCTACAACCACAACGAGCCCGAGACAAACAGAATGTTTTGAACCACTGCTGACCGTTCCTAGGGGTTTGATGGCACAAACGCATAGATCATACAATGATCCAGAAGGACAAATGACCACTTCACCAACGTGACTGTGAATAGACACTTAAATGTGGAAGCGAATGACAACCTAAAACCAGTAGTTGTGTAGACATGCAGGACTGATGCAAGTTCTGTTTGTTTTTACTTTAGCTACCGACAAAACGCCCACAGTTATGATCGGTTCTAGTAACATTTTACATGTGACGCTTCTCGTCCAAATACCACGGAGGATTCATGTCCTCCGATCTGTCTACAGCTGCTCACGTTTCTCCTTCTGAACATTGTCGTTTTCTTCAATTTTTCAGATGTTGGATACCACAATTAAAGAATCCTGATGGTACAATTGCCCAGTCCCATCGTAACAGGACTCATCCATAAGTCCTATTGGTGCCTTTAATCGCAAAGTAGATGCCAATCATTTTTGTAGTAGTCGGATTGATGTTTCACACAACCTGCTTCGGTTTTTGTTCAACATTTTTATTTTCAGATCTTCGGCTTCGGTCTCAATGTTTTCTTTTTCCCGAAAATTCGCCCAACAGTCTTCAGTAATAACGGCACTATATGAGCGATGTAGTTGTTGACGTCCGGTTTGTAGTTAACCAGTAAAAGGCATCAAGTAATGAAAAGAGTTAAAAGGATGCTTTCATCAGGTTTGTGTTTATCTAATACCATCAATCTTTGAAGGGTTTAGCTAGAGCTAGAGCGTTTGGTTATGTCAGCACTGCTGCTTGGATACAACTGCCTGTCTATCAGAAGTTATCTTACCGGAAAGTATGATCAAACTGTGATGTAAATAAGTTCATGCTTGAGAAACTCAATATTCGGCCTTCCATTGATAGATGTTCCCACTAAGGGGATTATAATATAGCTACTGAAAACTGAAAGGACGTAATAGCATAGTTATCGGACAGTTTTTCTGAACAAAGTCTAGTCGGTGTGGTTACTAAATCTGTTCAAGTGCAATATGTGAATAAGCAACAGAATAGTAACTGGACTATGAATTATCGTTACGAGGCCGATATTAGTGTTCCTACATACCAGATTGATAATCTCACTCTAACATGTGTGACCCGCCATGAAGTGGCCACCTGACTCATATGATCTTATATAGAAGTCACACCTTGCTCTATACTGACTCTAACTGATGAGCGAGAGTACTGTCTAGTAAGAAGTTTCGATAAACACATCCAATCATACTAATGGGTTAATATATTCAATATAAAGAGGAATGAGTTGTGATGACCAGGCCCACACGGCCTAGCCGTGAAGCCTCGTTGATGTTACCGTGCTGACATTTATTGATCTCTAATACTTTATATCAACCATTCAACGTTCGTTGTGGATCTCCAAAGTTATTGTCCATTCATCTTGAAGAGCCATTTGGTTATGGTTCAGCGTTATTCCACTGTCACTGTTCACATACAAGATCAAGTTGTTACAAACACTACAATTTTTACTTTATTAAGTTATCTACGCAGGCAAGTGATAAACTAGTTCATCTACCTGCCATGAAAAAGAAGAAAGATCGACAGCAAAAACGGCACGCGAAAACAAGCCTCAGTTGTTCTGAAAACAGAAAGTGTTTCTCCAGCGCTTTTTACTTCAACAACAGCCAGTAAACCCGCGATTAGATCGAAAGCACGGCTGGGTCGATTTCGTGGGTTGAAAATAAGAAACAGCAAAGTATCTTTATCCAATATCTGGGCAACCTGTCTGGGTCTGGTATTGTATACAGCACATCACCATATGGAACTCCAAAACCTGAGGAATGGAAACAATTGAACAATAATAAGAGGTGGCCTAACATTACAGACAACACATTTCCACAAATGTCGTTGAAAAAATCTGACCGCTGTTAAAAATCAATCACCTCAAAAGATGTTTAAGGAGCTAAGGCTGAGGCAAAAACACACTTCGGATATGATATTGGCTTGGTTATCCGTTACCGCAATGGGTCTTATACCTCAAACGGATGCAAACTGGAGGGTCCAGGAGGTTCTTTATGAAAAAGCTTGTCGCTTGCTCATATCATGAGGAAGAAGGCCAAAAACCAGAAATTACCCTTAGTAGCCTAAAACAGGGTCTCAATATATCAATTTTTCCGGTTGTGAGGCTTTGAAAACGAATGGTGCTTAATCCGATTTAAATATGGTACTGCTGTGTTATACAAAGGCCTAAGACTTAGCTGACAAGCGACCACATGTAAATGTACAAATAAAACCTATGGAACTGGATTTATTCTCCATAACTGATATGTGACTGACTTAGTATATGGAAAATTAAAGATGCTACAGGTGTTCGGAGTTTGACAACGCCTTTGCACGCAACAGCTTTATAACAGAAGTATGCCGACCCAGTCAAATCAGAGGTCAGAAATGAAGAGGTTCAATTATATATTTGAAAGGTTATCGACATATCACGAAGCGTTCAATCTAAGCTGGCTAACCGTTGCAAGAGATGTGTAGCATCACGTACTCACTCTTGATCTGATACGTATGTGTGACAGAGCACCCTCAGATAGGTGATTCGCACGTTAATACATAATACTATTGGTTTGAATCTGATAACGGCCCCGTCAAATCAATATGAACATGGTGAAAACGAGCTTCGAGAGTGGCTAAAAAGCATAAGGTACATTGGTTTTGTCTAATCACCCTAGATTTCTGACAGTTTGCACAGAGGCGTGCCCACTCTTTCACTTTCTAATTCATACCAACAAAATCGTTCTATTATGACCCTGGTGGTTGCTCATACACCTGAATGGGAACACATGTGCAACATACTGGAGACGTTGCGTTGATAGTATTTCAGCACGATTGGATGATCCCTACTTGTAGATGTATCACATAGTAAGGTCCACTCATCTGTTCCTGTCTGTTTGATTCATAGCTTCAGGATTGTCTAGGACAACTCGTGTTGAAGATCAATGTCTTCTTTTTGAAACTGGGAGGGTTCAGGAAGTTCGATTCTTTGGAAACTGTTCAAGGAAGTTATAGGAGTCGAGACGACTGTGACTATATTATTTGCTCCGGAAATGTGTTGTATATCTGAAGTAAACCGCAAAATGCAGTCCAGTCGTCAAGACTCTTGAGAAGAGTGGTTGTCTGAAGACGAGCTTAGAGAGAAGGTGAGGGGTTTGTGGTCGATAAACAGAATGAGTTCTCGGCCTTCCATAACGTGTGAAAAATGTCGCTCGGAACAACATATGACTAGGAGTTCCCTGTTGATAGTTCCGTACCTCGATTCAGTGTCTTGCAATCGTCTAGAGGTGAATGCCAAAAGTTTTCAGGTGTTATTTGTATGTTGTTGCATGACTCTTCCGATTACCGAGTCGGATGTGTCTACGGCGATACTAATGTGTGCTTTGATGTCCTGGCATGCGGGCGTATTTGCTTCTGCTATAATTTTCCTAGCCGTGAATAGTGCTTTTTCCGCCTTATCGTCCAAATTGGTGGGTTTCGCATATCTACGAAGTTGGTCGGTTCAGTGTCCCATGAGAGACGCGCAATTCTTGATGAACCATCCGAAAGTGCTTACCAGGTAATTGAACGTACGTAATAACTTGGCTGTGGTTAGTTCCGGGTAATCTGTAATGGCCTCCATTTCCACTTGCAGAAAGCGAACACCTTGATTGTCGATAGTGTACCTGAGAGAGTTCAGGTAGTCAGCTCCGATCTGACGTTTCGAATTCTCGTTGTCATTCCATGAAGAACAAGAGGTGTATGTAACTGGAAAGACATGCTTGATTGACAGAGAATACAACAGCATTTTTACAAATGTAGATTTATAGTAGCATCGGATCCTAATCACGCGACTTTTGAAGCCGAACATATAATTACTGAAACGACTTATATTTGACAATTGACACAAGAGAACTTCAACTATTGAAATAGCGGGAACAATAATTCAATTTATCGGATGACATGACTCAGCCCTGCAGACGTGATCATTCTTTTTTTAGGTGTCTTCTCCATTATTTATTGGTGATGATTACGATAGGATGAGTCAGTGTAGTCAATTATGTGACTTCCACGTAAGATCATGTGGACCAGGTAGTCACATCATGAAAAATCTACAATTTTAGGATTAAGTCTATTATTAGAGCAGTACTAATAACGAACTCAGACTGCAATTCTACAATCCCAGTATTCATCATAATCGCAGAATTTCCGAGTGTCATCACGGAAAAGATCGAGTTTTGTACTTCGAGGAGTATATGGCCATGATTGACGCTGGTAGCACACTAAGTATTGTAACTCTTCTACAGATAGCAGAAAACTCTGCAATACCCTCAACCTCAAGTCTTACATCACGATAAACCTTCCGGAAAACTTCCCCACCGGCATACATTAACGGGACATGTGGCCGGTTGACATAACTGTTTGTTATACATCATCGAAATGATGACGGAAGTTCACTATCTGTTCGAAACTGGCACAGAAGCAAGCATTTTTCCTACAAATCTTAACAAAAGTCTGCACAAACCTGTCTTCAAATAACAAGTGCCAAATAGGAAACCGATAGCCAGATACGTTAAACGATGTATGTTTTCCTACGTGGTTTTACACAAACCCATTCACCGGATTTTTGTCGTTCCAGATGTTTGTACTCCAGTCATTGATATAGATCTTTTGTGCCTATTGGTAACCCCGTTCTACTGATAGAAGAAACTAGAACAATAGTGAACAAGTCTTTATTTAGATGGAGGGACAGTCACAGTGGAGCGGGAGGTTACCTGTTCAAGCGCACGAAGCTTTTCATCATTTAGTATAAGATAATAGGAAATATAATGTTTATACGAAATGAGTACTTGGGTTCTACTGTTTCGACATATGGTTAGTTGTTTGAGGTCAACTTTTAACTAATCAACTCAAGCTGTTACAGATCTAATACAACATCATAATCTACTCATCAACGCGTGCAAACGAAGGCTAGTAGACAGAGACTAAATTATCTGTTTGTGTAACTTCCTTTTTCAGTTGTAGAGAATACACAGTAATTGTAAGTCTTATAAACGACCTATTCTATCAACAGATACTCGATATGTAACTTGATCTGTAACAAACGCGGACGAAATTACCGTACGTAACCAGCAATGTCACACATCACATCATGATTACAGGATTACTTGTATTCTTGATAGCGCGCCGACTAGCTAACGCGTAGCTAAGGTCAGCTAGAAACGAATCCCGGCACATGATAGACATGGGAATCATTCGGCCATCGAATGGCCCATGAGCATCTCCATTGCATATGATCCCTAAAAAGGACGAAGGCTAGGATCCAACTGGTAATTATCGACCATCGAACACAAAATCCACCCCTGATGGTTACACGTTGCCTTACATCGAAGACCTGATGGTTACCTTAAAAAGTACAACTATTTCCTGATAAATCAATCCGGTTAAAGCATACAAATGAATTCCTATGGCTACAGATAACATCCCTAAAATCGCTATCACCAATCCTTTCGGACACATGGCCCATGCCTTCTGGTTCAGAAAATCCTGTACAAACTTTTCCAAAATTCATTAACGACGTCTTTGGAGGTCTTGACTTCGTCTAAACATATGCAGATGACTGATTGGTCACAGGCTGTGACGGAGAATCTCACCTCTGAGATCTGGACCTCGTTTTCAAGCGACTCGGAAAACATGAAATTACTGGGATAATTCGAAACGTCAGATCGGAGCTGACTACCTGAACTCTCTCAGGTACACTATCGACAATCAAGGTGTTCGCTTTCTGCAAGTGGAAATGGAGGCCATTACAGATTACCCGGAACTAACCACAGCCAAGTTATTACGTACGTTCAATTACCTGGTAAGCACTTTCGGATGGTTCATCAAGAATTGCGCGTCTCTCATGGGACACTGAACCGACCAACTTCGTGGATATGCGAAACCCACCAATTTGGACGATAAGGCGGAAAAAGCACTATTCACGGCTAGGAAAATTATAGCAGAAGCAAATACGCCCGCATGCCAGGACATCAAAGCACACATTAGTATCGCCGTAGACACATCCGACTCGGTAATCGGAAGAGTCATGCAACAACATACAAATAACACCTGAAAACTTTTGGCATTCACCTCTAGACGATTGCAAGACACTGAATCGAGGTACGGAACTATCAACAGGGAACTCCTAGTCATATGTTGTTCCGAGCGACATTTTTCACACGTTATGGAAGGCCGAGAACTCATTCTGTTTATCGACCACAAACCCCTCACCTTCTCTCTAAGCTCGTCTTCAGACAACCACTCTTCTCAAGAGTCTTGACGACTGGACTGCATTTTGCGGTTTACTTCAGATATACAACACATTTCCGGAGCAAATAATATAGTCACAGTCGTCTCGACTCCTATAACTTCCTTGAACAGTTTCCAAAGAATCGAACTTCCTGAACCCTCCCAGTTTCAAAAAGAAGACATTGATCTTCAACACGAGTTGTCTTAGACAATCCTGAAGCTATGAATCAAACAGACAGGAACAGATGAGTGGACCTTACTATGTGATACATCTACAAGTAGGGATCATCCAATCGTGCTGAAATACTATCAACGCAACGTCTCCAGTATGTTGCACATGTGTTCCCATTCAGGTGTATGAGCAACCACCAGGGTCATAATAGAACGATTTTGTTGGTATGAATTAGAAAGTGAAAGAGTGGGCACGCCTCTGTGCAAACTGTCAGAAATCTAGGGTGATTAGACAAAACCAATGTACCTTATGCTTTTTAGCCACTCTCGAAGCTCGTTTTCACCATGTTCATATTGATTTGACGGGGCCGTTATCAGATTCAAACCAATAGTATTATGTATTAACGTGCGAATCACCTATCTGAGGGTGCTCTGTCACACATACGTATCAGATCAAGAGTGAGTACGTGATGCTACACATCTCTTGCAACGGTTAGCCAGCTTAGATTGAACGCTTCGTGATATGTCGATAACCTTTCAAATATATAATTGAACCTCTTCATTTCTGACCTCTGATTTGACTGGGTCGGCATACTTCTGTTATAAAGCTGTTGCGTGCAAAGGCGTTGTCAAACTCCGAACACCTGTAGCATCTTTAATTTTCCATATACTAAGTCAGTCACATATCAGTTATGGAGAATAAATCCAGTTCCATAGGTTTTATTTGTACATTTACATGTGGTCGCTTGTCAGCTAAGTCTTAGGCCTTTGTATAACACAGCAGTACCATATTTAAATCGGATTAAGCACCATTCGTTTTCAAAGCCTCACAACCGGAAAAATTGATATATTGAGACCCTGTTTTAGGCTACTAAGGGTAATTTCTGGTTTTTGGCCTTCTTCCTCATGATATGAGCAAGCGACAAGCTTTTTCATAAAGAACCTCCTGGACCCTCCAGTTTGCATCCGTTTGAGGTATAAGACCCATTGCGGTAACGGATAACCAAGCCAATATCATATCCGAAGTGTGTTTTTGCCTCAGCCTTAGCTCCTTAAACATCTTTTGAGGTGATTGATTTTTAACAGCGGTCAGATTTTTTCAACGACATTTGTGGAAATGTGTTGTCTGTAATGTTAGGCCACCTCTTATTATTGTTCAATTGTTTCCATTCCTCAGGTTTTGGAGTTCCATATGGTGATGTGCTGTATACAATACCAGACCCAGACAGGTTGCCCAGATATTGGATAAAGATACTTTGCTGTTTCTTATTTTCAACCCACGAAATCGACCCAGCCGTGCTTTCGATCTAATCGCGGGTTTACTGGCTGTTGTTGAAGTAAAAAGCGCTGGAGAAACACTTTCTGTTTTCAGAACAACTGAGGCTTGTTTTCGCGTGCCGTTTTTGCTGTCGATCTTTCTTCTTTTTCATGGCAGGTAGATGAACTAGTTTATCACTTGCCTGCGTAGATAACTTAATAAAGTAAAAATTGTAGTGTTTGTAACAACTTGATCTTGTATGTGAACAGTGACAGTGGAATAACGCTGAACCATAACCAAATGGCTCTTCAAGATGAATGGACAATAACTTTGGAGATCCACAACGAACGTTGAATGGTTGATATAAAGTATTAGAGATCAATAAATGTCAGCACGGTAACATCAACGAGGCTTCACGGCTAGGCCGTGTGGGCCTGGTCATCACAACTCATTCCTCTTTATATTGAATATATTAACCCATTAGTATGATTGGATGTGTTTATCGAAACTTCTTACTAGACAGTACTCTCGCTCATCAGTTAGAGTCAGTATAGAGCAAGGTGTGACTTCTATATAAGATCATATGAGTCAGGTGGCCACTTCATGGCGGGTCACACATGTTAGAGTGAGATTATCAATCTGGTATGTAGGAACACTAATATCGGCCTCGTAACGATAATTCATAGTCCAGTTACTATTCTGTTGCTTATTCACATATTGCACTTGAACAGATTTAGTAACCACACCGACTAGACTTTGTTCAGAAAAACTGTCCGATAACTATGCTATTACGTCCTTTCAGTTTTCAGTAGCTATATTATAATCCCCTTAGTGGGAACATCTATCAATGGAAGGCCGAATATTGAGTTTCTCAAGCATGAACTTATTTACATCACAGTTTGATCATACTTTCCGGTAAGATAACTTCTGATAGACAGGCAGTTGTATCCAAGCAGCAGTGCTGACATAACCAAACGCTCTAGCTCTAGCTAAACCCTTCAAAGATTGATGGTATTTTAGATAACACAAACCTGATGAAAGCATCCTTTTAACTCTTTTCATTACTTGATGCCTTT
>NC_031495.1:54311379-54361404 GCF_000237925.1 Schistosoma mansoni
GTTTTGTCGGTAGCTAAAGTAAAAACAAACAGACCTGCATCAGTCCTGCATGTCTACACAACTACTGGTTTTAGGTTGTCATTCGCTTCCACATTTAAGTGTCTATTCACAGTCACGTTGGTGAAGTGGTCATTTGTCCTTCTGGATCATTGTATGATCTATGCGTTTGTGCCATCAAACCCCTAGGAACGGTCAGCAGTGGTTCAAAACATTCTGTTTGTCTCGGGCTCGTTGTGGTTGTAGATGAAGTAACTATTCACTCACATCGAGGCTATTCTCCTATACTTGCTATTTGTCAAACTTATCTGCCCAATTTCATGTTGGCTTCGTTATAACGTCAAGATAACTCGCAACATCTTAATTCAACCTCATACACAGTGACGAAATAGGTTGAAATTTGGTAAAAAAATCGATAAACAAAAGGTCGTAGATAGTAAAAATGATAAAGTCTTTGGCGTTTCTAAGGGCTTTATGTTCTTTTGTTTCATTCTAACTAACTATTAGTAAAGACCGTGGACACCAGTTCGAATCTGGAATTATCTGTTGTCTTATCACACTACCAGGATTCATGCGGTTCACATCGACCATCTAACACTTGCAAGCAAGCTGGTGCGTAGAACGATTTCACAGACAGTTGATAACCCAACATTCAGCGGTAAACGTCTCACAGTGAATCGACGCTCTTCCAGTTGTTTTACTCGGCATTTACAATGCAGTCAGTTCCGACTTCGGAAACGATGTGGAAAAACTGGTTTACAGAACGACACTCCGACTCCTAGGAGAATTCGTGGGTTCTTCATCTTCTTCACGGAATATGGATCTAATCTCCCACACGATCAGGCTTACAAACGCCATGCTGTGGTGGATCGCAGCAAAAGAGCCTACTCAAAATATAACAACACGCAAAGTTACCAATAATATACCAAAAAAATTTACACTACAAACTTAAGCGTATGTTTATGAGTAGCGCAAAAGGTATCAAATCGCAGTTATAATATAAAACAAGTGTATTGAGCGAAAAATGGTAACAGTGTTATGAGATGAATGTTACTTGTAAGTTGCTCTCTGAGATAACAACCAAAAATAAGTTCACTTGATTAACAAAGGTTCCTCTGCATGTGATGGCACCAACAGCAAAATGAAGAAGATTAAATCGGGTAGTATTATATAATAATGGTCCGGGCCAAAGCTCCGACGTAGTGTGGGAAGGCCTAAAAGGATGTTATAATACTATTATGATCTTCAATCAAAGGCCGTGGCCAATAAAGCAGAAGAATAGACAGCGGAGATAACGTTTATATTTCAAGAATCGCGTTAATGCAGTGTATATTAGATACAACCAAACAATTATATGTTTCTTTACCATTGCTACAGAGAAACAATAGATATTAAATATAAATGTGGTTACATATAAAGTATGACAAATAGGAAAAATATGTGATCTTTATTTGTTGTTACAAAAAACCCACTGAATATACTAGCGACATAGATAATATAAATAAAAGATTTTTAGAGCGATAATATTGAATGAGGTTCTGTGTAATTGAGGAGTATATTGGAGTGATTTCAATGAAGGAAATGAAGAAACCAGGGCGCTAGAAATTAAACATACGCAAAATCTTTGAATAGTTTAATAAGTGTGTCATTGTACTCAGAACATGAATAAACGACTATGTATATGTCGCTAGATGAGTAATAAAATTAAAATAAAGCGAAATTAATTATTAAGTAAATATCTTATTATTGCGTTGAGATATGACGTTAGAATAAGTGTTTGTGTAGTCATAGTTCGGAATTATGATATGAAAGTCTCAATTAAGTGCAAAGGATAATAAATATATATCAGTCGTATATGCATAGAGAAGATAAAACGAGTCAGAGTTGGTTTAAGCGTAACTTAAGTTATTGTCCTAATTACAATCTTCGTAATCTTATGAATAATATTTGCTTAGAAGACTCATATACTCGCTTTCGTTAATTTGTCAGTTCTTATCAAGTGTCTTCTCTTTGTTACTTTGTGATGACCATGAACTTATTAAACATGTTCATTGCATAGATGATAAATCTAGGATGCAAAGCTCTCGGATGAAAAAGCAATATTAACATTTTAGAATTTTATTGTTTCAATAATGTTGTATTTGTGTTAACTCCAATATGTTACTCCTTCTGTTCTTAGCCTATCCTGCCTTTGAAAATGGCAAGCAATCGCTGTGCTGAAAAAATTTCTGAAAAATTCGTCACAGAACACAATCAGCCATTTTAGCTAGATGTAATTTGAATGTTGCCTCTATTTCTTGCAGTGTAACAAAAAGCATTATATGTCTGGGGTCTTCTTTACAAAACCTTAGGTAGCGTGGCCGGCTAATTATTGAGGACATTCATGTGTGTTTAATAACATTAGTAGTCAGCAAAAACTCTACTTTTTCTTGCTTTTAAAAAAAAGATTTATTATTATTTTAATTAAGAATGATATCGTTCTCTTGTAACGTGTTCAAAGAAGGGATAGCGAAAAGGTATTCTAACTAGACAGTAAGCCCCATTCAACTCACCTAGTGACGTCGAAATTACGGCATTCGCAACAGTCAACGATGAAGGAGGGCGCACCACGTCGTTCATGTTCCTTTTTATGCCAATCGGTCGTTCACATGGTCCAACATAAAATTGGATATAAAAACTCATCTCTTTAGAGTAGAACACGAAAAGACATGCGTGAAATTCCTCGGGAGCGTTTCAGTCATTATAGCATTCAATTTGAGGAATTCACTACCGTAGGCGACAATGTAGTCACTTTCCACTAAAGTCTCAGAACTTCTTTTAGTCCCACAGATTTTAGAGGAGATAGTGTTGCTCTTCGGCTACTTACACCATTTTAAGTGGGTTTTTTTCATTCAGACTCAAGAGGAACACAATGGAATCCCTGCACTCTTATAAACGAGACTCCTCTCCTGCTTCCTTGATACTAATCTCAAAGAACGAATGGCCTTCTATTTCCACACAATGAAGTTTACATTTCGGAATTTCAGAAGGTATAAAGATGGGTCGTCTATATATTTTTTGCTAGTCTCTAGGTACTAGAAACTTGTTAAGTGATAGTTTTCCTGGTTGTGTAGAGGAAAATTCGAAGAATATATTTTATTGAAATTAGTGAAGGGATATTTGTTCAACTGCACTATTTCTGTAGTTCCTCCATTTGACTAGGCTGTTGTTCTGACTGTAATGTATCCTCATAACCCGTATTTCGGGTTAGCTCCTCAGTATTATGGTCAGTATCTTATAACTGATTGCCTTATAAAGTAGGATTTGTTGGCATTGCTCCCATGGCACCAATGGCCATACCCCCTCCACCACTGGTTACTGTGCCTACGATAATCCCACCACCGAATGTTGCCGCACCGGTTGTGCCTACAGTTGCTGAAACTCCGATCGTAGGTTTTCATATGTAACTGATTTACTCTTGCAGTATGTAAGAGAAAAGCCTCCGGTCACTACTGTTTTTGTTGGTAACATAGCTGAATGCGCTCCTGATCAACTCATAAAGACACTTTTAATGGTAATCCACATTTTCCGAAGTCATATTCCTAATTATTATAGCGTTGCGGAAACATCCTTAGCTGGAAGCGAGTTCAGGGAGCATCTGGAAAGCTCCAGGCTTTCGGTTTTTGTGAATACGAAGACCCTGAATCCACCATGAGGTGTGTACGTCTCCTGAATGGTTTTAAAGTTGGTCCTAAGGCTCTGCTAGTAAGAATAAGATTTGTTTGATTTCTTTGTCAGGTAAAAGTTGATCCGAAGACCGAGGATTTGTTAAGTGAGTACAGAAAAAAGAAAGAAAAGGTGGGCGAAGAGGGCACTTTGGGTGCCACTTCTGATGAGATCGACCAGTCGACTCAACGAGATGACGAAACTGTTAAGACAGCGCTTGAAAACATTATCAAGGAGAACGAAGCAATGCTAGAGGATGAGGGTTTGATTTCATTTACAAGATTTCATTTTCTAGGTGCTGTCAAGAAACAAGACCTTCACATGGAGGGACCACGTCATTTGGTAGGTTCTTGGTAACCTTTTATCAGCTTTTTTCAATCAATGCCACCCTGAAAATAGCGGTTGGTGCTTGTATGACTACTTTGTTACAGTGCACTTTTGCACATCAAAATTTTAGTTGACTAAGTTCGTTCTCCTTAGCTTTTTTCTTTGGCACGCTGTTATGGTACCTTAGTAAAACTGGTTGGTTGTTTTATGTGTGTTTACAAGGACTAGGTTATATTTCGTTAATGTCTTGGCCAGGTTTACTTTCATCAGCTTACAATTTATACATTGGCTCTATCAATTTTTAAACTTCTCGACTCATGTTAAATTAATAAATCTCCGTAGTTCAAAGTTGAACTTAAATATCGATAAAGTGTCCGGTTAGTTATGAACTGGCCTTGTATAGATGATATAAGCTTTTGTGGTGCCATGCATATCAGAGTTCTATACTTGCGCCTGTTCTACAGCTCACATTAGTTGATAAGTTTCTTACAATTATGGATACTGGCAGAAAGGATATCTGGATGTCAGTTGTGATTTTCCAATCCACCGAAATCGTACAGTGACATGCTTTGTGGAGACTAAAGTGTGTCAATTAGTCATCGAATATTTAGACGAGGCTTGAAACCGAAACCGAGAAAGCTAGGAAAGTTCATCTGCTCGTGGACATTTTAACCGAATTTTTACCCTCCAAAATGTGAAAATGGGAACCACATTGTCTCTAAAACAGTATCAACTCCATGTAGCTAGACTTCTTGCAACCGTGCCTACTACTAATGGGTGTACTGGGAAAGTATGCTAATTTGCATCATAAAACTGACCTGGTTGAAAACTTGAGACGAATTGTCATTGTTGTCAGTAACACCAAGTGGTGCTTCCTAGGGCCACTCACCCTCATCTTCGTTTGATTTCGTAGCAAAAAACTTAGGGATCGATCTAATATCCGGGATCTCGTCAATTTAGAAAGTCGAAATATGTTAGTTATAGATCGTTAAAACCTGCACAAAAGACCACACTTCATTTGATTTCTCCTCCTAGTCAGATAAGTAAGCAATAGGTTACTTTTCCTGATCATTTTCACAAATGTGATCATAAGTATGGCATTTAGTTGTTTGTATGGAATCATTATTTTCTTATTTTTTCTCTGCATCTAATCTTTCCTACTACGGATGCGGTTACTACTATTTCTGAGATTTTTCTTCATAAGTATTTAAGTGTGCTAATCTAGTATGATAGTTTAAACCGATGGAAATATATCAGCTTTAGGTTCCGTATGATTGACTGAGATTATGGTAAATTTTCAGAATATTTCTGTACTGAGTTTATCGACATGCTAGTCTTTCAATCGCTATCATTAAAAGTACAATAATGTTTCAGTTGCATTTTGGTATTCCTAAATAAAATATGATTCTATGACTGCCTCAGTCAAATATATATATATATTTCTCATCTTCTAAATGTGTTTTTTTCCAGACTATTGAGGACATGGACCTTGACAACGACCGTAAAGATCTCATTAACCGTGAAATTGAGAGCTTTCGTAAACGAAACGAGGTAAAGCTAAATTTTGGTATTTTTGGTACAGATTACAGTGCCGACTGATTTTCTGAACCTTTTTATGTGTGAATGGGTATAAATTTGAATCCATTTTAATCCCCTTTTATAATAATGTAAGTTTACTTCATATATTACGTAAATAAGGTCAGTTAGTGTTAGTTCGGCCCATACGCTTAGTTTTTTTGCGTCTAAGCATAATGGAAATCCCTTACATGGGATATTTAATTAACTTTTAGCATGGCGTCTGTCGTGTCAATCCTCTGTTGTCTGCCCATGTCAGTATCGGTGAGTCTTACGATGATATACTGTTATAGTATTGAAGAGCAACTGCTCTATTTATCATATTTCCTGTCCTGTATATGTTCGTTTACTGTCTGTGCTAAATTTGAATGTTGTATTTTAAAATCACCCGCTTTCTTATGAGTCAGAAGGAAGATCAGAATGATAACAAACAATCACGCCCAAAAGGTACAGATTCTGGACGCTCAAGCTCGACAAACTTGCAGTTACATTCGTCATATTCTCTTAACGACAGGGTTGATCGCGAATACCGTCGAGAGAGAGGTCGCCGAAGTAGGAGTCGCTCAGGTTCATTGACTTCTAGGTCACAGAGACCAATAACTAGCGGGTTTTTGACGTCGAACAAGGATATTGATAATGAAGAAGAATCAATCAAGAAAAAGTTAGAGAAAAAGCTTCGTGAGAAAGAAGAATCATATCAGAAGGTTAGTCTTGCTTTTAATTAGGTTTGACCTATCATAACTATCTGTATTAGAGATCTTGTAATGCCATACTGATCCTGAAGTAGCACATTATATATAAGTTTCTGGGTTGGGAGAATTAAGACTGACCTAGAGCTGGGGAAATAATCAAGTGACTTGTGGCGCATATGTATTCGGTGCCCTTTATTACCAATATTTGTGTGTCCAAATAAACAAATAAATAATGATTATTGGTAGTTTAAAAGCCCTAAAAAATGCGTGAGTGGTTAACACTTCTCTGATACAATCGAACAGGTATTTAAAAAAGGCATCTAAGATAAATCAAATACTGCCGTGTTCAAGTTGACCCGTTAGTTGTAAACAGTGGTGATAATATGAAACTTTACACTGATTACCCAAAGGAGGGCTTAGACCTAAAGTCGAAATATTTGGTAGACGATCTTAATCCTCCGTATGTTGAAAAACTATAGGGCATGTTAGTTTAGTCCATAGACACTCGAACATCAAGTAGAATGGTAACTATGGTTACGTTGCCAGTGTAGAAGAAACTTGTTAAATTATCCCTATTTTGGAAGGACAGTAAAAGCAAGATATTTAGGTCACTATCTTTAAAAAACCATCTGTAAAATATCGTTCATAGTAAACAAAATTGAGTATTTGTAAAAATATACTTCAGTATAAAATGACTGACATCTGTATTAACCATTTCTTTATTCATAATTTAAATTCTAGTCTAAGCACGAGTTAGACATAATCTATAGTGTATAACTTATTTCCAAGCGTATCGTTCTCGTTTTTACCCTCGGAAAAAATATGGTACCCCACTTGAAATACTTCACTATACGTCTTAGTCTTTGTATTATCATCAAAATGGGTTCATTAATTACGTAAATATAGAACTCATGACCTGCTAAGACGCGTATTATTATTTTAGATATAAATTTTGGTGCAAGTAGGCGCTAAAATAAATATGCCCCGCACAATAAGGAAATGAGATTATGAGATAGCGGAAGAAAGATGTATAATAAATAAGAATAGGTAAAACAGAGTGAAATACAATGAAGGCAGTTCAATTAAGGAAAATGCAACCGAAAAGAATCCCAGGTTAAAAAGTTCATCTCGCCTATATTAGGAAGGTAAATAAAATTACAACAGACTCACTGGTTTTTTCTCTTAGCCATTTCTGACGCCACTGAGTTGCCCGTCTCTCTCGTCCCAACCAGGAAGTTCCAAGGACCTATAGATGCTAGTCCTGTGCAGCTTTCTTCCAAACACCATCACCATACCATAAGCTGACCACTTCTCTCTTTCTACCCAGTTTCATCGCCGGTAATTAATGCTTGATATGGAAGCTACTGAGATGACATTCTTAGCCACCTAAGTCGTTGTTCCAAGATAGTTGCACTAATCGAATTATTGTCACTGTATCTGAACACACATCGCCAAACTTCTGCATTACTAACATGGTGTCGCCATTGAATGTTTGTGATCCTTCAGAAACAACACTAATCAGACACGGTCATCTAATATCTTGGGCTCTGATAGGCTCTCTGTCTTTTACAGACAGACTAATATCACGAAAGCGCTAAAGGTGGTACATTTTAGCATAAGAAGCTCTGGCTTTCACTATACGTGAATTGATCTCGACACTCACGCTACTACTCAGAAATACAACTACTTGGGCACGAAAACTTTTTAATGGTCCTTAGTGGCTTGTCACGAAGATATATTGCAGACTTACTTACTTACTTACGCCTGTTACCCCTCGTCGAGGAGCATAGGCTGCTCACCAGCATTCTCCATCCAACTCTGTCCTGAACCTTCCTTTCCAGTTCTTTCCAGTTGCTATTCATCCTTTTCATATCTGCTTCTATTTCCCGGCGTAGTGTTTTATTTGGCCTTCCTCTTTTCCGCTTCCCTTCCGGATTCCAAGTTAGGGATTGAGTCGTGAAGCACATTGGTGATTTCCTTAATGTATGTCCGATCCACTTCCAACGTCTTTTCCTAATTTCCTCTTCAGCTGGAAGCTGGTTTGTCCTCTCCCATAAAACGCTGTTGCTGATAGTATCCGGCCAATGGATGTTGAGTATTTTGCGTAGACAACTGTTTATAAATACTTGTACCTTCCTGATGATGGCCGTAGTAGTTCTCCACGTTTCAGCTCCGTACAGTAGGACTGTCGTGATGTTCGTATTAAAGATTCTGACCTTGAAATTGGTTGAGAGTTGTTTTGAGTTCCATATGTTCTTCAATTGTAGAAATGCTGCCCTTGCTTTGCCAATCCTCGCCTTTACGTCTGCATCCGATCCTCCTTGTTTATCAACGATGCTTCCCAGGTACTTGAATGTTTCCACCTCTTCCAGAGTTTCACCATCAAGTGTGATTGGGTTGGTGTTCTCCGTGTTGCATTTGAGAACCTTGCTTTTTCCTCTGTGAATGTGGAGGCCTATCGATGCAGAGACTGCTGCTACATTTGCTGTCTTCATCTGCATTTGTTCGTGTGTATGAGAGAGGAGGGCTAGGTCATCTGCGAAGTCCAAATCATCTAATTGATTCTGAGAAGTCCATTGTATTCCGTATTTCCCTTCAGATGTCGAATTCTTCATAACCCAGTCAATCACTAGAAGGAAGAGGAATGGGGAAAGTAGACAGCCTTGTCTGACTCTGGTCCTTACTGGAAATGCATCTGTCAGCTGTCCTCCATGCATGACTTTGCACTGTAGTCCATCGTATGAGTTTTGGATAATGTTGACAATCTTTTCAGGAACTCCATAGTGTCGAAGAAGTTTCCATAATGTCCTCCTGTCCACACTGTCAAACGCCTTCTCATAGTCAATGAAGTTGACGTATAGTGATGAGTTCCACTCGACTGATTGTTCAACGATGATCCGTAGTGTCGCAATCTGGTCTGTGCACGACCTATCCTTACGGAATCCAGCCTGATGATCCCTAAGTTCGGCGTCTACTGCGTCTTTCATCCGATTCAGCAGCACTCTGTTGAAAACTTTTCCTGGTACTGATAACAAACTGGTGCCTCTGTAGTTCTCACATTTGCTCAGATCTCCTTTCTTTGGTATCTTGATGAGATATCCTTCTTTCCAGTCCATTGGCACTTGTTCCTCTTCCTAAATCTTCTTGAATAGAAGGTGAAGCATATTTGCAGTTATTTCAAAGTCTGACTTCAGTGCTTCTGCTGGTATATTGTCAGGTCCTGCCGCCTTCCCACTTTTGATTTGTCTGATGGCCATCTTGACTTCTTCGATCGTTGGTGGAGTGACATCCATAGGAAGGTCAGTGTGTGCTGCTTCGATGTTCGGTGGATTCAATGGGGCTGGTCTATTCAGCAGTTCCTCGAAGTATTCTGCCCATCTTTTCCTCTGTTCTTGAATCTCAGTGATTGTCTTTCCTTCTTTGTCCTTGACTGGTCTCTCTGGTTTGCTATATCTCCCTGCCAATTTCTTCGTTGTATCATATAGTTGTTTCATATTCCCTTCTCTTGCAGCTTTTTCCGCCGTCGTTGCTAGTTCTCCCATGTATTTCTGCTTGTCGGCTTTAATGCTTTTCTTCACTTCCCTGTTTGCTTCTGCATAGTCTGCTTGTGCTTTGACTTTCTCTGCTCGTGTTCGGCTGTTGTTAATTGCTAGTTTCTTGTTCTTCCTTTCTTGAATCTTGTTGAGGGTTCTCATAGAGATCCATTCCTTGTGATGATGCTTCTTAGGACCAAGAACCTCCTGACACGTTGAAGTTAGTGCTTCTTTTATCCCTTTCCAGTTGTCCTCCATCGTAGTTTCTTGTTCATTCAGTAGATCCTGTAGAGCTTGGAACCTGTTGTTGAGAGTTATCTTGAATTCATAGAGCTTGTCAGTATCTCGAAGGAAGGCTGTATTGAACCTTTGTAGTGCTGTTTGTCCAGTTTTCCAGTGTTTCTTTAGCTTCAGTCTCATCTTGACCACAACCAGGTGGTGATCTGAAGCTATGTCAGCTCCTCTCCGGGTTCTCACATCTTCCATTGATCTTCGGAATTTTTTGTTGATACAGATGTGATCTATCTGGTTCTCTGTGGTTTGGTCCGGTGAGATCCATGTAGCTTTGTGTATGCGCTTGTGTGGGAATATTGTGCCGCCTATAACCAATTTGTTGAATGCACATAGGTTTGCAAGTCTCTCCCCATTTTCATTTCTCTCTCCTAGTCCATGTCGTCCAATTACATCTTCATATCCTGTGTTGTCCACTCCAACTTTAGCATTTAGATCTCCCATCAGGATGGTGAGGTCCTTTCGTGAGCACTTCTCTATAATTGATTGCAGCCTCTCATAGAACTGATCTTTATCATCGTCGTTGCCATTATTGGTGGGTGCATAACATTGGATAACGTTCATTGTGATTCCTTGCTTCTTTGTTCTGAATGATGCTTTGATTATCCTGGGTCCATGAGATTCCCATCCCACAAGTGCATTTCGGGCTTCTTTAGACAGCATTAGAGCAACTCCCTGAGTGTGTGGAGCATTCTCCCTTTCGTGACCGGAGTACAGCAGCATCTCTCCTGTACCTAGCCTTTGTTGTCCAGTTTGTGTCCAATGGGTTTCGCTGATTCCGAGTACTGCCAAGTTGTATCTCCTCATTTCCATTGTTATTTGGCTGGTCTTTCCTGTCTCCCACATTGTCCGGACGTTCCATGTACCTATAAAAAGTGTTGCTCTGGTTGTTAGAAGGTGCATCGGTCTCGTGACTTCCGAAGAATTTCGGCTTTCATCATGAGATGTCATAATTATTCCTTCAACTCCCAGGGCAGAGTTTAAATGGTTTGAATTATTTTTTCTGGTTAGCGTTTTTTTAGCAAGTTAGCTTTTCTACGGGATGGGGTCGCTAACCCCATGCCCAACCCTCTTCCTTTACCCGGGCTTGGGACCAGCAGTAACTCTAGAAGAGCTACAGGCGGAGTTATATTTTGCAGACACAGGATTGCAATTGAAAAATCAAAAAAACGTAATATCCATGGACACTAATTGCCGGTTGATTAAGTGCAGATTGCATGACTTGAGTATCGTCGCAAAGTAAGACAATATCATCCACGTACTTAAGGTCGAAAAGTCTTTCCAGGTGACAGATCCTCATTATCGTAACATATTTTTATTAGAGCTGTTTCCAGAATATTATCGATGGTAAAGTTGAAAAGTGATAATATTAGGCAATCATGCCTAACTCCACCGCTCAAATAGGACAACAAGAGAGTTGGTTGTTTGCTGTTACTCTGCTTGAGGTGTTTGTTTATAGGATCTTCAAAATGTTGATAAACCTCTCAGGTACATCTTTCTTCAACAGGCAGTCCCAAAGAACAAACTTGCCCGAAGAATTGAAGGAATTCTTGATGTCAAGAAACAACGATTGTTGGTCTACCATAGTTACGAAGGTGTTCTAATATTTTGTGTAGAGTGGAGTTACAATCGATACATGCGCGATTAGGACGAAAACTAGCCTAATCCCCTGAGTTAATCTCACGGGTTTTGTGCGATCATACATGACGGAAGCCAATAGTTTGAGCGCAGTTGAAAGTAAACCTATCCTGTAATAGTTGTATGAATGACGTAAACATTTTAAAGATAGGGACGACAGTCGCTTCATCCCAGTTCGCCGGTAATTTCTCTAGTTTCCAACCAACCCATTTAGCTCGCTACCGTAAGAAAAACCGGAGTTAAGTCATCTGGATCTGGTGATTTATGGAACTTTAGGAGTTATCTGGAGACTCCACTGATGCTACCCTTGGCCTCGCTAGTATAGCATTAACTCCAAATGCATAACAGGCCCTGTTAGACTAGATTCCATTAGACAGTCGCTTGTGCCATGTTCAACTAGACGGGACAGTAAGAACTCGAAAAACTAGGGACTTACGCCGTTCTTTTTTCGTTGTCTCTGTCTACCCTCCCATTTATTTCAGCCTGAATAAAGTTAGTGATAAATCTTATAAGAAGCTATCCAACTTCCTTCAGAAAGCTAGACTCTCTAATGTGGTAATAGTAGCAGGTGATTTTAATTCTCAAGTATGTAAACTAAACCGAACAGAAAGGCATTTAAGTAAATCTTACAGTGTTGCGGCTCAGCGAACACATAATATCAACCATTTTTGCAACCTTACTCAGATAACCGGCTATTTCTAACAAACAGCAACTTTGAACATAACGATAAACATGTTCTGACGTGACGACCCCCACAATCGACTCATCGATGTACTCAAATAGACCATATCGCCATTAGCAGTCGTTGGAAGGGGACTCAGTAAGAGACTTGTTCATTCTGGAGCACATGTTTAGACTCGAACCATGCTCTAGTTTAAGCACGTATCTGCACAAAGCTTCAGGAGACAGTCTCCGCTATCTGATATGTTACCAACAGGTCCTCATTGAACACCCAAACGACTTTCCTCCGTGCCTAGAGGCTTGACCTGCACATTAAATTCGGCAATTACTACAAAATCTGTCGAACGCGCATTCAGGAGGTTAAATGTGTAGTACTTCATTGGAGTTTTGAATACGGGTCTGGGATAAACACATTTCGGTAATAAAACTTCCAAAAGACAACTCTATCCGACCTGCATTAGTGTGCAGATATTGAGAAACGTGAGTTTAAATGGCACATGTAGTTTCGGAAAAGCTGATTCAAAATCCATGTACAGTAGTAACACTCAACTTCCTACCAGTCAAAAAATTGAGATTTTTTTTTACATAGAACAGAGTATTTAACGTAGGCAAGAAGAGCTGGAAAATTAGGGTAAACATAGAATGTAAACAAAAATGCATAAATAGGGAAGGATAAAATGAATTTGTGTGTAATTAGTTACTTGCAACAGTTGTTTATATAGGTAGCGAGAGCAAGCAGAAGCCTTTCCATTGATAATCATATAATTGTATATGGACTATGGTGTTCAAACCAAAGCAAGTGGTTTTTTAGGTGAGTCACTCTCTGAACCTTTGACCTGGAAACATCATTAAGAGATATGATCTCATGTTAGCTGGTAACCTCATAGGTTCATATTCCATTTGGTCACTCGGAATTATGGAGCTTTGCAGTTGGTTTCAAAGGAAGAAAAAACAGCGATCCAGTCTAATGGTATACATTGTGTAGATATATTCACTAGTGACTAGCTTTCATAGGTAATTCTCGGAGTTCTAGGGCGAAACCGTGACCAACTGAGCTAATTCGTGTTGGATGTGAGTCAGTTATCTACTGAAGACAATGGAAAATGATCACACTATTGTAGATTGGTTGAAGTTAGGCTTTAATACCGTTGGATGCCGGCTCAGTCTGGAGACTAAGCGTTCGCGCCCAACACCAAAGGTCCTAGGTTCGAACCTCGCATGCGAGGTCGTGAACGCGGACTATTGAAAAGTTTAATACTAGGACGAAACGGACGCCCAGTGCTTCCAGGTTTTTAATGGTGGTCTAACATACATCAATTTCATGATCTCAATCAAAATATGAATTCGTTCTTTATAATTTATGACTAGTTAGTCCTGTTTGTTTTACACTTAAGGAGAATCGGCAGGACTTAGTTGTTCTTACCAGTTTCGTGGGGCGGTAGCGTTCGAATTTCAGCTACTGGTTTTCGGATTCGAACCCAGTTCCGTCTACTGTGATTTGATTAACTGAGTGTTACCGTTATCCCTTACACTTAGGGTGTGGTTCATAAACAAGTTGTTGGTTTGATCATTTTTATCCCGTCTAGTCACGTAATTTGTTACTTGTAAATGATTCAGACGCTGCATCACCTAGAGTTCGTGAAACATTATTTTGTCGCATTTGTGTACATGAAATTCTCAAAGCTCTCTGATTATCAAAATATTAATTTCAGAGATTAAAACAGTGGGAAATTCGTGAAAGAAAAAAGGCCAATGAATATGAACATGAGAGAGATCATGAAAGGAAACGACAACGTGAATTGCAGATCGAAGCTCAACGGCTAAAAGAGTTTTTTGAAGATTATGATGACAATGTGGAAGATCCTAAATATTATAGGTAAAATTTGATTTTAGTTTAGTATCAGTATATCAGTTCTAGTGGGGCATACAAAATCCATCATTCATTTGTATTTATCGCTTGCACTAAATGTTCGGTAACACGCAGGAATTCCTAATCTTTGAGTAACTATTTGAAGCTTGTATATTAGTAATTTTCATTTAGTATTAAAGTACATCCGGCAGTTATATATATATATATATATATATATATATATATATATATATCAGGCCCATACTATGTTAATGTATTTAGAACATTTGCGTGTTTTAGTTGTGAACCGCATATACATGGTTTCTCAAACGTATCTGAATTGGTGTTTAAATCCCAAACACTATCTTAGTGTAGAAAGCTTCGTACAAAATAATTAGCACCTCTGTTATTTGCCCATTGTTTGTCAATAATCATACTTTCAGATGTAAAGTATATTTTTTATTTGTCTATCAGTTCGGTGATATAAAATTTTCTTGATAAACATTTCAACCTCACTGATAGCGCAAATATGTATGAAATTAACATTACAGTTTTAAAGTTGTTCACAGTATTTTTGCTGTATATTGTAACATGAATTGTAAACATTTCGGCTAACAGCTCCCTTGCTGGATTAGGCGAAAATTGCCTAAGCGAGTTGGGTGGGTTGATCGTTCATGTACTCGACAATTTGTGAATGTTACTTTGTGACTTGCTGCTTATCGGGGGATCTTGAACATGTGATAGACAAAATAAGTCTACGTGAGGATGTAAGAGGGTTGACATTGTATCGTATGATTCTGTTATTTGTATTCCAACGTGGTGGATATTATTGTTATTCAATAATCCCAGTTTTTGGTGCGTATTTATCTACCCAATCACCTTTCGTGCTGAGCACTGCTTATCAATTTAAAGGACTAAAAGTCTCCAGAGGAAGCACTCGCAAATGTATTAATTCATGTTTTTAAACGTTTTTGAATTCACATAGTAGTTAAATCCTTTTAAAAAATTTCTCCAGAGGGAGTGCCCTTCATCAGCGTTTGAAAGATCGTGAAATTGAAGAAGCGGCTGATGAACGTGATCGACAAAAGGAAATTGAACAACTTGAGACAGCTCGCCGAAAGCTAATTGAAGAGGGTGATCCAAATGCAGAATCCATTATATTTCAAATGGAACAAAAAATGCAGGAGCATCTCAGAAGATGCTTACTGGTCAATGGTGATATGTCCATCGAACCAGATGATAACCAATGTCCTGAACCGGTTAGTGAGAATTTGCCGAGCGCTGAAGATGAGGTAAGTTACAGCTCTACTGTAATATGTGCTATAGTGTGAATATCATCAGCTAGTTCTTTGTTCAAATCCATATGCTAAGTCATTTGTTTATCACATAATTAGAGTTCTGTTTACACTTCATTTTTCTCGTAACATTGTATGTTCTCTTTTATAGCAGTAGTCTAAACAAAAACAAGCTTTACAAACTGCGCAAAGCAATTCATTATTGTGGTTCAGCTTTCACGGATTTTGAACAATATTCTAAAGTAATTGTTTTTGAATTTAAAAGTTCAAAACAGTCCTTAGCGTATAATTGCTACACACATGGAGTTTTATGTTATTTGATGACATACTGTTTCCAAATGATGTGTTATACTACTAAACTCTATTCGCCGAGGAATCTTCATGATACAACAAATAAGTCTTCAGTTATTGAAGTGGTCAGTTTTATTATCTTACTGATCTACTAGTAATCTTATTCGTTATCCTATAAAATGGGTAGTTCACAAAAATATAAGACAGTACTTGGAACATTAATCTAAAGGGTCTTTTCCATTTAACTAATGTTTTTCAGTACGATTTCAAGTGTTTTGCTAGCTAGGTTTGTGATTTGTGTGATCAGTATATTGTGATTCTGTTTTAGTCTAAAAACCCCGAGTGTGCGGTTAAGTCACTCGAAACCAATAATTTATCACCTGCATGCAATGGCGTTGCCTCTGAGTTCGAACCCGCTGCTCCTGAAGAGACGACTATCAGTTTACTGAAGGATGGTTCCAATACCTTTTTATTTTCAATGAGTGCAGGTAATTGTGTTTTAATTTTAAACTACCTACCGTTGATCTTATTATATTTCAGTGCTTTTCATTTATAGTTATGCTTGTTAAGTTTGAGGGATACTATCAGAAACTACTCAATTCTACTATATTTCATCGCATTTCATAAACATTTTTAAAGGATAACTTGATCTTCCAGATAGATTATAACTTATTACGTGAGGAAAATTGGATATAGCCATCTCAGTTATTAGGGTGAAATCGGTAAGTTGTTTACATACTCCCAAAATCTAAATACTTCGTAAAATTTGTCAGTTCCATCTATTTGCTTCTCCGACGAGCCAATGAGCTAGTTTTTGTCTGGAGGAAGGTCTTGTTTGAGACGCAAGTTGATTATTAAAACAATTATTACTGTTGTAAACTGTCATCGATAAACAGGCTGGAAATCTGTTTGGTGACGCCTCTCAATTTTAGTTTAAGCAAGTAGGGATTCTTGCCATCCAGATCTCTGCATATCTCTGAAGGCGATATTGTCTCAGAATCCTCTATCAGTTTTCATAATGTAGTGAAAAAGTATTTTATGGCCTGTTGGTTGGAAGTGTATATACATATGTATTTCTTAGTGTAAAGTTCTCGTTTAGAAGCTTCATTGTCCGCTTCTGTAGTGTATACGAATGGGTGGCAGTGCTCAAAATCACATTGATGCATGTGGATTCACTATTCGTCTTTCCTTATATCTTGAGTTTTTAATTCTCTGGCACTTGTGTCTCGAATCATATTGTCTATGTCGAGGCTTTCCTATTACTATTGACTTTCGTCTCACTATGCTGATATAGTGTGTTAACTTGGACTGACGGATTTGTGTGACAGCTTCTACATGGCTTATAACTAATTGGCTAACTGATATCCTAATTGAGAATTGATGTTCATATTGAGACCACCACATTTCTTAATAAATGAGTTAAAGTATTAAGTATGCTCATTAGTTTGATAGCTTTCGTTTTTAACACTAAATCTTTGTTACGTTGATCTTATGGTGTGTTTACTTATGATTGAGTGCAAAGTATACTGCCCAAGTTTTCGAACCACTATTTTCTAATATCAATGAGCTCCAGTTTGCAGACTTGTTCCAACTAACACAGTTCAGATCAAACACTATTAGTTTCACAGTCGTTGCATTTCGGTTTCTCTATTTTAGAACTCTTAGGTCTACTTCAATTAACTACTTACGTTTTAGACAGTTTCTTAATTCTCTTTATGCATGAAGTTGGTGGATTAGTGACAAGATCAATCGGCTTCCAACGGATTGGTTGCAGATCCAAATTCCACTTCACCTCCAGTTTGAGCCACTGGGTAGTATCACTTACGCAAAGCGAGTTACATAAACTCGCACTGAATAAATGGGTTGATTGAATCGGTTACCATGGTTGTAACAAGTACATATTTTCACAAATCACCTTAGTTATACTGTCCAGAGATTCATATAACTTCAATATTTTCACTCAAAGTTTCAGTACTTCAAGTGCTTGCCACATCATCACTAAGAACAACTCGACCTTATATGTGTAATGGAAGCGGAACACTGGAGTTTTGATAGACATTTAAATATCTCCAAGGTAGTGTAAATATTTAAAGTTAAAGGATTATGAAAAGCTTTTTTTATATTTCCGTTGTGTAATTGGACACCAGGACAAAGTGCAACCCATATGTCTGTGTATTTTGTATTTACTTCAGCATTGTCTGTACCTAAATCATACCGCAAATTTGGTTCCGTAATAAATGATTTGTGTTGTATCTTTCAGTTACCTTTCTAATTCTTGTTTACATTAGTTGAACCAGTAGTTCGCAAAACTGCATCGGCATTCGCTGATGAAGAGCAGGATGAGAAACCGAAAAAACATGGTCTTTCCTGGCTGCCACCTTCAGCGTTGAAGGCTAACTCAATTACCAATCCTTCAAATGGAGGCGATTCAAACCAAAATGATTCAAACAACTTACCACCCGTTTCAGCATTGTCAACAGAAGAAAAAAAAGCAATTATCAAAAGAATTATTGAGGGGATACCAACGCACAAAAGGGAACTGTTTGCATATCCTATTGACTGGGATATGGTTGATGCCGTAAGTGTTGTATGTTTTTGTTACATCATTTACAAATCTATCGACTCTGTGTTGTGAATTAGTAGCAATCAGTTTCGTGCTATATTTCAATTCTTTGGATATAGGGTAGTATTGTTTTGAACAACAGATGTGTTATCGTTTCTTTTATCTGCGTGCTTTAAGTGTCACATTAAGTTTCAGTGCGGCTCACTTATTGAATTCTGATCTATGTACCGAGTTCTTTGCCATTTTTTTTATTAGGGTCCGTGATTACTCATATTCGAAGAGAGCTACCAAACAGTTTAAGGATACACACCATGCAATTTATATGATATTACCGATAGGTGCTGTAGAGATATAGATTAGATTAAAGCACGTTCCAGGCAATTTTGTGTTGGGGGACGCTGATTGGCTATCTCGTAACCAATCAGCGTTAGTAGAGACTTACGCCTGTTACCCCTCGTAGAGGAGAATAGGCCGCCAACCAGCACTCTCCGTTCAACTCTGTCCTGGCCAGTTGTTTCCAGTCGCTATTCATTCTTTTCATATCTGCTTCCGATTCTCGACGCAATGTGTTCCTTGGTGTTAATATTTTCCGTTTCCTTTCAGGATTCCAAGATAGAGCTTGCCTTGTGATGCAGTTTGATGATTTCCGCAATGTATGTCCTATCCACTTCCAGAGTCTTCCCAATTTGCTCTTCAGCTGGAAGCTGATTTATTTGCTCCCATAGTAGGCTGTTGCTGATGGTATCCGGCCAACGGACATTCAGTAGATAGATGTTAGTGATTGATATCCCGTCATATTCACAGATTGTTTCACTTACATCAGACTTCTTGCTGTCAGTTACTCGGATGAGTTGAAAGAGATTCCTGCAGCTATCAGATGCAGCTGCTGCTTCCAACTCATTGGCATACTCCGACCACCAGCCTTATCAGTCCTTACGCAATCTTGGCCCAATTTCATTACGAATAGTCTTTCAACTGTATGAATGCCGTCCCTTCTTTACCAATATTTGCATTTACATCCGCATCAGATCTTTATTGTTTATCGATGATGGTACCCAGATACATAAAACTTTCCACTCCTTCCAGATCTACTCTGACAAGTGTGTTTAGATTGGTGTTCTCTGTGTTGTATTTCAGGGTCCTCCTCTTCCCCTTGAGTATGTTGAAGCATACTTATGCGGAGGCTTCTGCTACACTAGCTGTCTCCACCCGCATTTGTTGGTGTGTATGGAATAGGGGAGCTAGTTCATCTGCAAAGTCCGAATCGTCTAGTTGCATCCAAGCTGTCCATTATATTCCATGCATCCCTTCAGATATCGAGGTCTTCATGATCCAGTCGACCACCAGAAGAAAAAGGAAGGGTGAGAGTAAGCAGCCTTGTCTGACACCAGTCCTCACTTGGGTTGCATCTGTCAGCTGCTCTCAATGCACCACTTTGCACTGTAGTCGGTTGTATGAATTCTGTATGATGTTGACGATCTTCTTAGGTACACCATAGTGTCGAGGGAGGTCCCGAAGATCTCTTCAATCCACGCTGTCAAATGCTTCCTCACAATCAAAGAATCTGATGTGTAGTGACGAACTCCATTCAATTGATTGCTCAGCAATGATCCGCAGTGTCACGATTTGGTCTGTGCACGACCGATCATTACGGAATCCAGCTTGTTGATCTCGAAGTCCGGTGTCTACTGAGTCTTTCATCCTGTTCAACAACACTGTTGAAAAACTCTTCGTGGTCCCATTAGTAGCATGATGCTTTTGTAGTTCTCATACTTGCTCAGATCTACCTTCTTTCGTATCTTGATGAAATATCCTTCTTTCCAGTCTGTCTGTGGCACTTGTTCCTCCTATTCATCAGCATCTCTACCTTATCTAGCCTTTGCTTTCCAGCTTGAATCCAATTGGGTTTCACTGATTCCGGGTACTGCCAAGTTTTATCTCCTCTTTTCCGTTGCTATTTGACTGATCTTCCCGGTCTCCCACATTGTCCGGACGTTCCATATACTTATAAAAATTGTTGCTCTGATTGTTAGAAGAGGTATCAGCGTCATGACTTCTGAAGAATCTCGTCTTTGACCATGAGGCGTCATAATTCTTCTGAAAGAATATCCTTCAATTCCGAGGTCAGAGTTTAAATTGTTTATTTTAGTTAGCATATTTTAGCGAGGTAGATTTCTAAGGGATGGCATTCTGACCTCATGCTCAACCCTCCTCTTTACCTGGTCTTGGAACCAGCAGTAACTCTAGAGGAGTTAGCGGGCACTTGGAGAAGACTATAACCTTATATGAAAATTATAAATACACTAACTTTCTTTATGTGACTCTTTCTTCTGTCCAACATTTCTGCTCAGAATATAATTTCGTTTCTATTGAGCCGTGTTCCGATTTGGGAACTGGTCGAGTGAAGTAGTGTGTTGTCTTAAAAGAAATCATAACAATGGGTTCTCGTATTTTCTAGAAATTTACAGCAATATCAGATCAGTTCTGATGCGCTTTTCATTATATGAACAGTTTATTTGTTCCTTCTTTTCATCCATTACCATGAATATTCACAGTAAATAATTTTCCAAACGATTGTTCTCTTTCAGGATTTCGTCAATTCTCGAATAAAGCCTTGGGTAGATAAGAAGATTGTAAGCTATATCGGAGAAGCTGAAGCCACATTATCCAGTTTCATATGCGATCAACTACTACATCACAATCCACCAGAACGTATTCTTGCTGACATTGCCATGGTAAGTATATATATAAATTTATTCAGCTTCAGTGGAACAGTTGCATCCATTCTATACTTTCTAAATACTAGACTGATTGTTACTCTTGACTTCACTTTCTTATTTGATTCTCTTGTGTGGTATAGCTCACCACTAAATGTCTACTTCAGTTGATATTAATCCCCTTTATCTTTTTTGATTTTTCCGTTCCATCTTATGCTATGATAGTGTTAGGTCTGCTTCAGTTTGGGCACCTGGGCAGTATCATAGCCCTCACACAAATCGAATAAGGTTTGTGTGGCACATATGTATCTGATGCTTCCTTGTGTGTGTAGTGTTAGGTACTTAGCTTTGATTGGTCCCCGTTTGCATCATATCTTACGTTGATGATAGCTGATTCTTGAAAACCAGTGGCATTCTCTTCGTGATTTTCTATCTTCTGTTATCCTTTGTTGTGTGTTGCTTCAATCGTCGGATCTTTTTCTGTCTAGCGATAATCATATCTAAATATCTTCTATAGTACTCAGACTACATAATGATTTTAAATGTATATGCTAACAAAGTTATTCTTAAGTGGAAACGTAGAAATCTCTGGTTTATATTACACATTGAGAATAAACTACGTGGACATATATCTTAAGAATAAATAATAACGTAGTTAGACATATTGACTATTACAACCAGAGGTTATTTAGCGCGTACGTTTCAGCTATGAAATCTCGTTGATACTCACCAACCTTTACTATCACTGGTATTACAAACTACTCATTAAAAAGAATATATTGCTCAGTAGTCTATTATATATTGCTAGGATTTAGTTAAAATGAAAGATGTATATAGGTTCTTGTAGTTATATCAGATGTGCAAGTATAAACAGGACTATAGAAAATAATGGCTTAAAATATTGATCTCAAAATCCATCCAAAAAGTACAGATGATCTAATTTTTTATATTCTGTGAAGCCAGCAACTTCTTATTTTCTATTGGTTTTCTTCGCTCTTTTCCCTTCGGTTTATCAGTAACACTAATTCCAATTGTTTCCATTTTCTCACATCGTTATTCTCATTGTTTAATAACTTAAATAGTGCATGCTTTTTGTGAAAGTTTTTGCTTGATGTCTCATATAATCGATCACATTGTCACATTTCAAACCTTTTATTGATCAGTCAATCTATTCTATTGACTTAATATTCTAAGAATTTTAGTTTTCATTTTCATCGATTTCCTCTTGTACTGTAAAGTGTGGTAACTGTAGAATTTATGTTGTACACAGGTAAGTTTTCCAAACGTTCCCCAATATAATCGAATGTTGAGTGTAATAATAATGAAAACAAGTATTTTATACTCTATGTTGTACAATTAGTATTGGAATACAGAATAAATATAGCCAGAAAATGCTACATATCGACCAGTATTAAGTAATGCAATAAAAAATTAATTAATAACCCCAATCATACTTATAAAAACTGTCTATTTTCCTTTATTGGTAGTTAAATAAAGGTGGGTTGAGTTAATTATAGGGCGTTATAATTGTATTTTGCCAATAAACGACCCAGCTATTCCTATTGCTTAGTATTCTTATACGATGACACTCGACAAGACCCCAAAATCAGAACACTTTCAACAGGAATGAAATTGTATTCAAGATAATAATGATAAGTGAACATCAATCACTAGTTTGAATAACGTTCATATATTTATAGTATATACATAAGAAGCTTCTAGATTTTTCTCCAATAATATGCCCGGGCTGATCGGTTTAGAATTAGCCAATCAGCGCGCAGCAACACCATCATGCATGAAACATGCTTTAATCCAATCTATGTCTCACTAACACCTCCCCCTTGAGCAGATTCGTAGGATCTGGTAATAGGATCCAACTGCAACCGCTTTACTCGTTTGTGCTTCCGGTTAGTCCACCTTCTAGGTAATAAGGACGTTGTGTCATCCTTCGTTTGCACCTTGACTGTCCTGTCAGTTTCAGGTGTTTTGATCTCAAAGGTGTCTAGCAGAACATCAAGAGGTAATCTATGCTGCGTTTCGTTGTTGGAGATCGAGGTTGATTTCGGTTGGTTAGCATGACGTATCCAAACTTCTGAGCCAACTGACACCTCATAAACCACATTCCCTTTCTTTCTCACGATCCGACCAGCTGTCCATGAAGGATGTACCTTTTGACCCACGCTGAACAATCGTTTTTGTGCCCCATGATGACGATTGTACTGTTTCTCCATCATCACGTTTCGTTGCGGCTTAAGAGCTGGAGTCGGACGGATAACATCGAAATGTGTCCTTATTTTTCTGCCAAGTAACGCTTCCGCTGGAGAGACCCCATTTGTTGTTTGAGGGTTCGGTGTAGAGCGATAGATAAGCAGGAACCTCTCTAAGATCTCTTCGGTGGTACCCTCCCCTCTTGATTTTTTTAGAGCATTTTTGAACGTACCAACAAAGCGTTCCACCTGGCCATTCGATTGCGGATGGAATGGAGGTGTTCGGATGTGCCTGATTCCGTTCTGCTGACAAAATTCTGAAAAGATAGATGATGTAAATTGTGTGCCGTTGTCGCTGACTACTTGTTCTGGAACCCCGAAACGACTGAATAATTGCCGCAGTTTTCTAACTGTGCAGCTTGCTGTTGGATGTTCCATAATGAAAATTTCCGGTCACTTGCTGTATGCATCAACTACCAGAAGGTAAGTTTGTCGATGGAATGGACCAGCGAAGTCTAAATGTATACGCTGCCACGGTGACTGTGGTATCGGCCATGATTGCAACTCTGCTTTTCGTGGTGCTTTTGCTGCCAATGCACATTTTGTACACGAACGGGATAGCTGCTCGAGTTGGGTATCTAATTGTGGCCAGTATACATAACTTCGTGCTAGAGCTTTCATGCGGTTTATTCCAGGATGTCCTGCATGAAGCTGTTCGAGGACTGCCGGTTGCAACTTCTTTGGGATTATAACACGTTCAGCAAACATGAGACAATCGTCGGTGATTGAAAGAGATAATCTGCTCTGATAAAACTGCTGAAGCTCTGTTGAACTGATCTTCGAGGGCCACCCTTCTAGGTGGAACTTTCTGACTTCTTGTAGAACAGGGTCTCGAAGAGTCTCTTTTCTGACTTCATCTGACGACACTGGAGTGTTTCGAATTGCCGCTGCTGCTACACTCCGTATTACTGGAACCTTTTTACCTGTCTTTTTTGCATATGAAGTGGTGTCTAATGATGGACACGACACGTTACCCACGCTGTTGATGGGTATATCCATTAATCCAAGCTTTTCTAACATATCTAGACCAAGTAGATCAAGGTTCGGTCGTTCTGTTAGATAACATACCCCTTTACAGTTATTTCCATTGAAGGAAAATTCGCATTGTAGTTCGCCAACTAGTTTTAGTACGCCTCCAGATGCATTTTTAGCCGTTTTTTTCAATGGCTTCATTGGCGGCTTTCCCAGCAAGTTATAAGTCTCTCTAGACACTAGAGTAATATCGGATGCTGTATCAATTTGAAGACGAGCCGCTATACCATTAATCTGGATCGTAACATACTTTCTCCGAATGTCATAGTCTGTTTGAAAAGCTGCTACCAGAGAAAGAGATTTAGACTCAGCTGATTTCACCACACGTGGAAGACGTTTATACTTCTTCTTGGGCTGGGACGTACGATTCGGTGGACAATGGTCTTCTTTATGTCCACGTCTGTTGCACACCTGACATTTATGCTTCTTAAATGGACAGAACCGTACATAATGCCAATCGCCGCATAACCAACAGGCATCCGTTGGTTTGTTATGAGTTTTATTCAGCTTCAGAATTTTTAACCTAGTCATAGCATTTAAACTACTGCAGGTTAAATTAGAATTTACCTGTTCAATTAACTGATTGTCGTGTCTGATGTTTTGTAGTCGTTTACACTCATCTGTCAATGTCTTGAGTGTGACGTTTGGGTCTTGATCCAAACGAGTTAGAAGTCTGGTTCTAATTTCAGCATCTTGTGGTGACTGCAGAGCTTTGATGAATACAAGGCATTTAAATTGATCTTCTGTCAACGAGCGTAACTTGAACCGTTCACAGTCTCTGTTGACGACGTCTGCTAGAGCACCATATTCATCGGCTTCTCGTTTCACCAAATTCAGACACTGATATCGAATACTAAACAATGAGGAAGATTCGCCGAATATCTCTGACAACTGCGTTACTGTCTCCTCGAAACTGAGCTCTCGAGGTAACTTTGGCAATATATGATCAGCATAACGTGCATGCTCATTGCTTCCCAACTTACGCATCAACAACCGAGTCTTCCATGCGTCATCCTGTTGACAGAATTCTATCCTAAATGTATCTTCCCAACGCTTGAACCACGTGAGAAAGGTATTTCCACTTTCGGGATCATATATGAATTCTGGGATGCTGCTAGCAACTGCATCACAAGAAGTACTTGAAACAGCATGTGAACTCGAGTTTTGGATGCTAAACTGTTGCATCAGAGTCTCCAACAACCGCATTTGTGCGTCAAGTTGTGCTTGCTGTTGTTGTAGTATTCGGCTGAGCTGGTCATCTGATATAGGGATTTTGAATGAATTTTCCTTTTTCCTCGTCGCCACTGTTATAATTGTGTTTTGCTATATAAACGACCCAGCTATTCCTATTGCTTAGTATTCTTATACGATGACACTCGACAAGACCCCAAAATCAGAACACTTTCAACAGGAATGAAATTGTATTCAAGATAATAATGATAAGTGAACATCAATCACTAGTTTGAATAACGTTCATATATTTATAGTATATACATAAGAAGCTTCTAGATTTTTCTCCAATAATATGCCCGGGCTGATCGGTTTAGAATTAGCCAATCAGCGCGCAGCAACACCATCATGCATGAAACATGCTTTAATCCAATCTATGTCCCACTAACATAGGGGCTTTGAAACACAACATTTTTGGTCACTTTAGTTATGGTTGTAACTGACGCTCACTTTTCGGAGCACTTGCAAAGTTTACAATGATCGTGAAAGGATTACTTTGAAGAATCATGCTTAGACACTTTTGAGCTTCGAGCTACATTAGACAAACAGATTATGGTTTCTGAAAATATGTCCAACCTATCATTTTAGTGATCATTAATTGTCTACTGAGTGGAAAACTACTAGTTTTTTGAGTAATGTCGCTCATATTAACAATCTTACGAAGGTTCACACCATCAGTGTTCGGTCATACGTATGTGATTCACTGCAAGCTTGATTGCATTCGTATATTCAAAGTATTATCACCATATCATATGAATTTAATTATATGGCTTTAATGCTATTAAACTTTGGTTTGTGATTTTTGTCTTCAGGTTTTAGATGAAGAGGCAGAAGTATTTGTAGTAAAAATGTGGCGTCTGTTAATATATGTGATTGCAGAGAAAAAAGCTGGACTAAGTGCTTAAATAACATACTCAGATGACTTACTTTTGTACAAATGTTTTTTATTCTGATTTGTATAAATAAATTGTATAAATTACCCAAGACTTTTCTTTTTCTTTTACATTGCTTTTTGTATCCCCCCATAACTACAATAAATATTCGAAATTCACTTTAGACGTACATATCATCCACAAATCTTTTTTGAGTATTAAAATAAGGTTTATCATTTTTGCTCTTTCTTTTGTTCGGCGTTTGACTACATTTAGCTATTTGTAAACCTTTAGATTTGCGTACTACTAGACAGTAGTATACAATCATACAGTGTCAAACCTAGTTTTATTTCCATGTAACTACTTACATGTAAAATAGCAGAACCAAGCGATTCTAATAACCATCAGATTTGTGAATTTTAGCTTATGGTGATCGCGTTTTTATGCTGTAGGTCAGATATGTTCTTCTTGGTTTCCTATTACGTTTCAAGATGATCACATCCAGACTAATTTTATTTCGAGTGTAAATGATGCTGAAGATGGTACTTAGTGTTTTATATTTCACTTGGAAAAACTGACTTACTATACGTTAATATTATTCTTAGTTTTCGGTTTTGCTAGCTTCGAATGTGGCATGACAATGCTGGCAGTGTGGTTTATTGATTCATATCTTTAAAGCTAATTCTATTATGTATTCTGTCTGCATAGACGCTAAACATAGTTATCTGATTTTCGATGAATCCAGATGAGATTGAAAGATTTAAACTGAAATACACTTATCCTGATAGCATGAGATACTTTTCATTCTAGAATACTGTCAAAATGTGAACTCAACCGAAGACAAGAATTTATTGTCATTTTATGGCTATTGGTTTAATATAATTGTCTTACGGCTAGAACATGCAACAAGTTTAAGATTATAATTAGCGGTCACTCATGGCATCTAGGTCAAAACGTTGGGTCTTCATATATCAGAATTTTCCATGTTTCTCGATAGTTTAGTCCGCGGAATGTTTTAGGCAAAGTGTAATTTTGCTAAATCCCATATAATCAACTTCGAAAGAATTATTTCAACCGAAACTGAATACCAGAAGTGTTTGCGACCGCAGACCGGAAATTTCTTCACAAAAGATTTCGACAAATCAAATACACTAACCCATTTTTTAATTCAGACCAATAAAAATTGTATGATATCTAGCTAATCTGGTTGCTACATAATTTTCTTGACAAGCTTTGGAACAGTCCATGTTTTCCAACGTAATCTTTTTACATTGTAGAAATTTTAATAATATACTCCAAGAAATCAAGTGATTTTTGTTAGCAATCCTTATTGTTGATTGATATGAAAACGTTTGTTACACGATTTCATTTATGTATTCAATAGACTGAGTCATTAAACAGTAGTTAGCGGAGGGAATTTGGCTTTCCAGATTTCTTGTTAGTTGCTGTTGGTTTCAGAACATTCATGTATTAAAATATAATCACTTCTCCATTTCACTAGAAGTATTTACAAACGCAAATTACCTATAAACCTAGTTTGTGTTCCGTTCTGGTATTGTTTATTAGGAATATTGAAAGCTCTAGTTCATGGGTCTATAACCCTTCTCTGACAGGTCTGGAAAGTCTAGTTTAGTGAAATAATTTTGAGCTTTTCCATCATTGAACTCTGATTATCTGAATAGCTTCCATGCAAACGCGGTATAATCTATTATTATATATCAATATTCCTTAAATGAATGTTAGTAGTCGGAATTGGATTGTTGTCATCAGATCTCAAGTAACTAATAATCAGTAAATCCAATCGAATAATACTTGGGGTTACCCAGAAACACGTTTTCTTATTGGTACTGACACAATATGTATTATCATCTTGTTATTAGTAGCTATGATTCGTGTTAATTGAAGTAACAACTTGTGATTGAAATATTAGAATTTCCCGTAAATGATTTTCGTTATTTGTAACTTTTTAAATGGAGTGTAACTGCGGATGAACACTACAGGACTGCTTTGTATCTATCAATCTTATGTGTTGTAGTATGGATGTGATAAAAACTGGTCTTTTTTATTCCACTGATAGCGCAGATTCAGTAGCTCTTAGAGACAAGCAAATTTCTTGCGTTTGAAGATATTCGTTATCGTAGTACTGTCGTAAAACTATACATATGTGTACAACACGATATTTACCATATTTACCCACCTCATTATTGGTCGGAGTTTCACAATGTGTGCTTCTTTTGATTACCCTTGTTGTTGCTGCTTGGAAACTACGTATTCCACATTTTCGGGAAACTCGAATACACTTGATTAATTTGCTCTTATAGTAGTAGTATTCGAAAGACTGATCTTTATCCAGTTTTTACGAAGTAACTTTGCATGTTTTCTTGGCTTTTATTTCAGACCTCAGGAACTCCCGTGAGTGAATCGAATTCACACTCGAATGAAGAATTGACAATGCGACGAGGTTTAGTAGGACGTTTGTTTTTTTTCCTTCGACCAATTCGTTCTCAGTTCAGTTACTGGATTATAAATCCAAAGCCCTTCTGTTTATCAATAAACTGCAACAAATCATTTCGTGTTCCTGGCTTGTTTATTCTTATTGTTTTTGGGATACCAATTTCGTTGTCGCTTAATTATTTAATTTTGCCCCTTTCTCTCTTTATTTCAGTTTTATTATTGTTACTTGCTTTATGGTTTTGTTTCCAGTATCTAGAACAGACAATAGTTTATGCTTGTGATGAGCCACCTTCTTCGAAGTTTTTATACATGAATCCATCATCTTTTGGATTTGCTACATGGGAATTGGTGAAATTACGTCCAAATGGCAACAACGGGCCAACAATTATTGGTTTCCTTCTTCTTCAACCTGATTTATGTCACAGAAAGTCTTGTCCAGTTGTGCTTCTTTTGCATGGAAATGCAGGAAACTCTACTACACGGCTACCAATGTGTCAAATTTTAGAAAACCGTTTCCGATGTAATATTTTTATTATTGACTATCGAGGTTATGGTCAGAGTACCGGAAAGCCAAGTGAAGAGGGTTTATATGCAGATTGTAAGTGTGCTCTTAATTATTTGTACATGAGAAATGATCTGAACAATGAAAAAATATTTGTACTTGGCCGATCATTGGGAGGAGCGTTAGGTATTTATTTGGCAGTGGATCCTGTATCAAGTGAGAAAATATGTGGTGTTATTATTGAAAATACGTTTACATCTATCACTGATGCTGCAAGTCATATCCTCAATGTACCCTGTAAATTGCCCTCTTGGTTGTTTGCCAATCAATATACCTCCTTGACTAGACTTCAAAGTTGTAGCAAATCTAGGAAAAGATCATCTTCTTTCCCACCTCTTTTGCTTATCTCGGGTGAGTTGGATAATATTATTCCACCAAAAATGATGTGGAAGCTTGCTGAAGCTTATGAAAACATAGTGACAAAACAGCATATCCGGAATGAATGTAGTTCGAACGTGAAGTACGACAATCCCTCAAAGCCCAACTCGCTTTCCCAAAACCCAGTTACCTTCATTAATTCTGGAACAGATGGTCTTGTGAGTTTTCCGGATGGTCATCACAATGATACTTGGCTTTGTAACAAGTGGTCTGATGTTATTTTGCGTTTTGTCGAACAATCCAGCTTACATATCAGAAATACCGTCAACGAAATTGATCTCAATCTGTCAGTTTGATTTTTTGCCCTCTATTTTTTCCCGTAAATTGTTATACATTGTGCATTAATTACTTTTGAACGTTTTTTATAGCTTAGTTTCGTGCAAACGTTTATAGTCCAACTATCCTTTCTCTAGAATATGAAACATAAATATCAGTTCGAATAACGCTATCACTTCCCACTCTTTTAGACCCGAGTGTGTTACGATCTCAATTAGTTTTCACAGGCTTAACTAAATTTCAGTACTGTTAATTGTTGACATACGAATTTTGTAAAACGTTTCCCTTATATCCCGTGCTTAGTATCACAGTGTACTCTTCTAAGTTCAGTGTATGTATTACTAAAGATACCTCCACTCATTTCGTGTTGTAGGTTTGAAGTAAATCATGATTGCGTAGGGTTTTTATTTTTCCAGAGCTATAAATGAGCAGTCACTTTGGGAGTAACTCTTAGTTTTGTCCTGTACTCGTAAATAGGAAGTGTTGTTACAGATAATTTGTCCGATATTCATTGGTGTTAGGTTGCGTTGGTTATGATAAATTAATTTCCACCATTAGTAGACTGCTATTTAAGTGGGGTTCGCTATCTACCATGAGGAAAATCCGGTGATTGAATATAAACTACGCAGCTACAAATCTCAGTACGGTTATAAAAACAGTTCACCTCACTTCTATTAGGAGACTGATAAAACAATCATTGTACCTTCATTTACACTGGTTCTCATTATCAGTAACTTTTGGACATTAATTGTACAACTGTCAAAATAGATATAATAGTATAATGAAACTCGCCAGAGAGATGCCATTCCATAAACAGTTTGTCGATTACTTTGGTCACTATTTGATAAGTGATTATTTAGCTGCTACATCCATGTTTTGATCGCGGTATGCGGAAAGCATGATACTGATATTGAAAAATCGCTGTGATTTTTACTGATTTACTCCTCCGAAACGTGCGGCTGACGGTGCTCTTGAAATTTCTATTGTTTAGTATTTCGTGTGTTTTCTTTGATCAGCTAATCTACGTTTAAACTTCCAATGAGGTATATACTTTTTAGAAGCACGTAGGAAAATTTCTTGGCTATTGCGAAAGGGCTTTTTTACTGATGAATCACGAATTCGTGTGACAGTGTTCGAACCTGAAGTACCCAATTTCATAGTAAGATATTATTGCTATTTTACTCAAACCAGTCATTGGTAGGACTGGTCCAATAACTCCGATTATTATCCAGAACTTCAGAAAAGTACTGATTGCCTTTCTTAAATTCTACTCAGAAACAGTCTATTTTAAGTTTTAGGAAGGGATGGTACTGGGATGCACGATTTCGGCACCTATGTCAGATACACACTAATACCTGCCTAAATTTATAACTAAATAACAATGTGTGCTAAAGCATAGAAAAATTTCACTCGATTCTAATCAGAGTACAACACTGGTATTAAAACTTTGGAAATCAGTATATACATCGTTAGGGTTTATTAAATAATTGACATAGGTTCTTGTGTTCTCATTTTTGCCGGACTCCTCGCTGCAATTTATTGAAAATGTCTTACTATTTTCTGTTAGATACACATGTACTTCTTAGTAAAACAATTCCGTGCCGTTTTGAAAATGAATAGCTCAATGCTAGCACGTTAATTTTCAGAAAACTACAAGATCGGGATAGGTTATTAAAGAACTGTTAGTGTGCTAATCATATTACAATTCCCCTAAAAAGGTATAGGACCATTTACTTTCTGAGTGAAATATCTAAACCGTTGTTAAGTGACATGCGTTTTATTGATGAAAATATGAATATGGATTACAATGCATAAAAATTGACTGTACAATGGTTAATCTTTCTGTGGAGGTGAAACTAGAATAACACCATCTCCGCGAATAAACAGCATAGGTATTGTGCGTTTTGTCGTCTACAATGAAGGTATTTTGTTAGAGATCAAAATAGATTACCTTGTAAACTTCTTCATATGTTTCCTCATCTATCTCTAATGTTGTTACAGTTTCTTCAACATTCCCCAGGATCATGTTCAAATGTGAGTCAAAAGCCTGTTTCAGTTAAAATATATTAAACTGTTTACATCTGGGGGAACTAATAGTTTTAATATAATATACTTGTGTAATGACTTATGGCTCGTATAACTAACTGATATGAAATACTGGACCTATTTATTATCACCACTTGACCCTGGCAGGTAAGGGCACTATTTCTAACGGGAGTCCACGCTAAAAAGATAACGTACAAAAGGCAAAAATATAAAGCTCCGCATTACAAATCAGACGAAAATTTGGTATAGATGTCACTTATAGGATAAAGAAGGATAAATTAATCTCATATACTGCGCATTAGCTATGAGTGCAGTTGTTTCCGGTTTTACCGCAGTCTCAGGTCACTTCATGGAGGACAGAGTATTGTCATCAGTACATGATGAGCCATATGTGCAGACAAGGATAAGCTAAATACAGATTGACTACACATCAACTTCATGTTGCTTAGCCTAGCAGTAATAATAGACAAGTCAAGCGTAACTATTTGTCAATTATCTCTGTTTACAAATGACCGATAGTCGCTGAAGGTGGCAAAATAAGGGGTCGCTACCCAGCCGCAATAAATAGAGCATAGTAGTGCTTTTTGTAAAAACTTTAATTATGATAGGCTAAGAGAACAAATCGTTCCGGTTGGTTTATATAACACTTTATGGCAAATTTTGTACACCTTTATCAATAACTACATTTTGTGTGGAAGCATGCATTAGCATTGTCTCGAATCTAACAGTAAGTAATAAAGTCAGTACAAACTTGTGGAAAGCTTTCTTAGTATTCAACGCACTCTATTTTTGAAAATCAAGTTGCAAGTTTGGAACTCGCCTTACATCAGTAAAAGTGTCATCAATAGTCTTATCATAAATACTGGCATAATTCTGAGTACATGAATCTAAACGTAGACGCACGTATTTACTAACAAACAAAAGACATGAGATTCCTGGAAAAACCGTTTGATGAATCTTTAGGATCATAAAGGGACACTTCCTTCAGTAGATAATATCAAGCATTATACTGTGCTTATGTCTAGTAGATGGTACTTCGGCACATGAATTTAGAGTCAGTAAAACTGAGAAATGAAGTGTTCTCAAACGATATATCGGTACTCCTAGACGTGACGAAATATGGGACCGGAAAAAAAAGGCCGACTTAGACTAAGTAGTGAACTTTTGACGACGCTACTTAAACAGCTGAATAGCAAAACAAGTAGACCACCAGACACCTCATGTAAAACGCATGAGGTTTTCACACCGGCTATATATCACTGGAGTTTCAGAACCAATAATTATAACATGGCAGATTATACATTATTAGATTTGATGCCTTAGTGGGTCACGTAAGATATTAATTGAGCTGGAATAATCGGAGCAAAGTGCACAAGTGAACTGAAGTCATGAAAAGTCTACGGTGTGTGTGAAATGTGTGAAGAAACGAGGTAAATTAATAAGAAATTATATAAATCATAGTTTAAGGGAAATATATGAAGGGAATATTTGACTTGAAATATAATTGCATCCTACTTGATGACCGACTATTTATTTATTTGAACACATAAACAATGGTACCTAGGGGCGCCAAATACATTTGTACCACACAAAAACAATGAGACCAGTAGCGGTTATCATTGATTTAGGTGAGGAATGTGACGCTGCTCAGACCGAAGCAGGTGGTCTTAGGAGGCCAATCCCCGAATCTTTGACCTAGAGGACTAATCAACAAGGCAGTGGGGCAACGTCAGGAGATGCAGTCTCATAGTAGCTGGAGACCCGCAGTAGGTTTATACGCCATTTGTAACTTCCGTGGCCTATGTGTACCAATGGTTCGGAATCAGGGTTTTCCAACCCCTCTTAGGTAAACCCACTGCGTCCACCAGTCCCGGTCAAAGCGCCAGTCATTTACTTTTCGCCCTCGTAATTCCGTAAACAACATCCCCGCCGCGAGAAAGTAGTGAGTAGGACTTCCTTGACAGTGCCTAAGTGAATATATATATAGATACTCATGGCGCTGTTAATAATTGTAACATCTATCAAAAGGGTGTACAATCACAAATTAACATACATGTAAGACCCCTCGCAGTTCACGGTTACGTTTCATTTTAACGTAGATCTTTTCATCCAGACTTAGCCTAATGAGGTCCAATGGCTCTTCCACAAGTACAGGTTGTTCCACCTATTCAAAGTTGTATGAAAACTTAAAAAAACCAAGTACATCCTCATCTTCACGATTGCCTTCCATGTCCTTGAATTGACTATTGCGCTTATTGAATATCAAATAAATAGTTCAAGTGGTGGTGGTGGACGAAATAGAAGAAGCTTTCGCTTAACAAGCTTCCATGTCTCGTAGCAGTGGATCACAAATACATCCAGGCGGGAACCTAGGTACATTAACGATAATAGAGGAAAAGGAAATTGGTGAATCATAATGAGATGTTATCCTTAGTCCACAAGAACAGGTCAAGTTGCACCTTAAAGGACTCCTGAGGAGTCGCTTAGACTAGCTCAGTCGGCAGCAAATTCCAGCATTTGACAACTCTTAAGGAGTAGAAGTTGTGTCTACAGTCCGTTCTTCTATGTCGTGTCTCCAGTTTCTGGGTGTTACCCCTTAGGTTTGAATTGGGACCAAGCTTAAGCAGTTGTTTAAGGAGATGTCGGGAAGTTTAAGGATATTGTAAGCCATTAAAAGGTCACCTCTAAGACGCCTATACTCTAGTGGGTAAAGATTTAATGATTGGAGGCGTTCTTCAAAAGGCTTGAATTTGAGTAACCGAACTGATTTCGTGACTCGCCGTCGGATAGGCTTCCGATTGTCCTTATTCATTTAGGGTGAGTGAGGAAATACTATGTTTCCGTACTCTAAATGTGGATGAATAAAACTAATGAAGATTATGTGGAAAGTTCTGCCGTCAAAAAACTGGCCAATAATGCGTTACCAGTGCAAGGTTTGCCCGAAAATTATTTTTCTCACAGTTAGCGTGATACTTCAAATCGTAGGGCACCAACACTCCGAAATCTTTTTGGACTCTAGATACTTCTAGAGAAGAGTTTCCTCAGTTGTAACTGTAGTCTGAAACATTTCGCAGATGAACTACTTCAGACTTTGAAGTGTTGAAGTTAAGTCCGTTGTCGTCTGCCAAACTTTAAAGTCGAGTCATATCCTCCTGAAGTGCCAGTATATCATCTTGGTTGCGTATCTCTCTTCAAAGTTTCACATCATCAGCGAAAATCAATAAGTCGGAGAGTACTTGTTGTGGAAGATCGTTTATATAAATGAAGAAGAGAAGTCCTAGCATTGAGCCCTGGGGGACCTCACTAAGACATTACATAGCCTGAGAGAAATTGAAGTTAAGCGACCTTAAAATGTCGATTTTTTAGTAAGTAGTGGGCCAGTCAATTGGAGGTGGGTTGATACCCAATCGTTTGTGCCTGTTGAAAAGATATACATGGTTGACCCTATCAAAAGCTTTTGAGAAATCAAGGTAAATGATGTCAACCTTCCCCTTGCGATCAAAGATGTTTGTTCATCTGTCCACCTCAGTCAGCAGGTTGGTCATACAAGAATGACCCTTTCTGAAACCATGCTGTTGGGGTGAGAACTTTAAGGATAATAAGTACTCTTGTATACCACCGTGTATTAGAGATTCCATAATTTCAGAAGGTATGGAGAGAAGGGCCAACGGTTGGTAGCTTCAGGGTTCACTGCGTCGACCTCCTTTGAAAATTGATGTAATGTGGGCCAGCTTCCGAATTCGCCTCGACCTAGTGAGTGTGAGAACATCACGCTAGGCGGTGTTGTCCGGATTGAAACTGCTTCCCTCAGTATAGCAGAATGAACCATATCCGGACCAGGAGAAGTGTCTTTTCTTAGGTGCTGCAGTTTACGGACTACCAATTCAGCTCTCAGGTTCACTTTGGAAAGTCCTGTACAGTTGCGGATGAAGCTTTCATCAGTGTAGTTGATGTGGGTCAGTCGGAATGTCCGGAAGTATTGTTCAGCCAAAAGATTAGCGGCATCACCGTCGTTATTGGTCGGACCATTGGGATCTAACAGTTGGGAATCTTCAGTTTTGGCTTGTCAAAGAGAAGCTGCATAACGAAATAAGCTTTTCGAACTGGAGACAAAATTTCCGATAAGCTTGGTCTGTTTCTGAAGCCTGTCTTCTCTTATTACCTTTGTGCACATGTTCCTTATATGTTTGTATTGCCTGTACTCGCCATTGTTATCAATTCTTTTGTATTCAGCCCAACAGTGCCTTTTGCGGCTTAGCAAACGGAGAGTGTGGTCCTTGATGATTGTAGGTTGCTTGTAGCTTTAGGGGACTGTTTGAGGAACTGAATGCTTAGTAGCACGTGAGAGCGTGTGCAGTAAGAAATCCCAATGAGCATCCACTTCAAGTTGAGGGTGAACATCCCAATCCACGTGTTGTAGATAGTCCTACAGAGCATACACATTCAACCGTCTGAAATTCAAGAGCCTGTTGTTAGTGAGGTATCTTACCTCAGTTTCGCTGACAAAACTGAAAGCCACAACGGTGTGGTCGCTTTTCCCCAGGAGAGCCAGGATTGAGGGATTATCACGTAGGGATTCTTCGTTTGTAAATACCCAGTCTAAGCGCGATTGTATCTGACTGTTCCCTAACGGGTTTCTGACTTCACATTTTCGTATAATCCCAGTTTCCCAATGAAGTTGAAGAACCCAGCTTCAGTTGAGTTTTCACCTCCAATATTGGTATGCTACGCGAAGTTGACTCTAAGAAGATTGAAGTTTGATAGAATCAGGATATGAGTGGATCCGAAACACGTAGAGTGGGTTCGTCCTTCCAGCATACTATTGTCGTACTCGATGTCATCAGTGGTCTTTCTGCAGATGACCTCAACTGGACACCTTGAGGTGATAGACAATCCTACTGAACACCATACGGACTCATCAAGATTGATAAACTGTTGGTTGTGAACTTGGTGTAACTCCAGGCATGATCGTATTTATAAGGTTACTCCTACCCCAATTCCTGTTTTTCTGTCGTTGCGAAACAGACATCCCAGGTATTGCTAGCTCCTGGTCCGTAGACTGAGACGTTATCCAAGTTTCAGATATTCCTTTCAGATGAGCATTATTAGCACTGCTAAGATCACGCAGTTCATCCATTTTATTCGGTAAACTCGCGGCGTTCATGTATAAGCAGTTTATGCTCACAACTTGGAGCACGTGAGCTTCTCTTTCCTGTTTGTCTGTAGGAGCCTTACGTGAACAGACAGGTAGCCTACCTATACAAGGTTTTCCGGGTTCGTAGTCCCTGTTCTTTACACGTTTTTTATGGTCAAGACAATCAACAAGTGGAATTATCAGCTCAAACTTGCCTTTGTGATTGATCCTGCCGTCATGTGGCCTATCCGGATGCATATGGATTCCAGTTGTTAACCGACGTCTGTCGGCACGAAAGGCTCCCAGAGTTGCAGCCGCCATATGGGAGGATGGGAAAGTTATCTTCATAAGCCAGGGTCTAGAATTTCCGTCCTTCTTCGCTAGTCTCGTCACATGTTAAATCAGTAAGTTTTCGGGTTTCAAGGATTGCTTGATGAATTCCCATTACCTATTATCAGAGTTTTTCTTTACCAAAATCCGTGTTTTCCGGTACACCTTGCACAGTGATATTTATTCCGCTGAAAAACTCCTCGCGAGATTCTTTAGGGATGTTCCGGATGAGATTTCGATCAGAATACGGAAAATCAGGCAGTATTCTTACGTTTCCATCGGATTTCATTAAGTGACTAGCTACCAGAACATCCTCTACGTCGGTAGCATTCTTGAGTGTTACGCGAATTAGCTTCGGGTGATTTTGGTGCTCAGAGTCCTTTTCCTGGGTGAGCCGTGTGATTGTCGATGACTCTATCTTAGGAATTTCAAGCTTCTTGTTTGATTCTCCCCAGAGAATCCTGTCGTTTTTGTCCTGCAAACTGACAGGAAGGTCAGGGTTGTCTTTAAGGTTCATGATTATGAGAGACTCATCATGATCCGTTATCGTTTTCCCAGGTTTTCCGGTCCGTTCAGGTTCAGCATCTTATTGTTTGGAGGTCAAAGCGCGTTTTTGATTCCCAGGCTTTTTGATGACCAGACGGACATTCTTGGGGGTAGACTGTGTGGCAAAATCACCGGTTGATTTCCGTACGATGTTCAGCTTAGACGGTAAAGCCTATTCCTTTTTAACTCTGTTAACGTGAGTCCAACCACCTGCAGAGTTTTTGGGAACCACCGTTGCATTCAGGGACCCTGTGCTGTGAGACCCAAGTTTGCTGAGAGAGTCTATTGCTGTCGATGTTATGATGATGCTGAGTTTCAGCATATCATCACTAGCGCTATAACATGCTCCATCAATAGTAGACCTGTCGACATCCCTCTTCTTGTTTTCATTGCGCGTCCTTGTTTGTCTACCTGTTTCATAACTGTCTTTTTCAAGTTTTATGACAACATATTCCGCGGACCTTTCTTGAATAAGTTTAACAAACATTAAACTATTTTAAGTTTAGGTAGACTTAATAGAGAGGGCTTACTTATAACAGGCTGATGTGTTTATCCGTAGCTGATCTTGTTTTTCACAACACATTTCGAGGTATTTGACCAACAGTACCCCAAATGTCTCAAGTGCTTGTAGACGGAATTGAAGAAGTTTCCTTTCAACTAGGTCTTGTGTCTAGTGGCAGTAGGTAACCTTCATCTACGTTTGGGAGCTTAGATACACGTCCTAGGCAGAAGTGAAGCATTGATAAATCAGTATACACTTCTGTATCAAGTCCCTAAGCATATCTCCTTTCGAATGACTCGTGCGAGCTGTTTGGGCCGCACAAGTCAACAACGACTTCAAAGACGTGATCACTTGTTAGAAGTAGGATGTTTGCCCACAGTCTGTTTTCATGCGCTGAACCTCTTGATCCCGGACATTGCATCTAAGTTTCGCAATAAAAATGAGCATGAGCTGATAGTCTGTAAAATGCTCAAGAGTTTATAGTGTGCTACTAGTCGTTAAAGGGCACCGTAATGTGGTTTATACTCCAGTGGGTAGGAATCTGATGATTCAGGGTGTTCTTTGTAAGGTTTTAATTTTATTTTCTGAACTGATTTCTCGTTGGTACTCAGATTTTTACTACGCTTTCATCCGTAACACCTCTATAATCAAAGGATGCCAACCCGGTCAAATTAGAAATCAGGAAGTAATGAGTCCGAAGATATATTTGGATGGTTGGCGGTATGTTAAGAGGCATTTTATCTAGACTGGCTAGCAATTGCAAGGGATGTGTATCATGGCCTACGCCCTCGTGATATGATACGGATGCATGATCGAGCACCTTTAGTTAGTGTGTGTTCAATAAAATCAATGAGGTTAGCACCTATCTGGAAGACTCACAGAACTGTTTATTTTGGGGCTTTCTTTACTGTCACGATATCTTACCTTTGCATACACGCCGTATTTCTCATTCCGTTAAGTGATGATAGAAGAAACTCTGTGATTCCATTTGCTCAATATGGCTGCAGTGGTAATTGGACCCCGAGATAAACAGCTTTATAAGCCCTCTATACTGATGCTTACCTTATTAGCTCTACTAGAACTACTCTTAGGTGAAAGAACTATGTCAGACATCCGCACAAATTCACGTTTGGGATGTTCGTGCCGCAAGTCTTAAAAACCCACTAGTCACCATACATTTCACAAATCACGGCACTTCGACCTGTCATTTAAATATCTTTCCATCCCTTCACCTTTAAATTCCAGTTTGACTGGCAATATCAACAATACACAGCAAGATGTTTCGGAAGCTAGCGTTGCTAAACATCGCTTACTCGTGTTTAATACGAAACAAAACGAAGTTTATCGAAACCAACGTGAGACGTCCTATTGTCTAAATGGTAGAAACTGAGTTTCAAGATTACCCGTTTGATTTCATGTCATAGATTACTAAGACACCTCGGTCTTTCCTGATTTGTGACAATTGTAGAGGGGTATTCGTGATAGTTATAAGTATTTGAATTATTGTACGAATAAGGAATCCCTGAAACAACACAATTTAATCAAGAATTACTAGATGAACACGAACGAACGTATTGTATTTGGAGTTAGAAATCAGGCAGTCATCAAGTACAAAGGAATTATTAATTCATACAAACACCACATCCGTCACAGCTTGAATAAAAATCCGAATTTCTGTGGTCAACTGTATCTTTTCTCCTTAGGTTCGTCATGTGTCTCCGTATGATCTGGAATGTACCCATCCATTAAATAGTGTATCTTCCTTATTTTGAAATGCCATGAATAATTTAACGTTCCCGAGTTGTATTATCTTCTCATACCTTACGCTCTGAAAACAATGAGTACTTGGGGATAGACACTGACATATAATTAGGGACATCCATCATATGAATTTAAATTGATAAAAAATATGACACATATCCCTTGTAGATCACTAAAGTAGATGATCTCTAAGGAACGATTGAGGGCCTGCTGAAGTTGGACGTGAATGGTGTGACGAACCGGCCAACTTCGAAGTCACATCTTGCGGTCAGTATCTAACTTCGATTACACCTCCAACGTATCAAAGTATTATGGCTGCTTTGTAGACTGTATAACACGAAGGGCGTGATTACGTAAATAAATTAGTAAGAATGAGTACAGAGATGTTAGTGAGACCACCACCGCATGGATCAGTCCATGACGTAGGACTAACTAACGCGCGTTTGCTGTCCCTGACCTAGACAGGAATCGATGATCTGTTCGATATTCAGTGACCCAACTGCCGGATGGTTTGGCCAGGGCCTAGCGACATTTCACTGCCCATAAAACACTCCCCGACCAGATTCAACGGCCGTTTGAATCGGTACCGAAAATGTTGAGAGTAGTCTAGCTCTGAAGGTTGTCAAACGATCATTATGAATCCTTCAGGTATTGTTGAGCTGTAAGACAAATGGAAAGGAGGTGGCAGAAACTGATCAGGAGACAGCGAGTTATGATATGTTACTAGGACGTTGGTTGAATATAAAGCGATTAACCGTAGAAACAATCAAAAAAACAGCGTTTTAAACTTCTATCAAGTCGTATTGAAATAGATAGCTTTGACAAGTGATTGTGTTTCTCAGATGAGAAACGTTAAGTTTGCCGCAAGAGTAGTGATTATACAGTGATAGTAGGATAAGTGTATTATCAAGCGATGCCGATGTTTATGCTGCCCTTAGCCTAAAGTATAAAGCCAAACAGTGTCGTTGACATCTTCGGTTCATAAGTGTAGAATTCTAGTTAGACCGGTATTTGACAAACTGACTGTAAGTAGAGAAGTATAACTGTGGATAGGGGTCGTGATTTCGTTGTATGAAGCTATTAGCCAGTTTGTAGTCAGACCCTCAAAAGCTGATGATTTCTGTTACAATAAGTAAGGATCAAAGACTACAGATTGAGAGCGAAGCTGGCACGATAAAGTCTCTAATAGATGATAAACGGTGAGTGCTGAATATTTATTCGATAAGTCAACCGGGAAATATCGGAAAGAACATAAGAAACCAAGCTTGTCAATCTGAACTCATGTGAATGATATCAGTGGAAAACGCTGTCAGTGTTGGGATGGGGGTGACAATGTTGTTTTCAGTTTGCAGGAGATTCGCTCGAGTAATAGTTTCGTCAGACCACTAATTGAACTGGACGGGTTTTATATCGTCGAGTATTTGAACAGCCGATTGATGTACCGAAATCATCTGTTAGATAAAAGCCACGAGGAAACAATACTTCATAAAATAAAGTACGACATCGAAGTTGAATAACTACAATAGTTCGGATGCGTTGTAACGTCAAATCGAAATAACACCTTCCTTACGTATATTGACAGTTGCACTGAACGTTTGTTTGGGTATTGTTAGTGTAACAGTTGGATGTGTGAATAAACACATATCTGAAGACTATGGCGGGGTTTGTGGAGAATTTCAGAGGTTGTTTAGATATTTTTCAAACCCGTATTGCATGTAGATAAACCGAAAACGGAATTAAAATGACTCTCGTGTAATGAGGAAGTCGAGCCATGATTTGCCATATGAGATAATATCAAATACAAAGCATGTAGTAAACATTAATTAAAATGGTAACCACCAAGGTGACTGAAGTTTAGAAGGTTTGAATAACGTGGCCATTTCGTAAAAGGTTAATGCAAAGAGCCTATTACCTAGCGTTAAGTGATATATTACGTACAACTAAGTGTCTAGTCAGGACATGAACTAAGATTGCTCGTGTACATGCAATATGTTTTTCCACAGTATGGCGGCTTACAAGTCATAAATGTACATGATTCCGACTAAAACTTGACGTCAGTCACAGAATATATAGCAGGTGTACATCGAAGCAACTACGAAATGTTATTATGAATCATAGTACGAAATAATCTAATGCAATTATGAAACTCGCCTGGGTTACTCTCGCTTCCAAGTTATGAAGATTTGAAGTAGAAAGTAGTTCAAATCTGGATTATATACGAGATACTGTTGATTAACACGGCATTGCAGACTGAACTTGTACAAGTCCAAAATTAATTGAAGCCGAATACGTAGCATCACCTGACAAACAATCTAAACGAGATCTAATAACCCTACAGAACAACGTTGATTAATCATCGGGCTATCCACTTAAGAAAAAATGACAAGTTCCCTGGTGTTGCATTGGCTTGCCGTGATATATGCCATATATAAACTACTTATTAATTACTAACCCAGCAAACATAAAACTTTCTTATATTTCATGTTTGTTCTCTACATTAAATGTTGCTTTTTATATCAATCTGATCATGCCAGAAAACTGGTGTGAATTCTGTAAATATTATTTTCAGAATATACTATTATTATCATTACTAAGATTGCAGGAAATTTATAGTTCACCTGTATAACAATGAAGTGGAAAATATGCATCTGCCTCATACTAATAAGGATAATATTGGATTCCATTTAGATTTTCTGCCTGTGAAAGCTGGTTCTCTGACTGCTTACGGAAAAATTGCTATTCCTTCTATTTCATCATACTACTGGCTAGGGATTCTACTAGACGCACATTGGTTTTGAGAATATTCAACATCTGATATAATAACATCAGAAATGTGACTAGAATTAGACTCATTCGGAACATATTTGTCGCATTCACTGAAGATGTCACTAGAGATAAATCCATTGTGAGGACAAATGACATTTGATATGACGTCAGAATTTGATTCTTCTTGAATATTTTCCTTTAATTTATTAGGAATTTCATTAAAGAATGATGGATCATTTGAAAATTCAGCATCTATCAAAACTGAATCAGGTTTTCGATCATGATTTGACTCACTCAACATACTTTCCTCGGATTTGTAAGAAAATTTCATTTGAAATATGTGGATCATTATGACAAAACGTATCTGGTACAATAGCATGAGAAATCCGATGGGAAGTTGACTGATTAGAAACTTTTGTTTCACAATGATTCTGAGTTCTATATAATTATGGACTGCTATGTGACTCTATACCAATTTTCGAAGTCGTGTGTAAAGATAAGTGATTATTAAAAACACTCAAATTAATAGGACCAGTATTATAAAATTTAGCATTACTCGCAGCGAAATGAATAATGTTATTGCAAACTGCCTGTATGTATCTAATCAAATCACGTTTACAGCTTTTAGAATTGCAAGGGAACATGAATTACATGGGTGAAACGTACCACAGAACAAGCATTTACTAAAGTTGTGCTCATCTTCGTGTCCTGATTCTCAAATTCTCAATGAATTGGTATTTGAATAACTTTGCTTACGCATTGGACTAGGACGGCGTATTAAATTAGTGGAATCCCCGATGTCCTGACGAATCATTTTATGAAATTTTTCTCCTTTACCTCACTTGAAATTTGTATACTCTACATGGTCTAGCAGTAGTTGCTTGAGAGTTGCGTAAGGAAGCGAAATAGGCTTTTCTAAAGATGCCAGTTTTTAATAAGCTATGTGCTGCTCTTCCGGTGAATGTAAGGAAATGAGCCACAATCTTAGCATCCTCAACATCTTCCTTGGTCATAGTCCAGATTTCGAATCTTTCCATGCATTCCTCAAAAAGCATCAAAACCTGAATTTATGTCCAACCGTTCCATCACAAGCTCCATAGCGACGCCAATGTGATGGAAGTATTTGAATTAGGAATTCTAGAAATAACACACTTCAACTAAGGAGTACCAGATGAGCACGAATGAGCGTACCTTATTTGGAATTCGAAATCCAGCAGTCATCAAGTACAAAGAAATCAGTTCGTGAAAACACAACAGAATTATTCAGGTTGTATATGTCGTCTGCATCACTTTTCAGATGAACTTAATATTTTGAACTATTGAGGGCAGATTCACCGTTATTTTTCGAACCTTCAGGTCTTTACAGGAATTTCCTAAGTGCTAGATGTTTGTTCTAGTTGCAAACGTTTGACAAAAATTTAACATCGACAGCATCGTGTATCGTATTTTTATTTGAGAAAAAATTCTCACTATTATTACTAAAATGTAACATCTCAGAATACATTTGCTGAGGAAGTCCATCTACGTAATCAAAAATGAACAATGGTCTCGGTGATGAAACCTGTAAACTACATGAGGATCTTACAGCCTGAAAAACTGGGTAATTTACCCGGACCTCAAAAAATCAATTATTTATATTGCAAACAGGGGAACGAAGAATCCATGATAAACCACGGAAGCCATTTTTACAGATGTCGTTTTATTTAATTCAAAGCTTGTGAAACGCTATCATTTAGTTTTCATCCTAGTTTGTTCTGTAAACCATAAGCTTCCGCCTGATGTATGATTCACTGTCACACTCTTTTCCATTTAAAAGCTATTGTAACTTAAAAGTAACCTTTGGTATTCCATTTTTCTATCTTCATGCTCAGTTTGAATGTAATTGTACTTTTCTAATTGTTTTTACGTTGTGGCCATGTCAGCTACCTATTTTTCCATTTATCTTTTTACATTAATCTGAATTGGGAACTGAGAATCGAGGATAAATCGAGTAGTTTTAGAGTTGACTCGTATTTTATATCTATCACTCGTTCGTCAACCAATCAAGTGGAGGAATAGTTCTCGTCTCTCTACCCAAGGCATGTGGCCTCAATTCAGACTCACATATTTCTAGCCTCAGGGTTGAAGCAGTCAGCCTATCGTGTCAAGGCCTTAATCCAGATCGATACAGGTTATCTACTGTACATTATCGAGCAGACAGATCAGGGGCGTGACAAGTTAAATCTGGTTTTCACCAGAACACCATTTGTGACAAGATGTCTGATAACTAAAGCCTAACGATTAAACATTCATGTTTGACTCTGTCAAGTCCTCTCAAAGAAACGAGGATAGTTATTTATGCCTCACTCTTGAGATCATGGGCCAACTAATCTTCTGTAGTCAACGGATTAGCTACACAGAAGCGACCCTTTCTAAAGCCATGCTATTTGAGCGAGAATAAAGCTAGCAGATAGTGGTGACATGACTATCAATTTTGTGACAACGCACAAATACATACACATATACAAGTACCTCACGCGAAAGACTCACTGAAGACTTTTTCTTCAAGGTTTGTGAGTTATATATTGTTTTACGAAAAAAAACTATTTGCCAAGTCCATGTTGACGTACTAGGTTTCGAAACACACCTTTTGTGTAGAGGCTACCTACATAAGTCGAGTGCCAAACCGCAGTAAATAGGACAGGGTTTGGACTAATGATCACTGGTTGAAATCTTAGTGCTTTAACATATACCCTCTATTGGACAAACCAGGACAAATAAAACTATATGAAAAATATGAAATTACAAGTATCGGAAAAGTCCATATGTATAGTCTTAATAATGCAGCACTAACGTTGTTGCTCCATAAAGACTCAAAATGAATTTGTACAAACATATAAGACAGAAACTTGTCATATCTGAGACAAACTGTTCATCATCCAATGACAACTGATTGTATTGGAACACTTACACTTCCATATAACACACTCAGCAAACCCTAACTTTGCCGTGGTATCAAAAGTACTATTGAAATAAGCACTTACACAGATGTTGTATGGCTTTTCAGACATGGAGCGTATTTCAGATAGATTTTTTAATTGCTGTTGTACCAAGCTGGCCTCAAAGAGACACAACATGCCCAAAGCAATCAGCGGGTAGACCCAATATTCATCGAGACACCACAGTCCAACTGAGAATACTTGAAAGACAAAAAATGGGGCAGTTGCACGCTCTTTGAACAGCTCAGCGAAAGATGGAACATCTAAATGAAGTCTGACAGTTAGTAAGTATATAAGTGCTACTCATTTAATCCATATTTACGCTGCGCCTCAATCTGATGATCAACCGTCTCATAACCCTTCCAACCAAGATATGCTTTCATACTCCAATCAACTGGGAATTCGGTCGGATGGAAACTGTCTTTGTCGTCAGTTCTGAATATGTACTTTAACCGTTGGAAATGAAAGGTGTATATAACTTCGGAGTGACACTAAATTTGATGTTAAAAGCTGTAAGCAATATTCTAACCTCTTGTTTTTCAATCTTAACGATCATTGAATAACCTGTATTAGGAGTCGGAACTACTTTGACATACTCAGACGCAGCAACACTGGATTGCTAAAAAAAAGGTTCGCCTTTTATACTAACACTTACTTTTTTGCATGTCATAAGACACTTAAATTCAACAAACCAGTGACAGCAGAGACAGACAATTATTTGTACAAATCCAATAGCTGCGACAACTATAAGGCCGAATTCCATATACTCTTGAAAACCAAGAACGTTAGTCCAGTATCCAATCCAAACAGAATACAAAATTACGAATGGTAAAACATATCCATGAAGCAGTGTCGGGCGTAGCGTAAAAAGTTCAACACTTGCAATATCTGCATCTGACTGAACCATTAGTACACCCTCAAAAAGCCGCTAAAACCAGAAGGTTGACCTTCGGAAACCACATGGGTTATGACAGAACGACAACGTGGCAATCAAACCTAAACATCATAATTTTTTGGATTTTGGAAGGTAATTTACAATGGTTTATGAAATCCATGTTTTGACTTTTCAAACTACAGGGTGTCATTCGTTACTATGTTGTCCCCAAAATCATATATGTTGCCTTTATTAGCTCCAAAGGCTTACCAATATCCTTAAAGAGTTGTACTGTAAATCAGTGTGATATGTTGCATAAGACCTTCAGTTAAGTATAAATTTTCCTCCCAAACAACTCCGAAGAACCTAAGTAGACTACCTCAGTTGGTAGAGTGATTCGGAAGTTAACTTCAGTAAAAGTAGTTACTTGCATCACATTTACTCCAGAAAATACGCTATTCTTCAGTGCTCTTTGACCAGGCTAGATGAAACCCAGTTTTATAAACTTATTGAATAGAACACTAACAAAACTTATAATGAAGTCTTTTTTTTCACTGCTATACAAATGACCATAAGCAATCCAGAATGCATCTACCTGGTAGTTGAACTCCATAAATACTATTTGGTTCATGTTTCCTGGTCTTACTGATAAAGGGCTACACCACGTAACTCAAATTATTTCGCGGATTTACAGAATCATGTCAAAGTTAGAAGTGGTTTCAACACTAGTAGCAAAATACCAAATCACGCAATTATTTCCTCACTGAGACAATCTCTATGCCTGAATATTTTAAGGACCCATAGACATTTATATAGTCCTTATGAAAAGTATAGGACTTCGCAACAGCTCCATCTTTAACTTCAGCCCCTTCGGTTGCCATATTTCTTGCAACCTATATGTTTCATGGGACAGGCACAACAAGAAAAACGATTAAAGATTGAAAGCATATAATCCTGGAGAAAAAACACTTCTGATAGATCTACTACTTTACTTGAATTGCGATAGTGATGGTGAATCAAAGCGAAAATCCTAAGCTAGCTCATCTAAAATTTCGCTCTACTGTGGTTTCATTAACAGAATTCATTACAGCATTCTTCAACTTTAGACCACTTCACCTCCAGTGTCTACATAAACATTATTAGGAAAGAATCTCAACCATCGCACACTAAAACAACAATTTCAGGAGAATTGCAAGACTAACTAAAAACGGTGAGCGATAAACGACATCCATTACGACTTACAAGGATTGTACAACTGAACAATACCCTCAAGGAAGCAAACTAAACTTCAGTATTCACTTAATCTCACCCCGCTTAATGTTAGCTGTTTTACATACATTCCTGAACTTAAGACCGTATGACAGAGCTGCTGCAAAATCTGTCAACAGCACGAAAAGAAAACAGTCCCTCGATAAACAACCAAACATAGAAGTATAGTGAGACAACAAGGAGTGTTGACTGAACAAACATTAGCATCAATGAGGATAAGTTGAAACTCGGCACTGTAGTATCAACCCCCAGTATAGCCTTGCCAAATACAATTGTGATTCTCAGAAAGGATATTGTAGACAACCACTTAACTCCCACCAACCGGGTTGAAATAATCAGGACCGTTTTCGATGGTGCCCTGAAACCCAGGTGTGGTATATGCTGCTTTTGTTGATAATAATAATAATAATAATAATAATAATTTATTCTCAAATAACAGATTGTTACGTGAGGCATGTCGGTTTACAGGCAAGATCAAATTGTTAAAGAAGTTACAATTTTCACTGTTGAAAATTACTCAGCTGTGTTGATATTTCATAAGATATGAATGTAAATGGACTTCGTAAGAAACATATCAATATCACACTTGGCGCACTTTATGGAGGTAGCGTTGCAACATACAACTGATGGTCGAGAATAGATACATGCGAAGTTGGGGGCTTTTAGAAGTTTCGAACTTATATCCCTCCGGAATATCTGAGGCTTTAATAACAGTGTAGGACGAAGTCACCCGTGCCATATCTGTTTTCGGTGGAGTATCTGCAGGAGGCTGAAAAAGGTGTAAGAAAAAGGAAGGACGAAAAGCAGAGCACACAATATTCATGGAGGAATAGTTAATGTATAACCTTTTAGTCTATTTGTCTGTTACTGAAATATTTATTAGGTAAGAACATACTAATGTGTTAAAGAAAAATAAGTGTGGGCAAGGTATGAGTGGGTAAGGAACTGTATAAATGAAGGTAGTTCAAAAGAAAGTATGGAATTGTGTAATTATAAAATAAAGTGCTGAAAACAGTATTCCGATACAAATGGCTGTCTCCCTTTCTTTCGAAGCTGTTTGAACTCTCTTTTTTGTTTTTAGATTTTATAGGGTATAGAGTGGGCTTCGTTTTTAGCCAATTGTCTAGTCTGCTTGTAATAGGATTACTCGGTAGGAAGTGGAACCAATTCAGCTTTTTTTAATATGATTTAAAGTGGTATTTTGCATGAATAATTTCGCATCAATACCGTTGGTTCGTGACATTCCACTAGACATAAGGAGCCGTAATTAATATGTTCTGCCCTACAGACACGGGTGGATTGAAGTTATCTCCCCACCATCATGTTTGCTGGTCAGTAACGCCACCCTCCCTCCTTTTATGATGTTAGGCTCTCTTACGTTTGTGGTCAGTATGAATATTGCTTTAATCAAGGACCATAGTTGGAATACACTGTATCTACAAGTTCCATGTTACAATATTTACAATATTCTCTTTCATATCCTCTGGTTTGCTATTAGTCCTTACCATCTCATAACCACATATAATCTTACTTGTCTCTTCTAACCTTCACCATTAGTTATCCTCATAGTAGTACGATATATTAAATGGATATC